>NW_009647750.1:318897-328673 GCF_000708025.1 Charadrius vociferus | reverse complement strand
TTAGTGCAATCTTTCTCTATTTCTTCCTATTAACACCTCTCTGTGCCAAACACTGTTGCTGTTTTAAGGCTGATTCTGATTAGAATAAAACCAGCCCTACTATTTTGGGTGTGAATTTTGGTGATGGAGACTTCAGTTGAGCAATGTGGTATCCAAACACATGAGCACAATTCACCTGTGGGCTTTCTGATCAACTGTGCAGCTCCAGAAGATAAAATCTTGGGATGTTCAAAGTATCTGACAAAGATTCAGTGAACTGTTGAGTAAAGGTTTAATGATTATGATACACAAGTTAGCTCAAACTCCTTTCCCACTACTCTTCTGATCAGTAAGGAAGGGTAGTTGTTCATGGGTTAAATGTTGATATTTGACATAAATCCAGGCAGTGTCTGGTCACAATTGGTGTCCCCCAGGGCTCGGTGCTGGGGCCAGTTGTCTTTAATAACTTTATCAATGATCTGGATAAGGGGATTGAATGCACCCTCAGTAAGTTTGCAGATGACATTAAGCTAGGTGGGCATGTTAATCTGCTGGAGGGTAGGATGGCTCTGCAGAGGGATCTGGACAGGCTGGACTGATGGGCTGAGGCCAGTGGTATGAGGTTCAACAAGGCCAAGTGCCGGGTCCTACACATGGGTCACAACAACCCCATGCAGCGCTACAGGATTGGGGTGGAGTGGCTCAAAAGCTGCCCAGCAGAAAAGGACCTGGGGGTGTTGGTGGACGGCCGGCTGAATATGAGCCAGCGGTGTGCCCAGGTGGCCAAGAAGGCCAACGGCATCCTGGCCTGTATCAGGACTAGTGTGGTGAGCAGGACTAGGGAAGTGATCATCCCCCTGTGCTCGGCACTGCTGAGACCCCACCTCGAATACTGTATTCAGTTTTGGGCCCCTTGGTACAAGAAGGACATTGAGGTGTTGGAGTGTGTCCAGAGAAGGGCTACAAAGCTGGTGAGGGGTCTGGAGGACAAGTCTTATGAGGAACAACTGAGGAAACTGGGGTTGTTTAGCCTGGAGAAGAGGAGGCTGAGGGGAGACCTTATCACCCTCTACAACTACCTGAAAGGAGGTTGTAGAGAGGCGGGAGCTGACCTCTTCTCCCTGGTGACAAGTGATAGGACGAGAGGAAATGGGTTCAAGTTAAGTCAGACGAGGGTTAGGTTAGATATTAGGAAATTTTTTTTCACTGAACGGGTTATTAAACATTGGAATAGGCTGCCCAGGGAGGTGGTGGATTCGCCATCCCTGGAGGGGGTTAAAAAAAGGGTAGATGTGGTACTTGGGGACATGGTTTAGAAGTTGTTTTGTTAGGACAGGTTAATGGTTGGACTTGATGATCTTGAAGGTCGCTTCCAACCTCAGCAATTCTATGATTCTGTGATTCTATGATAACACATTTCTTCTGTTCAAATAAGTGCAAATGCAACACTTGAGCAAAGCTGTCTCAACAAACATGTTAGTGTACTATTCCAATTCAGGCAAGTTTTAAATTTTCACAGTTTTTGCTTCATAAAATTTCTATCCTTAAAAATCCAGATCTTGTAGGTTTACTACATCAGCTTGTTTTCATCTTTATCTTGTTTTCTTTCCATGTGTAAGGAAAATATTAGAAAGGGTTTTGTGGGTTTGTTTTTTTTTAATATCTCATTTTAGTCATATATTTCAAATCCAATTACATATGAAAATCCCTATTTATTATCAAACTTAGGGAACTGAGTTTAACAAATGTAATTTAGATTTTAACATCCTATTCACTGTTATGCTAGGATGGGCAAAGCTATACACAATCTTAATTTTCAACTGAACGCTCAACAAGGTAGAAAGGTAGTTCAGCATGTATTCATCTTTCAACATTAGGTTCTAGGCTGAGTTTGTTAAGAAGAATGCCAGTTTTCTTTCAGCTATCCAAGAACAATCATTGCAAGATTTTAAATTGTCAGGGGAAGAATTATGTTTGTTACTAGAGAATTTATGATGACACTTGTATTCCTACTAGATGTACAGGTTATAGAAGTGATCATGTTTATAGAGTATTCTGTTAGAAATTGCATGCAATGGATGTTGTAAGTCACAAGCAGTATAAAGTAATTTAACACTTTAAAATCAATCAATACAACAGTGAGGAGAGTGGTAAATGTAATATATATCTACATTTTTGTAACATTGACCATAACAGATTCTTGGTCACCTTTTCTAAATACAGGCTACCAGCTGAATCAATACCTAATAACTTCCCAACAGCACTTGGAATTAAAACAATTTTAACAGTAATGTTTTTTAGATATTTTTGGCAGTGTCAGAAAGTGGATGCTGGGTTTGTACAGTTCTGCTTCTATAAAAACTATTTTATGCAAAGGTTTAGAAGATATCTTGGATTGTGTCTTCCTTCATTGGAGAAAAGACATAAAATTCTTCCCCCGATGCATCTGTACCAGTTATGTCATTAGTTTGATACAGCCTGTTGGGATACAGTCATCTTTCAATACTTGTATTAACCTGTAGTATTCTACAGTGTTGATCTACATTTAAAAAAAGTTGCCTATGTACACCTGGAGAGCATTAGATTCCAAGCTTTGTATTTAAAATACATGGAATGGATTTTTCTCTGTGCACATACTTATAGCTATGTTGAGTACAGAGGGAGTCTGGCACTCCTACACAGGGAAAGTCTGGCAGGATGAACCCCTTCCTTGTCTGCTCTAACCATAATTTCCTAATTTTACTTCATGTTCATTAGAGATGGCAAAGGGAAGCTAGAGAATAGGAAGGGAAATATTAGATTAAAGAAACTGGGAGCTATGCTGAGGCATTCTGGAAACATGAAGGGATAGCTTTCATGCATTCCAGCATGAAAATACTAGTCCTTTTTTTCTCTAGAGTGGAAAAGGTGAGAACATAACAGCAATGTCTTTTTGCTTCTCCTAACATATTTTGTTAAAGTATTTTAAGAAATGATAACACATTTTTAATAAAAGAACAATATATTCATCTGCTTAGCTAGCATCTCGATAGCACCAACTTTTAAACACATATAGGCTTTCTTTAACTTCCAACGCAGTTAATGACTACTTTCTTCTCCACTACTCTGTGGTACTCCTGTTACCAGATCCCATCACCAGGATTCGTGCAAATAGAAAAAAGATGCATTTCTATCATGACCTTTGGTTTGGGTCTGCTTACAGAAAACAAAAGTATTAAATTGGGTTCATAGAAAACTTCATACCTGTTGTTCATATTTTGAAATGATAGGGAAGCTGCATAACTAGGAGAAGGAACAAAGTTGTCATTTTTTGAGTTCCAGAGAAAAACTTGACTGTACTTGAAGTGACTTAAAGGTGCTTGTTGCAGATTTGTGGTATCATGGTCCTTCACTCCGGGTCCTTGTTCTTGAGTCTTCCAGTTTGAGAAATGGGTTGGAACGCATTTCCAATCCAGCGTTCCTATTGATATTTCCTTCCTATAGAAACCAGCAGAAGGGGAATAGGGGAAGAAAAGGCAAAGAGAGAGAAGAAAGAATGAGAGAGGCCATTGTGCACCCAGGTCTAATTTCAGGTTGGAGCTGGTGCATGGCTAAAACATAGTCCGTTTAGACACTTCTACTGCTCATGTTCTGGAGCAAGGCTTCTTGTACTGCTGTTGATACCTAGCTTTTTAGTCTTCACCTGTATGTGTCTTGGCCATCTTCTCTACTGCCATTGTGATGAATTGTTAAATGAGTTCTGACATACAGATGGATGTTGAAACACATGAGCTAAATCAGATGTGCATCAGCATGGAATGGTTCCTGTAGCTAACCCACAGTTAGCTTGCTCTATGGGTTTGTATTTAATTTATACATAAGAAATCACGTTTATTGTCTCTTTTTTTAAGAGCAGTCCTGAATAAAAAATGTTCTCTTGTAAAATGGGGATTTAAACAATACCTGCAAAGAAGTTCATTCTTGCCTTGGCTTGGCATTTGTGAAGGATCTTGTCTTTCTTTAGGCTCTGGTTTAATGCTGTTTTTTCCATAGCTGACTTTTTGCATGTGACAAGTCTGTACAAATTTTCTGAATTCCTCTTTCAACTTACAGAGCTATGATGGTTGTTACATAAATGAATATTGCAGTAAGAAAAATATTATTTATTTATAGACTTTTTTGTTTAGACTACTCAAATGGTTTTGCATTTATTTTTTCTAATAATCTGTAAAGGAAGCTGAAAAGAAGAAAAAGTCTTTCTACGTTTAGGTGGGTGAAATAGATTTTGGGAAGTACTTTGTGAAAATTTCACACCATATTATGAGTGAACCCAAGAAGGGTCTTTAATTGAATAAACTTCTACAGCATCAAGGCAGGAGTTAATTTAGAGCCTTTCTGTTTTTGCACTGAGGTAAATATGGTTTTGTTAAATGCTAAAAGGCACAAAATGAAGGTCATATGCTGATAGGCTTGTCATGATTGCGATTTAAAAATTAAAAAACCCCACAACTGGAGCCTATAAAATCAGAGAGATTTTCTATAGTTAAAAGAGGTCAGTGCATTATTTTCCTCGATAATTCATCAATGTCAGCAGAGCTAATGAGAATGCAGGCCATGTGTCAAGAGTTAGTGTGTCCATGTCTCTGCTGCCGTTGTGGTCTAGCACTGGTGTTTCATCGCAGATCATTAAATGAAAGGTTTGCTGGTGCCTTACAAGCCGTGAGTAGGTCCATGGGAGAAGAGACAAGAGAGCGTCTACAGTCTCTTTCAAGTGACTCCACTCACTGGTGATCATGCCCACCTCATATTGCCAGGTTGTTTTGCTAGCTAAGATTAGAGAAATATTTCTGTCAAGAAGAGAAGCGGGACTGAAACAGTCTTTGCTGCTTTCCCCCACCATGTCTTGGAATTAGCAACTGGGTTGAGTTTCTTCTTGTTGCTGATCTCAGTTCGTGATGTGCATGGAAAAGGAAAGGGTCTGCTTTTGATAGGTGTGGTTCCCAATTGACTTGTGTGCTGTGTGGTGGTAAAAGAGCTGTATGTCATAAAAGGGGAAAAAAACCCACCCTAGTAAGGCAAAGTCTTAATCTTAGTTAATTTGGTTTAGAAATTATTTCTAGGAAGGAGATGTTTGCCACAAGTGTGGGAAGCCATTGGTGTATTTTAAACTACAGTGGTAAAATAAGGTAAGAAATGGAGCAGAAAACTTAAAAAAAGAGCAAGTCCATGCTGTTACAAGAATAGTTTTCTGAAATGTGCAGATTAGTTCTGAAATCACATCAGCTATTGTGCCCCCTCTCCCTGTGACCATCAGGGTTCAACTAGTCCAGACTGACTTTATTTTTCACTGGAAACTCCTATTCTCTCTTTAGGCAGGAGACACAGTTGTTATGCCCTTAATTAGGGTGAAAGTTTTTTCCTTCCATGGTATTTTTTATTTTAGGAGTCATCCGTCTCCTGCACTTGATGCAACAGTAAATAAGTGCTTCAGTGAGGTACAAAGCCCTTTCTTCCCCCTTTGGCTTTCTGGAAGGGAACACCTCTTTGTCAGGATTTTATAGTTGTTACTAGCCTGTATGTTGTAACAAGTGTTCACAGACAACTAAACAATTTGCCTGTTTGCAGCTTGTTACTTGCTCTTGAGCAACACCTGGTCCAAAAGTAGTTAATCATGTTGAGGTTGGCTTTGGGGTTGGCATGGCCAAACCCAAGGCTTTTTCTCTTATGCAAAGTGCCAGATCTGTGTTTTGTCATTCAAGTGCCTTTGGGCAGTTGTGTGCCATGGCCATTCAAGCCAGAGTAAATAGCCCATCCGTAAAGAAGAAAAAACGAGCTAATAATAATCCTGCTAAATATTCTCTGTGGATAGACTTATGTATGGATCAGGACTTGCTGGAAGCTTTTTTGTCTTCTTTTACACTGGTTTCAGTGTAAAGTTTAAGGTAAATGTACATTCAGGGTAAATGTTTAAGGTTTTTTTAATCTATTTTTTTGTTTCTCTGTTAGAAAGACAGTGGCTACTGCTACTGCATATGCTTCTCTTGATCTTACTTTTTTTGTTTTATTCCTACAGAATATATTCTGGGGAGGTTCTAAATTGCTGCCTTTTGCCCAAATTATTGCCTTTTGGAAAGCAAATTCAGAAGCTGTACTGAAACACTGTTATTTAGTTTGTTAAATAACTGAGAGTGATTGTCTTACCCAGGTGCTGGCTGGACTGTTTGGAAAAAAATAATTTGATTGCTGCTCAGATGCTGTCCCCACTATTCACAGGATCCTTGTCTACTGATTTGCTTCATTGTGACTAAGACTTCATGTGTCTTGAAGGGGATTGACTTTGAAACGGACTGAATTACATTTTTACCTCTCCCAATGTAATAAGGACCGTTTCAAGTCTGAAAAGTCTGCTCTTAGCAAGAGCAGGAGGTCTGACTCTAGTGATAGTGGTAAATGAAATGTTAAAAGAAAGAAGGTGAGCGATATAGTGATGCTTAATCAAACCAGGGATAGAGAGACAACAAAATGGAGGCCATTCCAAAACACTAAAGCCAAAACCCAGTAAAATTAATAAAAAAAATAAAAAGAATTCTGTTGTATTTCCTAAATATAACATATCGATGAAGGCTGTTTATAGTAAAGGCTGTTTGCAGTGACTGGGAGGACAGCCCAATAAAGGTTTATTGCTTATGGATTCCTCTGCTTTTGCTGCTTCAGTGAGAACTCATTGTAATCAGTGGTCCCTTTTCTTTAAATTCAGAAGACTTTGGATTGTTGTTGGTAGCGGTATTTCTATGCGCTATTTCCATCATTAGTATATTAGTATAATATAGTATTTTCTGTATTATACAATTAAATAAACTGTATAAGAATAAAGGCATATTAGATTATGTCTCATTTTTAGACCTATTGCTGTAAGGATTATTTGGCCTAGTGGCTAATATGATGAGAAACATGGCAGTATTCCTGTATAGGACATAGTCTGTCACATTTTGTTATTTAAATGTAATATTAAAAAATAATAATTGCTCTTATCTGTCATGGACATGGGAGCAAGAAGGGTCTTTGGGATCTCTGGGCTTTATTTTTTAAGTTATAGCCTGCCAGCTACAAATTGTGCCTGTTTGACAAGAAAGGTTTTCTTTTTGAAGGTTTTACAGGATTATCTTTTTGACAGATTGATTGTGTAAGTCTTCATGTTGCTCTAATAACTCCTTTTTAATGGGAGAACTTTAATTCATGTCAAACTCAAAAGTTCAGTGACAGCCAATGTGCCTTCTCTTAGTTTAGAGGTTAAAAATAATTGACACTTTTGTATGCACAGAATAAACTGCCATGAAAATATTAATTTCTATGACTTCAAATAGGAAGAGATAGAACCAAATGCAAAATGAGTGGTCAGCTTTTTCATAAGTTTTGAGACGGCGAAGATGACTCTATTAATAAATACAGTCAACAACCATTACTGAAATAATTAAGAAAGGCATGATAAAGCAGTGCTTGTCGTAATTACTGTTGGAGATGGAGTAGAATTACAGGTTTTGAAATGTTTAAATTTTCTGATCGTGTAGAAATTTCAAAAATACTTTTCAGAAAAACAGCTAGTTTCTGAACTGGTGTAGTATAGAAAATTATTAAATTTCTTTTTTAATGCAGATGAGTATTAAAAAAAAATCCACCATTTGCTGTAACACACTGTTATCTCATGTACAACACGGTTTTCTGACAATAGGAACATGCGGGTGGAGGAGCTGTGGAGGCGAGGTGGGAGGGTGCGCTGGGCCATGAGCCTATGGGGAGCTCTGGGGAGGCTGTGCAGGGGCAGTGTGGTCTGTGGTGCGCTCGGGGCCATGGCAGCTCTGCAGTGTAATCAAAAATCAGATGATTTACCAACATGAGCAGTGTCTGCAGGGTGTCTGTCTGATGTATACTGAGTAGTAAGACACAGTACAAAAACCTGCATACCTAAACTCATGCGTATGAATGATATCATATAATTTTAAAAGAAGCTTAGTCTGATTAGTGACTTTTTGGGTCACCTTTTGGGTCAATCTTCACCTCACAGAAGCTACAGATTTTCTCTATGGTTGTGCTGTTCCAGAATTTTCTGCATTTTCCTTGTAAACAACAAAGCAACTGCAACTGTTAGAAATAGGATACTTGACTTGAAGTGTGACTCATCACACCCGAGTTCGTCCATTTAATTCAGCCTATTCATTTATATTCCTTCTGCAGTCAGTGGAGAGGAAAAGGGAAGACTTGTCCTGACATCTTAAAGGGATATCCTGAGATGGGAAGAATTACCTGCTGGAAGTCCCTTTCTTTCAGCTGACTAAAAATAACCCTATAATGTTGTGTCTTAAAGCTAAATAATGGAAATTCTACCTTGGCTAAACTATACATATAGTTTTATTTCTTTTTTTTTTTTTTTTTTTTTTACTTTCTTCATTTTATTCACTTATTTTTAGGAGCTCTCAGGTAAAGGCTGCACCATAGCACGTATACAAAATACATACCGATACATGACACATTTACTACTTCCTGATTCATGAGAACTAAAGGGTAAAACTATTAATTTATCTTGACAATTTTTAGTGGAATTTATGCATAAATGTGGGGATGTCAATGAGAGGCACAGTATCTGAGAGTAATTCTACATTAATATAGTGTATTTAATTAAAAGTTAATATTTCAGATTTTTAATTAACACTTCAATTGAAAAACAAGTAGATCAAACCCACACCAATTTTGAAATAATTTAGTCTTCAAACCATTCTAATGCAATGTTTAAATATTATTGACCAATGAAGCACTACATTTTCTGGGTTATTTTTTTTCCAGAAAAGTGTAAAACAACAACAACAAAAAAAGAATGAATGCATTACTTGCATTACTTTAATAATTTTTTTATTCTGGCTGATCGGGATGTAACGAAAGTATCTTGATTCTCAATACGACAGTTTACCTGAAGACGGGATTCAGCTTCAATTAAAATATATGATGTGATGTGAGATAGTAATCTAAGCTCCCATTGGAGCTTCCAGTGGGGATGTAAGGCTTTATTCATTTGCCTAAACGCACATATTTATCCAGTCCTGTATCCAGGACATTCCTCATGGGTCTGATAGCTATGACCTAAGATACATGGACCCATGCCATCCTAAAGTGACAGCTGGAAGCTGAGTGGGTCATCACTTCACATCCCCAATGGCACTGCATGCCTTCAGTTAGGCAACTAATGTGAGCCTCTCACAGTAGACTCAATGGTATCTAACATGTGATTTGTCTCATCCTGCAGAATACACATCTATTCTACACACTGATTACTGTGCTGACTAGATTTTCCACTGTCTACTGTGGGAACTTAGACAAAAAACCTCTTTCACATATAGTTCCCATCTGCATGCGCCTGAATCTGGAGCTCAATCCCAGCATAAATTTTTCATCATACATACACTGACATAGTTCAAAACAAAAAAATAAGCAGAATTCTTCAAATGAAAAAGAGAAAAATAAGCAATAACCAAGACAGAAACATATTAATGTAGAAACTATGTGCACTGAAAAAATATATACACTGAAACTCAATTTGAGATGCTGCAGCACATTCATCTATGTTCATTTTACTCTCTACTCCTTCTTTTTGTCCCTTACTGTTCTTCTATTTATATCTCTTCCCTTGTTATTTACTGCCTCGTGGCAGGTAGTGTTTTCCTCTTCCATAGAGATGTGTGGGAATAATGAGAAGGCAGAGATAAAGACCTAGTGCTTCGCAAGCTCCTGAGTGGCTATTGGGTTAACGTATTTTTATTAGTCAACTG
>NW_009647750.1:281995-318887 GCF_000708025.1 Charadrius vociferus | reverse complement strand
CAGCAGGATCTGGCTGAGCCGGGTTCAAGTCTGTATTTCATCTGTCTAAATAAATGAAAGGCACTTTAAATGATAACCTCGTGCTTTAGCCAAAACTAAAGCAACTGCAACTACAACTACCTGCTGTTTCAGAGATGATGACGGTCTTGCGATGGTTTTTGCACGGGTCGCTGTGCCCAGGTTGGTGGTGAGCAGAGGACAGCGCTGACGGCGCTGTCCTTGGTGCTGCAGGGTGCGGCCGGGACAGTTTTTTTTTTCCCATTCCCCTGTATTACTTTCTCTCTATGTACGCTTTCCCTCCAAAAACTGGAATGACGGTAAAAGGGCAGCTCATAGACCAGTGCAGCCATATAGCATCCTGGCCTGTATCAGGAATAGTATGCTGAGCAGGACTAGGGAAGTGATCGTCCCCCTATACTTGGCACTGGTGAGGCTGCACCATGAATACTGTGTTCAGTTTTGGGCCCCTCACTAAAAGAAAGACATTGAGGTGCTGGAGCATGTCCAGAGAAGGGCTACAAAGCTGGTGAGGGGTCTAGAGCACAAGTCTTACAAGGAGCAACTGAGGGAAGTGGGGTTGTTTAGCCTGAAGAAAAGGAGGCTGAGGGGAGACCTTATTGCTCTCTACAACTGCCTGAAAGGAGGCTGCAGCAAGGTGGGGGTTGGTCTCTTCTCCCAAGTAACAGGTGATAGGATGAGAGGAAACAGCCTGAGGTTGTGGCAGGAGAGGTTTAGATTGGATATTAGGAAAAAATTCTTCACCAAAAGGGTTGTCAAGCATTGGAACAGGCTGCCCAGGGAAGTGGTTGAGTTGCCATCCCAGGAAGTATATAAAGATGGGTAGATGTAGTACTGAGGGACGTGGTTTAGTTGTAACTTGGCAGTGTAAGGTTAACGGTTGGACTTGGTGATCTTAAAGGTCCCTTCCAAGCAAAATGATTCTATGATTCTATATGCTGACCAAGATCTGATTCCTTGGGAATATTGGGACTTGAAAGGGATTCTCCTACTGTGCCTTATTGGTGCAGTCTTGGTGAAGATTGTGCATGGATGCTTAGGTGGCCAGTCACAGTCATTGTATTTCAGTTTACATTAAAAATATATGTGCAGCAAGCAGGCATCATTTGTCCAGTGTATTTAGGAAGTAAAAATGGAAGGACACTGACTTGATTTTGCATTTCTAAATGTAAAGTATATTTAGTTAACAACCTACAATTCTTTACCAGTCAGCTGTTTTGTATGTAGGAATTAACCCTTTTGCTATGTTTACTTCACCTTAGTATTCTCATCCCTGGGAAAATTTTGTATATATTTTTATTTTTCTGTTGTCATGTAACATATTTTTATTTAAGTTCTGCATTTATCAGATTTAGACCAGAAGGTATTAAAATAAAGAGCTCATGATGCATACCTACTGCAAGTTTCAAATTCAAGGATAACTTCTGAAAGAATCATTCATTGTTGATAGACACAATTATGTCTTGAAGATTATGTTGTGCATAATCTTCAAGTCTGATTATGCATAAAATAAGAACCATAAATTTTTATTGGCTAGGGGGAATTTTTGCTGCACAAGAAATGCAAGATTAGCTATTTATGTTTGTAGCTCATGGAGACACCTGTGGTCCCAGAGGAATTCTTCTGCATGAAACTTGTAATAATCTTACACGTTTTACTGTTACTTTCCTCTTTAATGGTTCTTTGCTGGGTTTCCCAAGTCCCTTGTTAAATTTCTAAAGAAGTGTTATATTATTTTTTGTTAGATGAGGATCATCTAGTGAGTTAAACCCCAGATATGAACCTAATGTTTGCAAATTTCACCATTAAATATGACTATGTATAGCTTCTTATTTCAATGAAAGCAGCTGAAATGTTTCTGTTATCAGAAATAAATTCCTGTTGAAAATGATACAATATTTTGAACCAAAAGTATTCTCATTGCTACGTATGTGCTGATGCTTGTCATAAATCACAGAATTCATAGAAGTATGATGTTTGTTAAAAGGGAACACATTCTGTCTTTAGACACGTACAGATAAGTATTCCAATGGCAAAGGTGTTAGAGATTTAATTGACATTTAACATTGGAATTATCAAAAACTTCCTGGTGCAAGAACAGTAAATCAAATACTGTCTGGTTATTTCCAAGGGTCTTCATGACGTAAATTGTGATCTTTCTTTACTTTTACCATTGCTGAGACTTGTTACAGATATTTCAGGATCACAAAAGTCATTCTAGGCTGTGACTACAATTAAGATTGCTTTTATTAAACCCAGGATAACTAGGAATATTTCCATAAGATTTTCAAAATTGATGAAAACAATGACTGAAGCGCAAATTGGAAGAATTTGAAATCAAGAGCAAGTCCACTCAACACAAGCTATGCTGAAAGTCAAAGATAAATCTGAAATTAATCTTTTCTTCTGTTCTTATGAGCTTAGTCATATAGATTGTGTGACATCATTTGTCTTTGTAACTTGAATTCATACTGATGCACAAAAATAAGAAAAGTTCCAGATCCCATGCTTGCCCCCTAATATGCCTAATTTTAAGCATGGAAATAGTCCATTACAATCAAAAAGATACAGGTAGTTTAAGTACTTTGCTAGACTGGGGCCAAAAATATAAATTGAGAAATACATGGGATTTTAAAAATGGTTTTCACTACATGGTGTGTTAGCCACATCAATGAAATATTTTGTTTGGTCGGTTTTGCATAAAAATTATTTAATGATTCCTTAAATAATATTTTAGCTTTGTGGCCTCCTCAAATAGCCTCCTAAAAGAACAAGGAAATTGTTAGTCAATTAGATGAGAATTTTTTGTTCTCATGTAGTAGTTTCCTTCCATATAATTTTTGCAGTTTCTTGTGCTGACCCTTAAAGTAAATCTTGAATTTGCAATTTAGAATGTATAATTTATGATGATTGCCTGTTCAGCCAGTTTTGGTTTTTAAATTTGCTTCAGCTGCGAAGGTTTCCACATACTAGTGTCTACAAAGTATGTTTTGCTATCTAGGTGCTGTGCTATTTTGGGTTATAAAAATGGTAATATGAAATGAAAACACCACTTCTTTCTAGAATCTCTGACAACAACCTCTGTTTACTTGACCAGCTTTGAAGGAGGACGTATCCTTAGACAATGTAATGGAAACATTAATACATCAACTTTTTTTAATATTTCAATTTGGCATCTCTTTTCTTAAAATATTTTATCTAATTAAAAGCAAAGTGTGTTGGACATTTGGAGTTCATTAGCTAAAAATAAAACAGGACTATTTTTCTAGCAAGCAATTAATACATATTTTCAAAATAATTTTAACAGTATGGATCAGGATTTATCCAGAAAAATATTTCATTTTTATTTTCCATGAACATTTGATGCAGGAACTGTAAAGCCAAAGTGGTTAAGATTGGAACTAGCTTTCCATTTAACAGCTGATTTTTCTAACTTTGTTAACGTATGTATGCTTACTTGAACTGGCCTAGACCATGCTACTTTATGTGAACAATACATTTAGCAGCCCAGGGAAGATTTGCCAGAAAATCTTTGGTCTTCATGCAATTCAAGTGCCACATATGTATATCACAGAAATTCAGGAAGTATGTAGTTCACAGTAAACACAAGAATATCCCTGATATGTAGAGTTATAAAATGAAGACATCCTTATATTAAAAGGACCACAAATATCCAAGTTTAAAAGGACTAAAAGGGTTGTTTATTACTCTAGAGTGACAAATGGGATTGCTTTGCAAGTAAGTCTTAGATAATAGTGGGGGCACTTGGATGTGGTGACAGTGGGAGAGAATACACTAGTCTGGCTTATCTTTTAAATTTCACTGCTGTGAAAGGTGGGTTTTTACAAAGAGACAGCCTGTGCTTTCTGCATCTTTGTGCAAACTCATAGTGGAAGGAGGGTATGATTTAACTACAGAAAAACAGCAAAAGTTGACATAAATCCTCAGAGTTTAACTTTATCAGTCTATTTAACAAATGCAAAAAGAAAACAGTATCTCTTTCTCCTCAGGAGTATTTTGGCTGTGTCTAAAAATCTCCTTATCTTACCAAATACAGGTATCAGAGCAGGATAAGATGGACACCTCTGCAGTTTCCGTTTGCTGTATTGGCTGGGTCTTCCCTGACTGCAGTGAGAACTTAGCCACCTCCCATGTAGATGTCTACATAGTAGGCACCTGAGTTTAGGTGTCTGAATCTGAAGCTGAATCCCACAGTCCAGGAATATGTCAGGTGACTTCAGTGTAATTAACATGTTCCTGATCTTAATCAGCTGTAGTAGTGTAATCACAATTACATGGCTAATTAAGTGGAATGCACTGAGCTCCCTGATGCTTGGACTAGGCTGCTGCTGGTACCTCTACTTGCTGATGTAGTGCTATCTCAGCCCTGTACACACTGTCTACATTGCTCTATGATCTTTGGTGTAACTGTGGTGACATACACCCCAAGAAAACTATTTTGCTGTAAAAAAAAAAAATAATCCTTCCTTTAATGACAGCCATGGCAGAATGTGGAAAACCAGCAAGCTTGTGTTTTCTTGCCAAAGGAATGATTTGACTCATTTTAGATTAGGGCATGTATGTCAATTTGTGTATATCCAGGGATAAGCAGCCTGGAGCCAAACACTGGAAAACCCAAACTTGCAGCATGTCGACACGCAGCAAGAACCTTCAGAGACAGTGGAACAAATCTGCAGACTGGCAGGTTACCTGTTTTTTCAGGAGACTTCAGTGTGGCAGATGGCTGAGTTTAGTATTTTAAGGCAATGCCTGTTATCACTGTCCAGTAAGCCTCAGGCTCTAAGTGTGCTGATGAATGATGGGAAGTAGGGCCCATGAGCTGTGTTGGCTGAAGCACAGAGGAGATGGAACATGGGTTCTGGATGAGGGAGCTCCATTTCATTCATTGTGCTGAGGTCCATGTCATGTACCGTTGGTCTTAAATGTGGTTCTTAGATAGTTGGAAATATCAGAGGCCGAACTGTTTTTGTTTTGGTGTTGTTATTGACAAGGCTGATCCTGTCTCATTTTTAGAAACAAAACAGTGAGAACTGTGATTGCTGAAAGTATACATTGGAAGTCTAACATGTCTCAGTTGAAGCTAATGGACATTCTTCAGTGAGTCTGGAGGAGGGCAGAACTAGGACAGACCATGCCCTTTTGAAAAACTCAGCTGTTGCTCATGCCTCTTTAAGGGTCAGGCATTTATGGAGCAAATATGAGTCCTGCTAATGATAGTGTTGTAACAAGAGAAAGTATTTTCCTTCTGGTTTAATATTTCCAGAATCTCTTGTAAATTTGTTTTATCTCTTGCTGTGAAAGAACACATTTTTTCTTAATGCAAACATTTAGACTGTGAGCTGTCACTGTAGGCACTGTCGGATTATATACAGAGTTTATGAGATGGTTCAGTAATGTGGTGTAAGCCAGGAGGTGATACAAGAAATCTAATGCAAGAAATTGTCTTCAGCCAGATGGAGCTGTACCTTCCTGATAGGTGATTACAAGGCTGCTTATAAAACAGCAAATGGCTCTTGGGCCATTTGTATAGCTTTGGGACCAAAATGACCTGCTTAATCTAGCAGTATCTGCATCTGTTGGTTGCTGATACCACCTTTTTTTCTTTCAGTGCTTGTTTAATTTAAATGTAATTCATTGAAACATACATTACCAAATAACATGCAGGTACATAAATTCTTGTAACAGCAAGTTCCGTTCCCCAGACTGTAGAAGTTATCTATGAGCTCCTGAGGCTAGCATAATGTATGGGAACTAAATTGCTCTTGATTGCCAGGATTATGAACTGAGACAGTCAAAGCAAAATCTTTCTGTAGCGCAGAATATTTCATTGTTCTTTTGATATCGACTCAGTTAGTGGAGACCACTGCATTTCTTCTGGGAAGGGTTTCTTTTGGCTTCCTTTAGAAACACATTGTGCTTCTGATATATGCTGTGCTAGTACAAAGTAGGGTTATTGTGCAGGCAGTTTCATGAGGGTTGCACTCATGTGCGTGTTCTCAGGCCAGAGCTGTCTACTCCACCTGGGTTTGTTGTGCTGATTCCTGCAGCTGCTTTTACCACAGAGCCAAGTTCTTGCCAAGTACCAGCACAGTAAAAAGGTGAAGCGCTGCAAAAAGGGCTGTCTGACAACATGGTACCTGTTCAGCCAACCTGTAATCTGAGTATAAGATTGTTTAATAGTAATGAATACAGAGAGTAGGGTTCACCTCACCTAATTTAGGCTACTGAAGTGAGGTGTTTAACCCGCCCTCTACTTCCTGCGTCGTCAATATAAACAGAAGATTGTCATAGATGTCATATTGTAGCTGCATGTACGTTAGCTTAGCACTAAAATATCAGTAATGGTATCAGTTGGGAAGGTTGGAGAAGAAAACACAGCTCCTTAGAATTGTAATTTATTTAGCCCAGTTATATAGCAAAAGATAATACGTTACAAATTATTATAGAAATTTGGCAGCAAAACTTCATGAATGTCAAACAGAAAAACAGGTGTCTTTCTCTACCAAAGGTAAGGAAGGACCTGCTACAAATAAGTAGTGCCATTGATCAGATGTGGTGGATCCCATGTTGGAGCAATTTTGTTTCTGCTTTTCATTTGCTGTCATTCATATTGGAGCTGTAGCTCTTCTTATGCTTGCTTCTTACCTCCTTTGCATTTTAACCATACATACAGTGCTTTACATACACTGGATACATTTTCTTAGCTCTCTTTATTATGCCCTAAAACCAGTTCTGCCTGGCCCTGAAGGTGGCTTCCCTTCAGACAGGAATAATTGACCTTTTGTGATTTGTATTTACGCATGTAGGACCTCCATTGTTATCCTGCGCTTGCAATCTTGGGGGAGCTTGCTACATGTTTTGGGGACATGGCAAAGACAGGATTTGTAGAAAGAAGTAATCTCTTAGAGTTACTAAGTATGACTGGAAAAAGTCTGCAAGTTGATCTGAATATACTTAGGCACCTCAGTGTTCATGTATGCATATAAGTGCCTGTCTCTTTCTGATAGCTGCACACACCGATGCCTAAATCTGAGTGCCTCAGTTTCAGACATTCCGTGGTAGGTGATGTTAGTCCAACTGACAGTGAAACACAAAGAAATGTAGTACCGAGACTGCAGTGAAGATGACTGTGCAGCGCCAGTTGTGCCAGGGCAAAATGGAATGGAGGAATGCTGACAAAGTGACTTTACAGGCAGTTGTGGGGGACCCCTACCTGGGAAGCATTATGGGACTAAGGTACTAATATGCAATGTGACAAGTGGTGATGAGGGCTGACACCAGGATGCAGGTGGAAACGTTGCACTGTCAATAAGCGGATAATTAATGAGGTGCTACTCTATGAATGTTGACAAAGCTTCTTCTTTCTTCAAAAGAGAGCTAGTGGAGGGATGCAAAGAGAGTCCTGCAATGATCCAACTTTTGGAGCTGGAGAATAAACCTTGATATTTCTTGAGGCCAGAGAAAAGGACATTGAGAAACTGAGGTGACAGAGCCCTAGGTTAGCATTTTACTTATGTGAATAGGCAGGACTGAACAATTGCACAGAGCTAATCTGCAAGAGGTTTAAATGTAGGTTGGATGTGAAGCTCTTAACAGGGATGTGAATCCAAACTGACTAAAATGATGTGTGAGGGTAAGGAGTAAAATGTGATGAAGAAAGGAAATTAATGGAATGATTTGCAGGGGTAAAAAAGAGAACTGTGCTGACTGGCATGGAGACTAAACTGATAGCTGGACATCTGTAAAGACCTGGCACAGTAGTGCACTGAGCTGTGATTTGAAGAGAATGAGGTTAGCTTAATTGGAGGGGAGGAAATCAGTGAATTGTCATCACAGGGAACACTGCTGGATTGTATGTGGTGAAACTACGCATAGGTGGGAGACAGGGGAAGAGGGAGAAGAGGATCAAGGACAGCATCTCTTCAGCAAGAGGACAGAGTGATACACATATGAAGAGAGGTCAGAGAAGAGCTGGAAGATGAAGCAGCCTCCGAAGTCAAGAATTGTACAGGCAGCTGTGTCAAAAACAGTGACTTTGCTGGGAGGATGAGGAAGAAACATTGCTTTTAGTTTCCCGTAAGAGGTCATGGAGTGCACTTTAGTGAGAATGACTTTGTTGGCAATCAAATTAGATGCTCTAGTATGATAAAGTATTTTTAAAGTTTCTGCCACTGACTGAGGAAAAAAAGAAGAAATAGGTTGAGGGCCAAGCTGAGGCCTGAAATGAAATCTGCACTTTACTCTAGCAGTTTATGTTACAGCTTAGTCAAGGAAAATCCTATTTTTTATACATATTTATACACTAACATGGAAGAGAACTACATGACCTGTGTTAGAGTGTAGAGCTGACCCCACCAGATGCTGTATATATTGCACAAGATTTATGCTCTTTACAAGGAGAAATAGGCAGCAGGTATTGTATAACTTTTTTGTTGCCACTGCAGGGCGTTTTGTCTTACAGGGTAAACTAATTTAATTTCTCTGCCACAAATGTGTGTACATGCATACCAAGGAAAAGGAGCTTTATATCTGCTACACTGACATTCAAAAAGCCATTGGTTATATCTGCAATCACTTCATATATTTACATGGACTTTGATGTTCTGTCACTGTACTAGTCAGACTGCAGAATAAGTATCTCCTCACTTAAATGGTTACTAAGATTATCCCATGTTTTGAATATTGTACAGAAAATCTAGTGAGTATATTCTTCTGACAGAACGTATATTTAGTCAGTGTATATTCTGAAGTGCTAGCAATTAGGATGTCAATGCATAGAAGAATTTGAAATGCTAAATATGTGCTGTAGGGTATTATTAAATGAATTACTTCAGTGACACTTGTGCAAGTTGTTTATTTCCATTGTAGCTACCAGAGCATGGTATATTTGGTGCAAACTAATAATGTAGTTGCATTTGGAAAAAAACCTCAAATACATTTTTCATGTTTATTAATTTCAACCAAGGCATACGAGCAGTTCACTTGTTCTTTGTATTTTGGCAGATATTATTCTTCATCAGAAGAATAATTTAACTTTTCGGTTATGTGGTACACCGCTGGAATATTAATGTTTGGCTTTGTGAGATTTCTGAACAGTATTCAGACTATGTAACTGTTCAGAATACAGACTACATGCAGAAGTATTATCGCTTTGAGCAATAATGATAAATTATTCCGTCCTTAAGCAGTGTTTTCATGTTCAGTAGGTATATGTCCGAGTAGTAAACTGGTTAAAATACTCCTTTTATTTGGACTTTGTCAGAGATAATTTATTAAGTCATACAGCTGTTTTAAAATATTTGGGTAAATGGAACTTCACTTTTCTATTTCTTATTAAATTCTGAGATATATACTGTAGGAGTGTCAACAGCAGCACACTAGTTAAGATTGCCTTGACATTTACAATTGAATTGTGGTAATAACATTTTTTTAAAATTTAATAACTGAGTTTTAGTTTTTATGTTTAACTTAACAATTCCTCAGGGATTACATAAAAATTCAAATAAAAATGTATGCTAATTCATGCTTTTAACTTCACATTTCTTTCTCTTCCCTGTTACCTTCCTACACCTATAAGCATTCTGATAACAAGTTGGAGATGAGAACTGTATAATGTAAGCACATGCAAAGCTAGATCCCTTTCTCTAATCATTCCTGAGTTATATCAAAGTAAGCTTTTGGCACATCTCAAGATCTGTTAGTTGCTTGTAACAAGTACATTTCAGAAAAAGGAATGCTTTTGAAAAGCTTTTTGTTCCTCTCTTTCCATCAAAGCCTAACTTTTCATCTGCTTTCCTGTGCAATCATACTACTGTGAATGTGTCTGTATGTTTCCCACCTAATAACTTCTGAATGTGCTTGTTGACTTCAAATACTTTTGACAGGGAAGAGGATGGTGGGGAAAGGAGGCTTGATTTCTCAAATATAATTAAAATCCCTGAATTTTCATCAAAGATGGTAGCTGGGAAGAAGAAAAGAAAGTCCATTAGTATTCCCACTGAGGAGAAAGTGCAGTCTGAGCCCATACTTTACACACTGAAAAAATCCGTGCAGGCGAGTGTCATTATAAGTTAAGGAAGAAAGCTTCAGCTGGAGCTTTCTACTTAGACAGAAAGCCAATCAAACTTAAGACAGAAGTTGGCAGGAAATAAGGCTTCATTATTTTCCAGTGTTCATAGAGCTTTTTGTCAGTAAAGGAAAGATTCACCTCACCTCACTTTTCCGTTCTACAGTGTTGGTGTCTTTAGTTCCACACCTCAGCTCTCGTTGTAGTCAATGGAGAAAAGTAACTTTTCGAAGGTAATTCATTTCATTCTAACACAAACAACTATTAAAAGTCGAACAAATTCTGTCCTAGAAAGGCCAGTAGGTCAGATGTAGACTTGTACAGGTGTGTCCCACAGCATATATTCTTTTCTCACATATGCATGAATTGACTTTGTAAGAATAGCTGTGGTGAAACAGATAGGAGAGGGTGTGGAGCGGTCTTTACTAGAGATAACACCAAAAGGCAAAACAAATATATTTGGGG
Source organism: Charadrius vociferus (assembly GCF_000708025.1). Classification (NCBI taxonomy): domain Eukaryota; kingdom Metazoa; phylum Chordata; class Aves; order Charadriiformes; family Charadriidae; genus Charadrius; species Charadrius vociferus. Next base: position 308,317 of record NW_009647750.1, on the reverse strand, counting down.
AATGGCAGGCAGCAAAGCAGAGGTGGAGGGGATGCAGGGAGGGATGATTAACATGGAAGGACTATGGCCAAGAGCTTCTATATAAAGAAACTGATGCCATAGAAATGATGATTTGGCTACAGTTTTTCATTCATCTGTTTATTGTTATTTAGAGTTAAACCTACAGTGATCATTTGTGCCTTTGGATTTTGAAGAAACAAGTAGCTGGTCAGTCACCCTACTGCTCCCTGAAATGAGAATACAGTGCTATGAGTCCAGGTGTGACTCATGATTTTGAGACTGAACTGAAAATCTCCTTTCTTACTTCAGTCTGGATGACATTCCCTAGCTGAAGAACCAAATCTGTAAATCGTCTTGAGGGTCCTGGCTGGTTAGTGCCACCGTGGGCCTTTCTGACTACTGGAAGATCAAGTATTTTAAGGGAAGGTGTGAGGCCACCACTGCCCCACAGTAAGGGGCAGAGAGTATGAGGTGTATTCCCAGGAGCAACGGGGTTTGAGCTTGGGTGGAAGATAGACCTGTTCTGACAGACTGTGTGTCTTATGCTGGGGATAAGTGAGGTGGTGGGAGAAGGGAGGAAGGGGAGTTTGAGAAGGGAACAAGTTCAGACAAGTAGAAAGGATTGTAAGTAGAGAAGAATCAGTGAAGTGCTTGCTCATTTCCATGCTTTTTGTAATTTGACTTGGAGAGATAAAAACCCAAACTGCCGTAACTCAGTTTTTGTTTTTTTCCACCTGGGAGTTGATATAAAATTCACATACAGTTGTTTGTTCAAAGCAAGACTTATTTGAACTTTCACATGTGTAATGTCATATATGCTGGTATAAATAGTTTTTGTTATCCAAAAACATCCTACTTTTTGCAACTTCATATAGTTCTTACATCAAGTGCCAAGTTTCCAGATAATTATAACATGCTCAACTTGATTCGACAGTCACTATAGTTGCTGAACAAGAGTCTTATTCAAAGACTATTGAAATTAGAAAGTGATTTTCTAATTGAATACGCTACTTTAGCAATTACCAGAATTAGTCAGAAAATGCTGGATTGAGAATATTTGCTTGGAGAAATTCTGTATCTCTAAACATTGTTTTGAAAAACAATGTGCAAGAGAGCCAAACACAAAGGTAACTTAAATGGCGGGAGGAAGCATGAAGTCTGGGAAACTCAGAATGCTGTCAGTATGAAGCTTATACACATTTGCCATATAAACCCTGTCTAACAAGTCTTCTTAAGAGAGTACATCAGTTTTCCTCAGCTTGAGCTTGCTTTCTCCCATGCTTCATGTTTGCTTGCCAAAGCATCATACAGACATTTGGAATTATACCAGCATCACAGTTTTACATGGCATTTCATTTTATCAAATAATTTGATATTTTTAATAAAAGTATCAAGGTGATTTTCCCTCTGTTATTAAATAACTTGTCAAACAGACTATCTTAGTGTCTCCCAACATGATAAGAAGAAAGAAGGATTTTGTGTTTATGTTATTTTCACTATAATGCATTTGAAATTAGAACTGCTCAAAGGAAGTTTGATGGTTTAGTTTTCATGGAATAGGAAATAAGTTTTTATTGTCTTGTGTAAATTAGATATTTCTCACAGAAAAGATGTGGTAGTATTTACTGTATTCTTTGCTTTTTTATTGCTTGAACTTAGCAATGAGTTTGGATAACTTTTAGAAATTATCTTCCTGATTTTATTTACACATTATAATTAATGCAACATTGCATTAATTTAAACAGCACTAAGAAACCACTTGAATAATAACTTCCTAGTCAACACTTGCAGTTGTTTAGCTTCAGTGAGGGTTACTTAAATAGGGGTACTCTAAATTTTTGCACATATATTTAGCAGGTCAATAGGCTAAAATGGTCACGGTTAGGTAATGATATTAGTTTTAAACTGATAGTGACTAAGAACTGCTTTCTTGGGGAAAGGTGCGATACCTAGTCCTGAAAAAAAGATAAGGGTTTGCAGGTTTTGAGGGGTTTTTTGTTTGTTTTTTTGTTTGTTTGTTTGTTTGGGATCAATTTTATTCTTCTTGCCTTGAAAAAGTCTAATAAAGAAAAAGGAAAGAATTTATCCCAGGAAAGTTTGAAAATAATTCTGTTTTGTTTCGGGTTTTCTTTTCTTTGCCTTTGTAGTACTGTGTAACACATATTACTAAATATTGCTAAATAATTTTATAAATATTTGTGGTTATTTTTTCTTCTGGGTTCATTTGTTATTAAGCCTTTTTTTTCACTACTTACTGATAATGAAGGCTGAACAAAAACTGCTAGAGGCTCAAAATTAAGTGGCATCCATACACGTGATTTGTTTTCCTAGTACTATGGAAATCACCTAAAGAATAGACTTTTTAAACACAAACCTTTCTAAACCACCCCTAAATTATTCCAAACAGTCAAGAAATACACCTATTCCATCTCGAGCACTGTAAGGATATTAATGCCAAGCTTTTGCTTAAGAATTTTTTTCATAATGTTACAGTTGAAATGCATCAGAATGCATAGCTGTACCTTCTGTTTCTAAGGCAGGAAATATAAATTCTGTTGACCTTAGCTGAAAGGGCCAAATTCAGAGAAATAAACTAAAATGGAAAATGTCTTAAACATATCTGAAACAATGATCCTGATATTTTAGAAAGATAATAGTGTCATTTTGTAGTGGGACTTAGGGATGGTTCAGAATCACTTGACGACACTTAAACCAACTATTTGATTGTCCAAGCTGTCCAAAAAAAATGAAACAACCAAAACAATAAAGGAGGAAGACCGGGGTGCATGTAGCCTTGGTGTAAACCGTTGGCCCAGAACATCTGGTCTCCTACATAACTCACTTGCTGGGGAAATTCCATGGCACTCCTGTGTCATGTTATGAGCTAAGTGTAGGCCCATGAAGCAATGCACAGGTGGGTCGCTGGTGCACGCTTGCATTCCTGGAGCAGCAATCCAGCTCTTACACTACAGAGGTGGAGTTGGGAGGAGGGAGGAAGAAGTTAGTGAAGAAACCAGCTTAGTTTTCACCCACTTGTTGAAAAGATGAAGACAGCAAAATGTCTTTATAATTAAAAAAAAAACAAACAAACAACCTAATAATTTTATTCCTATTTTTCCCTCATTTCAGTTAGTCTGTAATCCTTATTCCCAATGCAGGCCTGAGTGACAATCATGATGGTGGGGGTTAGATAACAACACTGGGACTAATGTGGTCTTTCTCAAAAAAGCTCCTGAAAATTTAGTGCACTTTTAGGAGTTGAGTACCGGAGTTTCTCAAGCTCTGACCTTTCAACTTGAAGCATCTTAGGGGTTATCTGTCATCTGTGACAATTAGACAGAGAACTCCAATTGATGCTTCTGGTTGACTTGCAACACCTGTGAACTGGTCATGTAGCTAGCCCTTGTTCAAACATCCTGCTAGTGGTACTTAACTGCCTCTCTGTACTAAACTTTTTCTGTCTTGTCCATTTGTTAGATCTCCTGTTTCATATAATAGGAAAGTTATATGGCACAGGAACGGAAGTCGCAAAGCAGGGAGACTGAGGAGAGGGGAACAGGCTGGAACATATTCTTTCTAAAGTAGTATCTGGCTTTTTAGCAAGGTCCAGGGCTTTTAGAATAGTTGAGAGTGCTCTGTTGAAACTATTAAAGAATTGACTGATTAGTCTCTACCATAAAATGTCATTTTCCTTTTATCTTGTGCTTTAATCAAAATAAAAGAGCACACTGGGGAGAAAAAAAAAGAACGTAAGAAAAGTGCCCCATTTGTGGAGGGTTGGGACTAAGGACGTTCATGGAAATAACATTCAGGCAATTTCCAATCCTGAATCCTCACTGAGAAAAAGCAAGATAATACAGAGGAAGTAAAAGTTATTTAATTTGAAACTTTTTGGAACTAAAATAAGTCCCAGTTAATTTCTGCCATATCCATTATCTTTGGTTTGTTTAGATAATGTAGAAAAATAAGGTAGTCTAAAAATTTTTTGTAGATAGTTTGTTTCAAAAACAGACAAAACACTTCATTTTATGAGAAATTTCTATAGCAGAGAGGTTTGAGCTATAAAAAGGTATTTTAACAAAAATGTGGCTCAGCCTCAAGTTTCCATTTTGCAAAGCAAAAAGTATATAATTGTCAAAAGTGAGCTTACAATATGTTAAATATTTTGTAAAATACAGAAACACTAACTGTAAACATTGCAAAACCTATTTCAGCAGTCGTAAACCATTCATTTTTTCACAGTAAATCTCACTACTTTGTATAAATCTATCTCTTTAACAGAATATTTTTATCAGAACTGTTCAAACAATTCATGAGAACAATTCACTACCAGGAATACCGAGGTTTGTACTCACAATCGGTACGTGAGTATCTTTAAGTACTGTGAGAGAAGGCATACTTCATTGATTTTCTCTTCTAGTCATCCACAATGATTTTAATCTTCTTAAGCTCAGACTCACAACTATGCCTCATTACACAGACATGTGGGAGAGGAATAAGTATTGCTTTCCTGAGGACCTGAATCAATTTCATATATTTTCTTTTCCTAGATTTTAGAATGACGTGAAGCTTTCATAACAAAATCAGAAGCAAAACATTGAGGACTAAATTTGTTTTGGGGTCTGCCTGGAGGATGCAGAGCACAAATATATTGCTAATATACAACAATAGATCCAAGAGTGATGTGAGGTTGTGATAAAATAAAAAATTACTAGCAAATTATCTTGAAACTTTATGCCACACTTTATCATGGCATGTCCTACTTCAGTAGGCAGGAAGGGAACTTGCCTGTCTACATAGAACATATTCCCCTAATAATGAATGGAAAGTCTACCCTGCCTCTAGGATTTTCATATTAAAGCAACAAATAATGGATTATTAGGGACTATATGTGTACTCAAATAGTCTTGGCAATAAAGAAAAATTAATTTTGTCATTAATGGACGAGAAACTGAGTTAAAACTATTTAAACTAAATTTACTAGTAGAATTTGCTAGAATTCTGCTAGAATTTGCAGAATTTATCTCAGCTCCAGTAAATGTAGTGGTAAACAATTTGTCTAGCTGCACATTGGCACTAACAATAAACACTATGTTTGCAATGCTTTGGTCTCTCTGGAACACAAATGTTAGAAACAAAATCAAACATGTTGCATTGCAAAACCAAGAAAAGTCATCTGACTAAAGGCAGAGCTAAAATTCAGCCTGTCACATATTCTTTTTTGGCAACACAGAGCATATAAGATCACTTGTTTTCAAATAGTCATAACAACGCTGCATGGAAAAGAATAGAGTTATTGCTTTGATGATAAACTTCTAGAGTTTTGACAATTTGAAGCTTTAACATTGTACACTATATGCTTCTTGGGAGTATCTGTTGATGGAAAAGAGACATAATATGCTCTTGTAAATGGGCTATACAGAGCAGAGCTTCCTCTGCTCTCCATTTTGCTGGCTCTCCCCTTGGCTGAAGGTCAGCTGGTACAAGCCTCCTCGGGAAAGGGATGTGCCCCCACATGTTCAAACATGGTTGGTTTGCTCTAGACACCGGTAGTCAGGTAGAAAGCGAACAATGTTAACTTGGGGCAATTTTGTGAGTTGCTTACGGTAATTGTTTCATTCATGTCAAGAGTAACTACTTTTTTGCTTGAAGCTGCAACTTATCTGTTGGAGACTCTGACAGGTGTTTCATGGCTGTAGGGCAGAGAGATGGAGAAAACCCAAAACTTCTATGGTTAAAGCAAAGATGGGTACACAGGGGAATTATACTGTCTTATCATCGTATTGGCTTTCCTGCCTTTGGATATCTTCCAAAAGACATTACAGATGAGATATCTGGGGTCACTTGATTTGTGTGTTTGAGTCCTGATCCAGCAAAACACTTAAATGTGTTTTCTAAGTTAGGATACAGTTATTCCCATGCTTAAAAAAAGTGATTTAAGTTTAAGATATTTTTCAGGCCATTGGCTTGTGCATGTCTCTTTCTATAGTGATATCCCACTGCGGCCTAATCTATAAAGCAAAGTAATCTGAATTTGAGTGTGCTGTATAAACTTAGTAAAATGCATCCCAACATGTCTGCATAGAGGTCAAAAGGTCTGAATCTAGCTTCTTTTACATCCAGTGACAGCAATGAGCTTGACTAAAGTAATTGCCCTTTCTCATTTAAATGTGGGGTATTTACGTTGGCCATGGGGCCCTTAAGGCTAAATATGGAAAGTTACTGTTATTTTTCCACATTTTTCACCTAGATAGAAGGTTTTGAACACCTTGTGCACATTTCCAAACTATTAATAACATTTTTTTCATTTAAAGAGATATTAGAATTACAAGGATAGTTGGAAAAATAACTTCCACAAATTTATCAGTGTTTTATTGTTCTTCCCTAGTAAAATGTCACCGTTAGTTCTCTGTTTTCAGGTTTGTTTCTGCACTTGAGCTCTGTTCTTTCCTGGCTGTCTGCAGGATTTCACCATTTCCTGTTGGAGCTGTATGTTGAGTTCTAAAAAAATGGTTAGGTGCTGTTATCTAATAACTAGTATCTTGCTGATTTTTTAAATAATGAGTTACAGTATTTTTTTACTCAAATCAATGTGGTTTTAATTTTTTTTTCATGGTGTTTCATACAGGTTACTAGCTTACCATGTATGAATAGTTTTTGCATAGTTATCAGAGCCACTTGTTCTGACAGTCTTGTATTTCATCTCAGTTGTACCACAGAGACCTAGACAGATACTGCAACAAATATTCCATCAATAGGCATTTGGATCTGCCAGGCAGAGCTGGCAGAACAACTATTCTCTTGCAATAAAAGTTTGCACATTTTTCTTTAGATAATCAGAATTTTGGAAGGCAAAGGAAAGGCCTATTGCTCATTCCGCACATAAAAATGTTGAGGTTACAGCAAAACACCTTTAGAATGGTGCTTCAGACTGTGGGAGGCAAAACTAACACCTTTACATTTTCTCATTCAGAATCTGATTTTCCCTACCTCAGGTTCACTCCTGGCAGTGACTCTATGGGAAATCTTGGCACGGACTCAAAACAGATAGAATATAATGAGAAATTATTATAATTTTAGCAATCAGAAGAAAATAGGATTATAGGTTTTGTTCTGTGATTTAAATTACACAGTAACTCCTGTGTATGGTAACTAGTAGGTAACCACACTGTAATTTTTATGTAATTCCAGACTATATAAAATTCACAGCAATTTAATGTTGAATTAATGATCACTTGCAGTTTTAGCCACCTGCTTTCCAAGCTACAACAGGTGTCTGGATTTGAAGGGGTCATAGGCATGTGATAAACATTTTGAATCTGTTTTCTTTAAGCTGTTAGTAAAGTCCATACTTTCCTTTCAGGTAAACTGGATCAGTATGTCAAAGACTTGGTATGATGGAAAGGTTGACAGAGTCAAAATGACAGGAAACTTGTAAGGCAGTCTGCATAGAAAGAAAGGGAGAGAAGAAATAGGATGACAGGAAAGTGACCACAGATATAATAAGAACAGAGAAATTGACCAAAAGGAAAATTCCTAGTGGCTTTGAGAGTAAGGCAGACAACAAATTAAAAATCTTTCCTTTTGGTTTCCATTCCTTTCCAAAGCCATAGAAAAAAGGTAGAGAATTAATCAACAGAGCTAATAAAAATGGGTATTTTTTTTTCTCCAAGGAATTCTGAGGTTTTCTTTTTATAACAATTACGATGAAAAGTCAAAATAAACTTTTGAGAAATTCTCTCCATAGGACAATTTGGCAGCAAACAAACACAATGAAATTGAGCTATATATGTAAGAATGTTAATACAAATAATTTATTGATTGTTTTGGATAAATCTGAAAAAATATGGAAAACTTCAGGAATGACAACATTCACAAGCAAGTTCTACATTTGTAAAGGTTTGTCCTCTGTGCTTTTTCCTCAAAAAAAGGATTTCACTCTGCTCTGTAATCCTGGCTGAACTAAGGAAAAAAGAACTTACTCACAAAGCTGTACTGCGTGAGACTATAACTTATGTAGACTTATATAACTTTTGTTAACTAGTTGAATCCTGTTCTTCACCAACGTGAAATTGTATTATTTTCCATTAAAAAAGACATCGCTCTAGAGTTCAGTTCATGAGGGTTATGATATATTCTTTTCATTAGGATCCATGATATTGTGGTTATAGCCTTTTGTTGAAGAGAAATATAAATGAGTTACTTTGCAAATCAAATTATGAAACTTCATTAAAAGATGCAGCTTTCCTTTCGTTCATAAACAGCCTTATGTATCTTCTAAGTATACCTACACCCGAGTCTCTTTTTTTGAGGCTGCTTCCATAGCCATTTAGGTGTTCTTTTAAAATTAAGCTCATGATTATCAAACCTTCAGAGCAAAGCATTGTGTACGATGAGAGACTGTCCAAGAATGAGAATTACCTGTCACCTGTCAGTTGTTAAATATTTTCCAATGACTTGCCAAACTTCAGGTGTACAGATGATGCTTTCTTATCCTGTGTTGCATAACAGAGGAACACATACTATGTGGGTGAGAATCACAGAACTGTTGAGGCTGGAAGGGACCACCTAGAGCCTGTTGCCCAGGACTGCATCCGAATGGCTTTTGATTATTTGCAAGGATGGAGTCTCCACAATCTCCCTGGGCAACCTGTTGCAGTATTCAGTCACCCCCACAGTGAAAAAGTTTTTCCTGATGTTCAAAGGGAACCTCCTGTGTTTCAGTTTGTGCCCGTTGCCTCTGGTCTTGCTGCTGGACTCCACTGAGAAGGGCCTGGCTCTGTCTTCTTTACACTGTACTTTCAGGCATTTATACAGATTGATGAGTTTCCCCCTGAGCCTTCTCTTCTCAAGGCTGAACAGTTCTGGCTCTCTCTGCTGTTCCTCACGTGGGAGATCTTCTTTGTGGCCCTTCATTGGACTCTCTCCAGTATGTTCATGTCTCTCTTGTACTGGGGAGCCCAGCACTGGAATACAGTACTCCTCACCAGCTCTGAGTAGAGGGGAAGGATCACCTCCCTCAACCAGCTGGCAATACTTTACCTGATGCAGCCCAGGATACCATTAGCCTTCTTTGCTGCAAGAGCACACTGGGGGCTTAAGTTCAACTTGGTGTCCACTAGGACCCTCAGGTCCTTTTCTGCAAAGCTGGGGTTCTATCATCTTCTACAGAACTTGCAGCATGAAACAGATAGGAAGAGAAAAAAGCAAAATCTTAAGTCTGATGCAAGCCCCACCAGTCAAGTTTAAATTGTACATTAAATTGTAAATAAGAGTGGGAGTAGAAGTTAGCTTTAAGTCTTTTTTTAACTCTTACCCCTGGCTACCACCAGGCTTCTTTCACTGTTTGGTCTTGGAATATTTCTGCTGTTGCTTTTCCACTGAGGAACCACTGAAGGTTCCCCATTTCCTTGAAAGCATGGTTCTTCCACAGATCCCCTCAAGGATGCACAAGCTGTGTAAGTTATGAGCTGTACATGAAAGCAGTGGCTGTAGGTGTGATTTTTATGGGTAAGAACATTTCGTATGTCCTGTCCCAAATCAGTCAGAACAGGGCACTGGACCTGGGTCTTGTACATGCTGGGTCCTGCTGACTCTTGAAGCATCACAAAATGCAAGGTACTGTAGGAGATCAGTTTGTCCAGGAAAATGCAGACCCCAAAGGTTTTGCTATTATTGTTTAGCAAATAATATTAGTTAAACTTATAACCTAAGAAAACTGTAATATTCACATCCATAGATACTAATTAAAACCAGGATTTATTCCCAGCATAATCGTGCACCAGTTTCCTTTTCTTCTAAGTAAATACAGGGCCAGAAATCTTGCAGCAAGGTAGGAACAGAAATAACTAGGTCATTACCAGTGGAAAGCTTCATTTTCCTTGCTGTTTGTGCCCGTGTTTGACTTCTAATACACACTTCACACTTACCTTCACAGAGTTTCATCTTGTTCATTTCAAATTCTCATTTTAATTTGTTAAGAACATACTGAATTCTGTTCTCCATGGAGTCTGGCATCTCTCTGGTGCTGGGGCGATTTGCAAGCTTTTCACTACTGGATCGCTGAAGTTATTAATAAGTAAAATTTTGTCCAAGACAAATCCCTGGGGCTCTCACTTGAAGTGCTTTCACTATCTCACACTGAGCTAACATCTGCTTGCTGTGTATGTTTAAACTGGGCAATTTCACTTAGATGTAAGCTTCCAGTAAGAAGAGGAGGAGGGAAGAGGGGGATGAATGCTAGATCCTGTCATTCATCTGTTCCTTGCACCTGACCCCCTCTCTGCAGTGGTGAAAACTCCCTGAGTCGGGATGAACCTCTTGTGCCATGCCGGGTGCGTGTACCTGCCTGTCTGCAGAGTGCGAGAGGGAAGAAAAGGCTGCCCGGCACAGGATATATCTGCCCCGTTCCTTTAGTTTGTGTATAAAAATGTCACATCAGATGCTGTTACAAGATAGCGTAAAAATGTATTTTATGCCAAAGATGCTAATTAGTGTTTCTTACTAATCTGAAGTTTTAGTGCAAGAAAGTTTTTCATAACTTCTACACTCTGCTGATCCTTTTTCCCGGGCAGGAGCAACTGAATGACATGCTGCTTTTTCACCCCAAGGAGTATGCTGAAAATGAGAGTTGCTGGGAGTAATTTTCACATCATTTAAAATACATTCTTAGATTTAATACAACAGAAGAAAATGTAGGTACCTAAACATATTATGCTGTATGTGTCCTGGGACAGAAGCCGTGTTTTCCTTTGAAGGAGTGCGTGTGTAATGTAATAGCAATAATAGGGCACTGAACCGACTCAGGTAATCGATTAACACTGCAGTAACTAATACTTACTGACTGAGCTTTATCTCCTCTCTCTCTGGTACACAAATTCGACATTGAATTCGATCCAATTACATTAGTGCTCAGGCCAGTGGGCCTGAAATTCAGGCCTCAAGTTGAGGGGTAATTGTCCATGCAATGAGAATAATGGCTTCGCAGTTGTGCCCTATGCAGGCATCCACGCAAAACGAAATGAGGTTCCTCCCCAGACAGGCTGTGTCTGGCTCCAGCTACACATTAGACTGGCACTGTGAGAGTGGGGGTATGATTACAGTTCCTGCATGTTTGTATGCGGTGGTGTATAATTCATCCATTTTCTTGCACGGACCTCCTCCAAGCTGGAACTATCTTTTCTCTTCTCTTTTGAATTGTCGAGCAGCCATTGAATCTTTTGGGATCCTTCCCTCCCCTTGCCAGTCTTCACAAAGACGTTGTACTGCCATTCACTGCTGAGCTGCTGCGTGTTCTCTGGGGAGGTTTGTTAGGTTGCATTAGTACAGATTAAGACCTGTGCTGCCCCCACTCCTCCCAGTACTAGGTCATTGTTTGCTAACTGCGAGGTCAATAAAATTCTGTTTTCTGTCAAACAACACCTGATTTTCTTATGAGAGTTGTAGTAATCTCCGGTTCCCCAGCCTGTCATGTGGACACAGCTGCAGGGAGCATTCATTAGATATACTGAAGGATGTAGGAGGATTTTTTAACCATGCTGTTTTATTCCTACAACCATTGCTGGTTTTGCTTTTTTGTCCTATCTGCACACTTTTATCTAAGTGACATTAGGGAGGGTCAGAGATCAGATTTGCTAAGAGGAGGAAAGAAAGGGTCTGAGAAACAATAGACTAGCCGTCAAATTTTTTTTTTCTTTTTTTCTAAAATAATTCCAAGAGATGCTTGGATACTGCTGTTCTGCTGTTTTACAGTATTATCAGCTTGATCATAGTTTAGTGACTAAATAATGATTCAGCTCTTTCAAATAGTGAGTCATTCAAAAGCAAGGATCTGACCAGTAAGTCTGGAAAAGAAATAACACTTATCTGCAGTATATTTATGCATGTTCATATGAACAAGAAAAAAGAAAAATAAATCTTCCAAATGCATTTCAGACTTGCCAGGAAATATTTGAAAGCTGTGACAATCCTATGACCCTTCCTAACAATTCTTTATTATACTTTTCACCACTTGGACACACTCAGCCCTTCTCTCTCTCCTCCTCTCCCTTTCTCTTTTCTCAATTCCAAATATCAGCCTGACATTAAAGACTTTGAAGCCAGAATAGCAATAATAATGCTTTTTACCAGAATGGCAGAAGAGACCAGCACACCAGGTTCTAAATCCCAGGGAGATGGTCGAGAAAGCCTCAGGAGCCCGGAATGGGAACTGTCCTGCTGGGGCAGATCTCGCAGGCAACATTTGGTCATGGGCACAGGGACACGCCAGCTTTTTCAAGGAGATATCAAGGAGACAGAAAGAAGATGATCTGTCAGCCCTGACAGTCTTGCCCTTTGTACATTTCCAGCCTTGCAAGAGGTTTCTTTTGTTCTTGGTTTCCCTCTATTTCTACCAGTATGTGAGATGGGATCACTTCAATAATGGGTCAAAGGCGGCCATGAAACAGGCATTATGGACAAGCTTGTTCTTCACTAAATAATTCCAACATTTTCTTTTGAGTATTTGGGCTTTATTTGTTTCCTAATTACTCTGCAAACTTTGTAGGTTAGGGCTGATTATTTTTGTGTTGGCAGTGACCCTCATTTGTGGTAAAATTCACATGTCTGTAACTTGAACCAGTGCCTGTTAAAGGTGAAAGCACCTCTGATCTGCTGGTCACATCTATGCCTTCTTCAGCCAGCTTTTCAGCAAAACAGCAATGAAAGAAACATGACTCATGAGGATCTCAAGGTTTAGAGCTATATCGCAGCTGCAGGTAGAAAGAGCAGACAGCAGTGAGACATTAAGAACCTCAATTTTCATTTTATGCAAGTGGTTTCATATCCTGAGGAGGTGAGAGGCAGACCCAAGAGGTCCCTTCTAGCTGTAGCTTCTTAAAGAAAGGAGCTATTCATCCACCCAAGCTCAGAGAATGCTGTCCTCCTGTCACCTACTAAATAGACATCTCTTCATTAGCGCTCTGATCAGCAATAGCAGAGGGGAAAGGGCTTGAGCAACATTTCTGAGGGCTCCTAACAAGTGAGGCAAAAAGGCACAACTAATATACCCGCATGCCATAACAGGTTTAACTTCAAGGAAGAGAATAAATGAAATGCTGTACTTCAGAGAACATTGCCATGCTTTGATGAGGTTTGCGGAAATTCTTGGCTGAACTTAACAAAAGAAAATATGTAAGGAGGGTCATTTCTGACATGATCATTTCTCTTCACAGTTCTCCTTGTGATTTTAGTAACGTAAAACAAATGAGTGTGATCACAGCAGTGGTTCTTCATAGTCCCTCAGTATCATACAATAAGGCTTTTAAGTTTCAGAAAACTCCCTTGTTTTCACACATATGGAAGACCTACAAATCTAGCAGAGTAGGACTCGGCCAACTCCACAACATCCTTTCCAGTTGTCTCTCTCTTCTGCCTGTGTTTGTCAGTCTAAAGCTATAAAATCTGGGTGTTGTCTGAAAAGCTTAATCTGTGGTGGAAAGCAAATAGCTGTTTTGATAGAACAGCAAAGTTTTAGCACTTTTACAGTCACTTGGTGTTTATTTTCAAAGGTTCATTGATATTCAAGTCTATTAATCAATTTCCGAGGGCTGGAGCACCTCTTCTATGAGGAGAGGCTGAGAGAGTTGGGGCTGTTCAGCCTGGAGAAGAGAAGGCTTCAGGGAGACCTTATTGTGGCCTTCCAGTACCTAAAGGGGGCCTACAGGAGAGCTGGGGAAGGACTGTTCACATGAAATGATAGGACTAGGGGGAATGGCTTCATACTGGAAGAGGGTAGTTTTAGATGAGATATTAGGAAAAAATTTTTCACTGTGAGGGTGGTAAGGCACTGGAACAGGTTGCCCAGAGAAGTTATGGAAGCTCCTTTCCTGGAGTTGTTTAAGGCCAGGCTGGATGTGGCCTTGGGCAACCTGGTCTAGTGGGAGCTGTTCCTGCCTATGGCAGGGGGGGTGGAACTCAGGAATCTTTTAGGTCCTTTCCAACCTAAACCATTCTATAGTTCTATGATTCTATGATTAAACCTGGTGAGAGGTACAGGAAAGGAATTCTAGCTGTATGTGAGTACAGACCAACAAGGAAATGATTCAATGAGTTTCAGGCATAGACTAAGTTATAAAGTGCCATACCAGGGTTACACACCTCATCGGAAGTGATACACACTGGATTATACATTCTAATGCTGCATAATTTGTAAGAATGGTTATTTTACCTGTTTAATTGCACATGGTCTGGGGGGGAAAAAACAACAAGACATGCCAGATTCTGAGACAGAGCAAATTGGAAGAGGTGCCCTGGAAGCAATGAAATTATGCTAATTTTGACCATTTATGTCTTAAATAGGCTGGAAGTAGAAATGTGAGCTTGAATATTAGACTCCTAGACGTTGTCATATTCTCAGTATGTCCATGCTTTTGGCACTGCTATAAGCATATTCAAGGCTTGGAATGTGTAGAATGACTTAAATTTCCCTTTTCATAAATTGCTCGGAGAACAGAGTATTGTACCTTTATTGATCTTTATTTTATTTTTGTTTCAGGTTAGGTTTCCCCATGATGATTGTGTCCTGTACCATCGGGATGTGCTATCTTCTTGTTGCTCATGTTGTACTAGGTTGGAACTCATAGTAATTTATACTTTCAAGACTCAAAGAAGCTTTCTCTTTCATTTAATTTATATATCAGAACACTAAGAACACATATAAAAGGAAAAAGATGTGTAAAGCCCTAATGTACGGTATCATTCAAAACAATTGTCAGCATCAGCATCAGGTTTGGTCATTCTTAACCTTCTGTTTTCTGAACAATTTGCAGAACTAGACAATCAAAATTAAAAAAATCTATATATGTAATTATGAATACAATTATTGTGCAGATGAAAAGTCACCATCACGAGGGAATATGTTGTGCCTGAAAGTTTGTATTGACACAATCTGAGAATGGTCACAGATGAATAACTCATTCACAATAGCAGATGTTGAGTAATTTCTTTTTAGGGCTTCATTTGTCTTTCTCAATGTATTTAGCTATTTTTATTAAAGCAACTAATATTCAATAATAATAGTTAAGCAGAAAGTCTGTACACTATGAAGGATGTATCATTACCTATGTTTAAAAATAAACACATCTCCTGAAAATGTGCTATGGAAGGAATTATTATTTTGGAACTGGGATTGCATTCTATGGAGTTATTTTTTTTTTTTTTTTAAAGCTCCTAATCAGCATTAAGGCGCTTTTTTCTTAAAATAAACTAATGCCCATTTTCTTACCAAAGTATGGATGTAAAATGTGATAAAGCACCGGACATCTTCCATTTAATTATTAATTCACTTCTGTGATGGAGTACTCTAAATCTTTTAATAGGTTAATACACTATATGGAAGAATGAGATCATACTTTGGCTTTGATTTCCTTCTCTCTGATAAAAATGTGTTAAACCACATATATTGTTTTGTATAATTGGCTGCCAGAATAGGTCAAACTTCTCATTATGAATATTAAGTCCTGTGAGGCATTCAAGGTCTCAGTTCCCATCTTCCAATACCTTTGTGGGATTGGTCTGAATTACTAGTGGGTCTGTTTCACCTTGAGCCAGAGAAATTGGCCACCTGGTGAGTGCAACACAAGTGAACAAGGCTGAATTACAGGGAGCCAGTAGAGATGATAAAATATGGCTTTTCCTTGTGCTTAATCCTTGAGATAACCTGGTAAGTGAGAGCGAAGCAGCATCTCTCCCACAGAGGATGTGAGGTTAATCATATATCTCATGTTACTCATATGAGGGTCGCATGCCTCACCTAGATGTTTTTTAAGTCCGAAATATGATATTAAGAGGCTAATGGAAATGAGTCACAGCACCCACTCAAAGCAAGGGTGGCTGCCACCCCTCCTAGTAGATGCAGTGGTAGCAGAGGAATTGTGTGGAGCAGGAGAGGAAGAGCTCTCTCCATTGCCCCAAAACCTCCCACCAAGACTTCCAGCTCCATCCACGCTTGGGGCCCCTGTATCGGTGAAGTCTCCTCTGGCGGGGCTGAGTTTTGCAGTACTTTTGAGAAACCTCAAGCTGCCCTAACAGTGATTAGCTGTAGATCACAAGCTCTTGTCCTAGAACCAGCCTAACACACAGAATCACAGAATTTTCAGAGGTGGAAGGGACCTCTAGAGACCATCTAGTCCAACTCCCCTGCTAAAGCAGGATTGCCTAAAGCACATTACTCAGGACTGCATCCAGGTGGGTTTTGAAAATCTCCAGAGAAGGGGACTCCACAACCTCCCTGGGCAGCCTGTGCCAGTGCTCTGTCACCCTCACTGTAAAGAAGTTTTTCTGTGTATTGGAATGGAACTTCCTATGTTCCAACTTGTGCCTATTGCCCCTCGTCCTGTCTCAGGGAACCACCGAGAAGAGTCTGGCTTCACCCTCCTTCAACCACCCTATAGATATTTGTAAGCAATAATAAGGTCTCCCCTCAGCCTTCTCTTCTCCAGGCTGAAGAGTCCCAGCTCTCTCAGCCTTTCCTCGTAAGGGAGACGTTCCTATCCCTCAATCATCTTGGTTGCCCTTCACTGGACTCACTCCAGCAGTTCCCAGTCCACTTCTTTTCATATTAAAAAAAACAAACAACCCACCACCACCAAACCTGCAAAAAGTCTGGATCAAAACAAAACAAATAATAAACAGATAAGCCTGAAAGGTTGTCAGGTTCAGACATTTGTCTGAAATTGCATTTGGCCTGTCTCTCTCCCAACGTGGAGACTTTTTCTTTGTAAGAGCGTTGGTTTACTCTGGAATAACTGGAATTCTGTTTCAATTAAAAAAATATTTATGCTAATCAGCTTAACATTGATCCCTGGTTAAAAATATTCACAAAATATTTTATAGCGCTCAACCATTTCTTACACTGGAGCAATCTTGGTGCAGTCACTGGTTGTGCAATAACTTGTATTAAGCCCTAGAGAATGCAAAATCAGGCTCTGTTACAACACATTTTTTTAAAATCTGTTTTTGGGGGATTGGGTTTTTTTCTTTTTTTTTTTTCCACTCACACGATTTAAGGTTCTATTTTCTTTTCTATTCCATTAAAACACTGTTGGCACATAGGAGTACAAAAATGAGACTGTAGTCCCACAACACAACTTACTGATTCCTTTTTATTGTTCTTTTTAAGGGGTAAAAAACCTAAATGAAACCTAATCCTGCTCCTGGGACCTTGAAACCCTCCTGCCATCGCTAAGCAAACTCTTGCCAATAATGCGATCGCATTAGCTGACATGAAAATGCATGTCTGCATTTATAGTTTGCTGGAAGGAGGAAGATAGAAGTGCAGCAATTCATTTCCATTCACACATCTTAGCAAATACTCTGGAACACTTTGGTGCAAGAGAGGTCTCACTGGCTTCAGAAATGATACATCAACAGGACTCAGATGAGATTTTCTTTCTCTTATGTTACTTGTCCTGTCAAAAGAAGGCAAGCAGTGCACAGGCAGTACAAAATCATACTGATCGTGCTTTTAAGCAACAAAATTTAAGGCTGAATTCATTCTGCTTCTAGGAAATTTTTTAATGATATGCTGTTTTCCTGAAGATTTCCCTCAAATAAACTGGCTTTCCCTCCTTAAACAGCCTTGTTGCTTCTTTTGCACAACCAAGAAGAGCTCAGTGAGAGCTCATATGACAATGCAAATCATAAAAAAAGATAAAGCTGTTTGTTTGCACAGGGCTTTATATGAGTATAATCTAATGTTCAATAAGCAGAGAAATAACAGTGATAAACATATTTTTCTGGCCTCTTGCTGTTGTTTCACACATTAGCAGGCAATTGCTAAAATGAAAATTACCCAGGTACTTCAGATCATTTCAAGGTAATGAAGTATATTTTTCATTCACTTCCATTATAGTTATCAACGTAATCTGCACATCAGAAGGGCACAAGTTAGAGTGACTACATCCTTGACAAAACTAATGTATAAGATCTCATAAAAATGGAATGAATTTGAAGAGCAGGTGGAATTTATTTTTGCAGTGAAATTCTCTCTAAAAGGCTGAACAAAACATTAGTTAAGTAATAAATTATGTAAAAGTCTATAATCTTTAGTGCGCTCATGGCTGATGTCAGAGGATGGGATTCTCGTTTTCATTGACATCCCTTTAGGCTATTTGGTGATGTTTGTTTTAAGCCGTAGAGCAAATACAAATATATGACTACTCTGAGATCCATTTACCCTTTCTGAATGGTGTAAAATGCAGTATGACAGTGATATATGACTTATAGCACTACATGGCAATATAAGCAAAGCCCGTTAGAAGAAGCCATCTCCAGTAGATAAGCAGGGCAATTACTGAAAGCAAGGAAAGAAAACAGGACATACTAGAACTGCACTAAATACTGAGCTATCTAGCAAAGAATAGCATTGAGAGTGGCCAAGGGTCTGCCCAGTCCAGCATCTGTCTCTGACAATGGGACATAGTGGGTGCCTGTGAAGAACACAAGAGTAGAGCAAACATAAAATGATGTTTTCCCAGAATATTGTCCCAACTTTCAGAGATTTCTGTGACCCAGAGACTTCTTGCATGAGAGATTTAAATTTTGGTTGGACTGGATATGTTTACTCTCTATCCTAATTACAGATCAAATCAAAATAAGTCTAAAAAATGGAAATGTTTTCCTGTACTACCCAGTGAGCTTTATGAACACCTTGCTAGCAGATATTACTGAGATGACTGAAAAAATCTTTCTCATTTCTATGAGAATATTTGAATTAAACTGTAAGATTTAGAAACACCCAACTGTCTTGAAAAAGATATAATGATTTATTCTTTGGGCAATGAGCCAACTCCAGTTAATATCTATAAAAGGAAGCTTGCCTAATTGAATAGATTTTTCCACAGCTACTCATAAAAGTTTATTTTAGACCATGCTAAAGCTTAATACCAAGTCTATTCCTAGAAAGTAATTCTAGTATTCTTAACAAAAATCAAAATAAAGGGTATTGTTTTGAAGAAAACAAATTTTAAAGATGCAATTAGAAATGGAAATTGTTTGACCACCCGGAATGAGGGAGGTCTTATCTAAGAAGTCAAATGTTACTTGCAAAGTATTTGCAAAAACTGTCTTCAGACAATTTGCCCTGAAGACTTCCTCCAGTGACTCAGAATTATTTTACATTTAGTATATGGGGATGTGTTCAGAAGAAGAGGCTACTATTTCGTACTGTGTTGCTAGCTTTCTGTTTAACTTTTTATGGTCAATGGATTTGGTTACTCATTTGTTTCCTGATTTTACCCAACTTTCTAAAGTGCTAGTGCTTTAAAAAGGTACATTTTCTATATGGATGCTTTGGGCATTGTAAAAGAAATAAATACTGTTTATCAAACAGCAAGGAGTTAAAGGTATATGCAAACACCATCTATTATTTTAAAGATACTAATAAAAAATGTGGAAACATCAGCATAACAGCTATCACATTATTACTCTCTACATTAGCCACCATTAAAGAATTCATAGGTTCCAAATTGCAGAAAATCAGTGTCACCTGAAATAGACAGAAAATAAATATGCGAAGCATGAGCCTCTGTGTTTGTTGTAATTGGATGCTAAGAAAATGATTGGGAATCAAGCCAGAAAAAATAATGAAATAGCTGAAGCATTAAATTAATATTTCTGAAGTGAATTTACAATAGGAAATCCGAGCAATTCAGAATAAGTGCTAACCACCTCAGATGAAGTCAGCATATGAAAATCTGAGTGATTTATTAGGGACAACAGGAAATCAACAAGTGTTGGAGATTTATTGAGAAAAGGATTAAAATCTTCCTCAACGGATGCTCTAGAGGGAGAGGATGAGAGAAGAAACCTTTTCTCACACATTTCTTATTAGGGAGAATATTCTAGGATTAGCAATATTCTGGTGCTGCTCAAACTAATAAGAAGCAGAAGGGTTTTTGCACTATGTTTAAAATTGATCACACTGTTTCTCTTTTTTCAGGTTGCTTTTGCAACTTTGATAGGCAGCAGTGATTTATTAGTGATAGTTTCAATTAGTGCTTTGCCTAATGAATCAGTAATAGAAAGCAAGCCCTCTCATGATGTGGTCTTGGCCATTATTACTATTATCCTGGCTGCAGTAAAAGACCTACTGTTATTTTTAAGAAAATCAACACACATTGGTTTGTCCGTGATGTATAAGCTGCCCTAAATGTGCAAGATAATAGGAGGAAGGGAGCTGCATAGTGCTATAAACAAGGGGCACAATCTGTGGGGTGTTATAGATTTTTCTCTTTTTCCTGCATCCTCTCACATCTCCCCCTTTCCTCTCAAATTTATTGTCCACCAGATATTTTCCCTTTATAGACATCTGCTATTTTGAACCTGCGGTCTTCTGTTCATTCCTTGCTCATTCACATTCTGTTCCTCCAGTCCACCAGTTGCCAAACGAAACCAACTTCTTTGGTTTGTCTCCAGGCCCTTTCTCCAGATGGTCTGTGCCTACTTTTCCTTAATAAAGCTGAAGAGGGGGGGAAACCCCCTCTTACTTAAAACACAATGTCCAGGAGAGTAGTGAAAAGTTTTTGTTTTTTTTCCCTAAATTTCCTAATGTCAGTGATGTGCAGAGTTAGCAGTGCAGTCTCCTTTTTTTTATTTGATCCTTCTGTTTAATGTATTCATCTATTCCGCTTTTCAACCTCGTGTGCATTTTATGCATTGGTCATGGGAGGGGTTACAGACACTGATTTTAGGTAAAAAATCACAGCAAGTCTGACAGTGATGGTGCTCATGAACATAAATTGAAAACTTAAGGTTCTCCTCAAATTGACACAGGTGTGTTAATGATTCAGGATATTTTGTTTCTCATTGTCTTTGCTGCATTCACTTTTGAGCTCAGATGGCTACAGATTATAGCCAGTGAATTCATTTGTTAAGCTCCCAGAATGTCTGAGAAAAGGAAATTTTTCAAGTATAATTCTTTGGGTTTGGGGTGTTTTTGTTTTTTGGTTTTTTTTTTAGTTTTATGAATAAGGAGTAGCTTACCTGCTCTATGCAAATATCTCAAGCTTTGTAATCTATTTCACTCATTCTCTGTCTTAAAGGTATGTGCATTTCCATAGGCAAAGATCAGTCCAGGATCTCAGGAAACACATGACAGAATATTTATTTTTATGAGCTGGTTGAAAAAACAATTTGAGAGTTAACGTGGGCATATACTCTGACCTCTGAGCAAAATGTTTGCTTGTAGATCCACCAGCTCTGGGCCTAAGCAGTGTGACTTGACTGCTCAAAATGTATGTGAAGAAGATATTTTTCTGTCTTGACTGTCTGTAAATGGGAAGACATATTAATGTGAGACTGAAGGATAGTATGAATAACATGCTGAGGTTTTGTACCATACCATCTAAAGTCAGTGAAAAGTCCAAATGTAATTTGCTTGAGCTCAAACACCTCTGTTAAACTACTACATGTGATATAAGGTGTGCGCATGGACAACATGCACAGTGAGTGCCAGCAAAATCTTGACAAGGTACATTCCAGATAATAAATTTTGTCATTATAGCCACAGTTTTCAGCCTTGCCAGTAAATAAGACCACTTGACAGTTCAAGCTACTTGTCAAGAACAAGATTAACAGAAGATGAATATTAAACACATTATCATGCAGTCCTTTCTGTTAAAGAGTTCTAATGCTCTCATGCTTCAGAGAGAGACTTCAGGGTTTGAAATTTGTCAGAGACCGAGGTCCTTTTATAGACATAGTTTTAGGTGTCCTGTAAGAAAAATACTCCAAGCTGACCTTGTCATGAACCCTTGAAAAATCTTACCTGCTGCTTAGGCTGGCAGTTAAAAGCTTTAAGACAGTATCTGCAGTGCATATGTTGCATCTGGGAACCACTGGAGGATGAGCAAGGGTGTCAACCGGGAATTTGCTACCTGATTGTTCTGACGTGCTGATCGTCACAGTCACAGTTGCAAACTCCTAATTAGCAAACAGTTTTACTCTTAAACTTTCTTTGCCTCATTTTATACCTCACTGCTGAAGGGTTCTCATGAAAATAAGTTGAGTGAGGTCTGTGAAACGCTCCAAGGATGTCTGTGAGGTAATCTGCAATTCTGATTTTAAAAAAAGCTTGAACGATATTCAATGAATAATGTGTGGCTACATCATGAATTAATGTAAAGCAACATACCAAAGAGGTATTCTTATCATTTGTTGACTGAAGATGCCTGCGTTTTTTTCATGAAAAATTATGTAATCATGAAAGTGAAACCTTATTGATGAAGTAGATCAACAAAGAAGCTGCCTTCAACTCGAATGTAAAACTTTTAATTCGGTATTTCTTGACTCAACAGTCTTTGCAATTTCTTTCTTGTTCCTGTGTGCAATAAAATACTTATTGTAATCTAATTTGTGCTCTCAGACTGGAAAAAAAAGTAGGTGGTCAGATTTTCTCAAATGCAGGTTAGTTTTGGCAATTTGTTTCAAAATAAGGACTCAAAATCAATATGAATATTCTACAGTACCAACAGAAACTGGAAATATTTTTTGTGTATCAAATAGTGTAAACAACTTTAGATAACAAGGAAATCCAGAGAACATATGTTATATATTCCACATACGAACAGACAGGAAATATTTAAGTATTTAAACTTGCAAATATTTATATTTTATATTTAGTTTTTGTTATAAAATTTTTTTAAACCTTGACTATAAGTTTCCTTTAACATAAATAATTTTTACATGACTTTTCTACAGGCCATGTTAAACATTATTTTTTTGGTTGCCTTTGGAAAACATTTATCAAACTTGGCATCTCTGCGCTGGAACAAATTTAAGAACCAACCCATCAATGTATTCTTTTATTCATGGGACAGATCTATGCATACAATGTGTATACTTGTTGCATACACAAACATTAAAAGAGTTTGTGAGGCAAGCATTCGGGAGCAGGAGAACACCAAAATAAAAGTTATGAACTCAAGTTTAGGTTTGTTCCTTTCTGTTTTACAGTTAGAACAGAGCCCTGTGCACCAGCTGTGTGATAGCTGGCTGCATTTATTTTCTTTGTGTTGTGTAGTGTTGCCTGCAGCAGTCCTCCTTGGATTTCAAATGTGTGGTTCATGTTTTCTGATATAATGATTAATAAAGATACCAGATAAAATTGGACCTCACACAAAGCTCAGGTGGATGCTTGTGAAGCGGCTTCTCCCAACCTGATTTGTTAAGCAGATGTTCTTCAGAGGAAGTCCTTAATTCAGGAAAACATTTTTATTTATGAAATATTTAAGTTATATTTTGTCTCTAAAAAGGCACCTGTGCTCTTCTTGAAGGGTGAAACACCTGCTTAGCTGCTTTCCTGAACTGGGGCTTAGATTGAATATTTAAGATTATTTGTCTTGGTTCTATTAATTTGACCTTCTGTAGCGGGAGAAGGGAAATGAGTTTGTCCCTGAAAAGGTGCTGAACCACTGAAATGTGTATCTAATTACCCCATTTGTACATGCAAATCTGAGTATGGAGGGTTACAAAATAATGTGTCCCCAAAGGGCAAGAATTTACTAAAATAAACCTATCATCTGTCCTGAGAAGTGAGAAGAACAGCCATGTCTATTGGTAGAGCAGCCTTCACAAAATCTTCAAAATGCACAGGACTAGCAGCAGTGAGGACTGTGTAAGCAAAGTTTCAAGGTGCCTGGAAAAGTACGACTTCTCCAAAAAAAGTGCAGCTGAGGATAACAGGTTGTCTGAAGCAGATAGTATTCTTATTATGTTAATAGGTTTTGTGCTAAAACAAAATCTGCATTAAAGTCCTGGATTTTGTAAACAGGCTGTCAACAACACTTTTTATGTATTCACATTATGTTTTGGCTTATTATTCTTAGTAAAATTGATGCCAACTTGCATTACATTTGATTGTAGAATGATAAACACATCCCAACTATGGAACATAGGGGGATTCACACAGTTTTCTCCTCTATAATGCTAAGCAAAGTATCTTGTATACCATAAATACACATTTAGCTCTTTGGTGTGCTTAAAAGGAAAATGTTTCATAATCACAGGAGGTAAGCAACAGTGAAAGCACTGTGTCTCATTACAATAGAGGATGACAGAGGAAAGGTGTGGCAAAAGATTTTATGCAGCAGACGAGAAATGTATGCTCAGTCTGCAATGTCCGTGCCATTTAACAGGGCAGTTGGAGTCAGACCTGCTCTTTTTTCTACATTTCTGGTTAGTCAATGCGTAGCAGCTGGTTGTGAGCTTTTTGCCTCTATTGGCTTTATCATCATTATATATCAGGGAGATGAATTAATCAGAGCTGCTTCAAACAGCACAGCAGTGACATTTGCTCTGGTAACTGAAGGATGACAAAGCTCAAGGGAAGCAATGAAAGGAGAGAGGATTTCTTCAGCCTCTCTTATGAGCCAAAGTAACCCCTCAGGATGGAGCCATCCATTCTGACATGAGACATGTTTGCACCTGCGTTTTGGTCGGCTTTGTAGCTCCCACTCACAGGAGACCTGATTTAGGACTCTGCAGTGGCTTCTCCCGGGCCACAATGGAGCAAGAAGTAGGACTTTGCCACCAGTGAGCTGCTCAGGAACCAGTTCTGACTGGTAGCATGAAACCCCCCAGCCCCCAAACCGTCCTGAGGGTCACAGACCCCAGTGGCTCCTGATAGCAGCATCATACCATTTTCTGTTTAGCTGGAACTTTATAATTAGTCATTGTCTCCAATGACAGCTTAAAACATCTGCTCAGGACAGCCATGAGGGCCATCACAGGACGAAAAGCAAAAAGCAGCAAACAAAAAAAGCTCCCCGGAGAAGACGGATGCAAGAGAAGCACCAATAAAGTTCTTCCTACACAACTCTCTCTGCTTCCTAGAAAGAAATTATTTGAATCATTTGGCCTGCTGAAAGGATCTGCTCTCTGCTGCAGAAGCCAGGGTGGGATAGGATGACACTTCATGGCTGTAAGCAACTGCCAGCAACAGCGTCTTTTAAGGCAGTTTCTCTCATGCAGCAACCGATATGGAAGGAAAAGGGTAACCAAGCCATGATCAAAAAGCCTGCAGGGTACCCTAGCATTTATATAGTTGTATGTCATTGCAAATGCTGTTAAGTGGGTTTAAATGCTGGTTTTGTGCAGGAGTAAATGGTTGTACAAAGGAGAAGAGAAGCCAATGAATTCCCTTGTTACCCATAAAATTTTGTGCAGAATTTGCCCTCTTTCTGTGCACACATCTAGGGATGGGCCAGTGTAAATGGTAAATAAAAACCAAGGAACCCTGAAGGAAAAAGAGATTCCTGTGGCACAAGGATGGCTTATAGCCTAGGCGCATCTCAAGTCTGGAAATAAATCTAACAAGTATAATATGCACAAATGGCTATGAGTTGGGTAAATAGATTTGAGGCTGTACTTTAACACGCACAGAGCTTAGTGCAATGCATACTTCAGTGGCACTCTCTGTTTAGGAGATATTGTGGTCCTTATTAATTCTAATTCTAACTCTTTTGAAGAAGCTAGAGGTGGTTTGGTTGTTTTTTTTTTCAAAAAAATTTGTTCTGACCTTTCGAACGTGGCTTAGCTAAGTATCTGAAGCCCTGAAGTGGTCCTGTTGAAAATTTTCGCTTAATGCTCCTTTTCTCCCATGTAGCAAGAGTTTTTTTGATTCCTCTTGCTTATTTCCAAGGAGGAGGAACTCTCCCAAGTCTTCCAGCAGATTTCTCACCTGTAGAGTATAAATGGGTACCCCTTTAATGTCTCCTAAATGAATGATCTCATCCTGTAAGCTAGTAGCTTTGGAAATACTGTAGATTTGTGCTAGTATTAAATGAAATTATACTTAGAAACCTAACCCATCAACTGGAACTGAAATTTAGTTTCTTTCCTGGAAACTTAGGAGCTCTTCTGATGAAATATGCAAGCCAATATACAAACATAAAATGACTGCACATACACCTATAGGCAACCCACAAGCGGAGTCAGAGAAAGCTGACACATGAAGGTCGGCTTAGAGGTTACTTTTGTCACACTTGATGGCAATGCCTTTGTGACTCAAAACGTAGAAGATCAGCCTGTATTTTGTGCCCAGAGAAACCCTGGATGGCAAATATATTGTACCTGCGTTATGAGGAACCTGTCTTTTTGAGTGAAGGGGAATGAGATGTAACCCTCCGTCTATCCATATCTCTGGGACAATGGCTGGTAAGCAGCCTGATGGTGGCACAAATCTGCCTCTCCAACAGTATCTTTTGTCTAATAATGATTAGCTTACCCATTACTGTGTTAACATACATTTAGCTCTGTTATTAATGAGTTTAACTCCATTAATGA
>NW_009647750.1:204823-281965 GCF_000708025.1 Charadrius vociferus | reverse complement strand
GCAGGACTGGGTTTATTAATACATAATGTCATGAAGTGAAGCCCTGTCACCTTTAAGACTGACCTACCCAGAACCTTGCTCCAGTTCCCTGCACCAAGACAGGCTTCTGTGGCGATGAGCCCGCTCATACTAGAATTAAAATGGATGTTCTGTATTCACTCGGTGTGAAAAAGAATACAATAATTACAACAGCTCTAACTCTGCTTTGTACTGGTTTGTTAAATGTGATAAATTGATATAAAAATCCCTTTTAGACATGAATACACAGTAAAAGAAAACCAATTAATTAGAATGTGGATTAACTGAACATCAGTGTTTAGTGCAGAAGTGGTCCCTGCTGCTATATAGAAAGCCTTAACCCTCAAGAGGCTGTGACTAAAGGACACCAGACTGAATCACTTAAGTAGTCATGCTGTCAGTAGACATTAATGAAGGTTGCTTTTGCATACTAATCATAGAGACTCTGGTCTGTGTCATGTGAATTTTTGTTATCCTCTGTCTAAGAAAGCAAACCAACTGCAAAAATATTAAGGGTAGAAAGGGACGAGCATAGCAGTAACTGCTGTTCATCTGTGCATGAATTACCTGGCTTATCAGATCTACCGAGATGCCCTTGGCGCCCAGGCGCTGGTTCAGTCAGCTGAAATCCACAGTGCCTCAAATGCAATATAATTGCTCTGAAACTCAAGAGAAAAGAGGATTAGCTTGTACAGCAATCTTGTTCTCTTTGATGTGATTCATAACCACATTTGAAAATGTGTTCAAAATATATATTATCAGGTTGGCTTCCCAGAGTCTAGTATTGACCACAGTGGATCCCTGTGTGGTGTACAGGTACTCCTGCCATCTACCTTCCACCTTGAGTTTGCCTTCTGGACTGAAGTTAGAAGCCCAAAACTTTAAATCTTACCCCAGAACCTCAGTCGTGTGTGTGAGGGGCAAATGCAATTGCCTAAGCTGGTATGAATATTCCCTGCAAAGTAAACACACCAGAAAGTGTGCAGTCTACATCTGTGTCTGAAGTATCTTGGCATGAGGTGGAACCATGCAAGGTTTGGAGCCCTTCGTCTGAGAGCTGAATTTACTGTTTGATTGCGGAAGTGAAACCTTTCTGCAATAAAACTTAAGAGGCACCATTAAAATGCTGCTCTGTTGTTACTGATGAGTAGAACATGCAATTCCTTGTCTCTTTTTTCCAACCTGACCATTGCTTTGCCTTTGCTTCTGTTAGCTGTATTCCTACCCTGCATATTTTCCATTTCTTTTATGAATATTCTCTACTGATATAAACACATTTAGATCTACACTGCTCAGTCTATGCTCAGGAGGTTTTACTAGTGTAACTACATATCATGATTAAAGCAATAAGACTTTTGTGTCCTTATTCTTTCCCTGTGGCTGTTTTGCCTCAGATACACAATCATTCAGCCTCACCAGAATTCTTCTGCTTCTCCTCCTTTGTAATTTTTTTTTTAGTTCTCCCTTCAAAGATGTGTACATTTCCTATTTATGACTTCCAGTTTTTCCCTCTTGATTTATCTCCTAGTCTTCTATTTTTGGTTAGCTTCATCTAGGTCCTTGCCATTCTTTTTCTATCTTTTCCTTGACTTTTGTCTTTCTACACTTTTTCTGGAAGTTATTTCCCTTCTTCTCTTCTCCCATATATTTACAGGCTTCTAGAGAGTGGAAATCAGCCCATTTTGTTATTTGCTTATTCCTTGTCTTATTTTTTTAAATGTTTCAGGTGTCTACTCACAATTAATTATGTAAAAAGATATGCATATTTGATGCTTCTGTTTTTTTTTGGGGGGGGGAAGGGAAAGGAGGCTACTACTTTTACAAGCCATCTATCACCCTGACATTTTTTTCCATTTCTTTCCTAACTTTGAGGCAAAAGAAGATTTTTACCACTTGTCTGGTAGGGTCTGTTCAACTCTACATTGTGTGCGAGGTACAGGCATGGCACATATTTCTGTCCAAGAAATCCCAGACAGAAAAATGAGGATGCCACATCTCATAAACAAGTGTGCTGCATTTTGACTGTTGAGTGGTGATGGGTATGTTTGTAATACCATTAATCACAATCCTCCCATTGTCTATAAAAGTAGATTTCTCACACCATTATTTTCATATGACTGCCACCTGCCCCCAAAGACAGCCTTAAAAAAGAGAAAATCTATTTGTGGCAGGACATGTATGGCATAAACAACACATGCAGCAGTACCCTATAAGCTGTAAATGATCCCAATGGTACTTAAAATAAAAAAGTCTTTGTGCCTCACAATAGCTCAAAATCAAAGAAGTGCCAGCAAAAAAACAATCTTGAGAACACGCAAACAATGCAACTACAGTCCCAGCAGAGGTCTGTGATGTTTATAAATTATAAATGCACTAATTAGGATGTAATTAATATTAACTTGCTTTGAACCCAAATAAAAGCACTTTAGAACAGTGTGATCTACAACAGCATATAAGTATTTCATGACAATGGGATGGCAAAACACAATGTTTAAGCATTTTACAAAGGTGTGTGAGCAACCTGACCACTAAGGGACAAAGAAATGCATAGATACAGACAGGAGGCATGGGAAAACATGCAAGCAGAAATCCTTGTAACCAAATTGCAAGGAAAATAGCATTAGCAGGAGTTGTTAATAAATAAACTTGGTAGTGGCTTGTTTTAAAGTTTAACTGTGTCCTGGTTTATCAGTCTCCTAAACATTCTCAGGAGTTGTGTATGGATGCATATGTAGTTACAATGCAACGTAGAGAGAGACCTCAATGGATTCTCTGCCTCCAAGCTGAAGCCAAAACAAGCACCATGGAGGTACAGAGTCGACGTTGCACTGGCCCTGCCAGCTGAGAGAGCTGAGACTTGCTCTCCCTTGGCAGAGCTGCCGTCCTCAGGGATATGAGAAACACCTCTGTGACCTCCAGCATCTTCTTGCTCTCCTTGGTTGTTCGCAGAAGCCAAAAGCCTTCTTCAGCAACATCTTGCTGAGATACAGGGAGAAGAAAATATTCGTTGTTTGCCTTTCCTGCCTGGGAGGTCTTGGCAAGGAAGAAGAGATTTTTTTTTCTGTTCCATTAGCTGTAATTCCTGAATTTCATGTCAACAGATGCTAAAGGCCCTGGCCCCCAGCCCCATGAGTATCTCCTTTCCGTAGTTGCTGGCATGGTCGATTTTGAGTATAACAATGAATCCGAGAGTTTATTACTGTTTGCCACCCAGCTGATCATGGGGCTTATAATCTTTCCGTCACAGGAACAGAAAATGAACAGGGGAGAGGTGGCCCCGGGGGATGTCAGCATCTGTGAGGAGGTGGTGGTCACTGCACTCAGTCTGTGGTTTGGATCCTGGGAAAGGCAGCCTGGGAGTGAGGTGGGAAGGAGCCCCGTGATGGCCAAGAGGCTCATCAGAAGTAACCGGCTGGGA
This sequence comes from Charadrius vociferus, assembly GCF_000708025.1. Lineage (NCBI taxonomy): Eukaryota > Metazoa > Chordata > Aves > Charadriiformes > Charadriidae > Charadrius > Charadrius vociferus. Next base: position 278,529 of record NW_009647750.1, on the reverse strand, counting down.
CCTGTGCAAGGATTCAGGGTTAAGCAAAAAGGCGTCATCTCAGAAGGAGGAGGAGGAAGGAATGAGAAGGGAGGAAAATCGTGAGTGTGGGAATTTGTTCCAAGTGACTAGCCTGTCTGTGGGGAAGAAAAAGGATGGTTCTTCAACCTGCCAGGGCAGCAAGGACAAAGGTTGGAAAGGTTGGACCCTGTTAGTTAAAGGTTAACCACAGTCCCAGAAGCCTGTGCTGTGGCAAGAGTTTTGTAAGCCAGCAAAAATAAAAATGTGAAACACAGATAACCTCACTTTGGTGGTTCTTGCATTCCCTTTGGAAAATTTTGTGTGTAGCTCTTGATGTTGGAGTATAAATCTTTTAAAAGTTTCCACTAATTCAGTCCAAATTCATGGATTCACGGTGTGAAATTAACAGTGTAGGGTGTGTTTCAGCAATATGGTATTTGTGTACAAATATTCAGCAGATATGATGAAAATTAATTCCAGGATTAGATTAATCTACATATTCATCTTCTTCAGTTGTGTTCAAAATGGAAAACAAGAACACTCGAGAAGTGAAGTTAGATTAACTAGCAATGTATGAATATTCTGGGTTTGATTAACTGTTAGGGTAACATGTTTCTGCTGGAAAAGGATCACCTCAGCACTCTTCCTCTTATCTTGTACTTTATAGTAATGATCGGCTTTCATGTGTCTCGCTGCAGCTTGGGTTTTAAATTTGTATCTTATTCTCTCTTGACAGTATTTGTCTTTCTTTCTTGCCTCATTGGTTCCAGATAATTATTTATACCAATTTTACTTTCAGATTTTTGTAGCCTTGACAGCTTTGCCTACAGGGATGTTTTCCTGTTTTACCATACACTTTCATAACCATCCGTCTGTTCTGTTGAGATCAGGTTCTCTAATAATTCTCCTATATTGACAGTAAGAGGTCACGCTTGGTGCTAGCCTGCATCTTGGGGTGCTGCTAGTCTTAAGAAGTCCCTTAGACTTGAGAAGTGGAAGAATATTTACTGTCATGCCATTGATGCTCTGAGGTGGAGCACAGACTTGTTTAGGCACTGTGATACTGAAGTTTTAGCACCACAGTTTTGGTTTAAATTCTCTGTCAGGGAACAAAGAAAGACTTTGGCTGCTTACTTAAATGCCTCTGTTACCATTTGAATACTGCGATTGCTACTACAAGAGCTGATCACTTTTAATGCTTTGGTGACAAACCTAGATGGCATTCAGGTCCCTATTCATCTCAGCCTACACTGTAATAAAGGTTTAGACTAGGGGACAGATGTCCATCTATGCACAGTGGGCACTTCTAAGAAATTATAAGCAAGTCAAAATGAGACCTCTGGGAATTTTCTAGACAAGCTGGGAAGTGCCTAAGGATGTACAGACCTACCAAGAAGCCAGCACTACTGAGAGAGATAACATTTTCAACATGTTAATCCTATCCCTATTGCAGATATTTAATGCATTTAAGTGAGGAAAAAAATCCAAAACATAGCTTTGTTTTTCTTTCTCTTCCAAGAAAGTAGCATGGGGTCTTTTTTTTTTTGTCACAGGTTTTTACCCAGGTGGTCTCCTTGACGCAGTTTCATAAAACATGACTGAAACAGTCATTTTAAGCCCATTGTTTTCTAGCATAGTTTTGTAGAAGTGGCATAAAGGATAAAGAACAAACTGATGAGTACAGGTAGATATTTTCTATGAGATAAATGATTCAGAGTAAATGTGACAATTTAATTCTCTAAGATATTCCAAAGTGCCCTTTTCCTTTCTCTTTTTTCTTGTTCTTTACTTTGGGATTTTTTTTTTCTTTGGAAAAGGTAATGCTATTCATTTTTTTGAAAGAATTGAGTTTGGCAGACTGTGATTGCAGATGCTGGCAGAGAAAGGATGCATGGATGGTACTGGAGCCAGAAGCAGTCACCAACCAAAATTACAATTTCCACACATCCCAGTTCCTGTACAAGGGCAAAGAAGTCATGCAGGTGGGAGATTGCTGCTTGCTATTTCATCTACTGCTGTGCTGAGACAGTCACTGGGGGAATACTTTAGACACGCTGATTTTTTAAAGGTGGTAAATCCTTGGCTCAGTTAAAAATAATGGAAGTTTTGCCACCAGATTTTAAAATGCACGGATCTGCTTTCTTCTCATTTTCATGTTTTTTCCAAAGATTTCTTTTATAAATAGATATTGCTACAGAATCTTATAGGACTGATGGTCTTGGACTCTTGCACTCCTGTACTCTGTATGTAGTGGGTTCCCTCAGACAGTTGCTGCCTTACCTTACTGTTCGAGGCATCTGTGTGCCTCAGGGGACGCTTAATGCCCTCTAGGAGCTCAGATGAGAAAGAGATGTTTCAAGATGGGAATATATCAGTGCTTGGGAACAGCTGGTATTTTGACATTTTGCTGGTAAGTTGAAATTTTCTGCAGAAATCTTGTCCAAAAAGTATGTGCACATAGATATATGCGTGCATACAGATATATAAAGCTATGTACATATATATGTATGTATGTGTATATCTGCATAGAAAATAAAATTTATAACCTCTTCCATGAAGGAAACCTTTCTGCCCCCATGTTTTCCAGTGATCTGCACTGGCTGCTGTTAGCATGGAATTCATCTGCAGTTTGCATAACTTAAAGACAGCTGCCTGGTATGTCTCTGCCGGATGTCAATACACTTGGATCTGTATGGAGAGTGACTGGAATACATAGTAAATTAGTATTGCTATTATTTTTATTATTTGTGTGCTCACATTCTTGCATTCTTTAACAACAAAAAAGGCCTGCAGCGTATGTTTCACAATCCCATTTACTCCCATTAGCACACAAACATATTCTGCTTTAAACTGACTTTTAAAACAGACGTCGTATCAAATCCATTTAAAAAATAGTTTGTACCTACCCAAGGGAGATCTGGAATCCTTTAAAGCCTACAGCAATTTACATTCAGAAAAAAAAGTGTTCAAGTCAAGCTTTATCAGTTCATGCTGTGCACAGTTTGGTGTGTTCAGAGTGGATTGTGAAAAATAAGAGCTTTGCTACTTGTAGCAGTGTGAACATAGGGCTGATACAGTGTTTAGGATAAAAGAACAGCTTCTTTCTCTTAAATAAAAGGAACAAAATCAGTGTTTTGAACCTTGCATCTTCTCTGCTTGATTAGAGGTGTTAATTATTTCAGCATAATCACTGTCTATGTTCACAAAATGTGGTCCCCTCAGGACACTGTGCTACCTCTTATCAGCCGCCTTTGAATGGCACCACTAGGCTCAGCTGGAGCTGTGCTTTGCAAAGCACGTCAGATGGGGTCAATAGATCTTTTCAGCTCCTACTTTACAGCCATGTATCTGCCTGAGTGCTCTTTAGTTATTCATATGCTTTGTGTAACTGGGCATTACAAGAGGAAAAGCCATTTTCCTTCTGCGTGTTTTAGTCATACACTGTTCCAACCTTATTTTCAGCTAAGTTTTAGGGAATAATTTTGGAATAAGAGCAGGAAATTTTATGGGGTCATCTTCAAATCTACTTATAGAACTTTCCACTGCCTTTCTGAAGTTATCCCAGATGTGTTCTAAAGGATCAAGCAAGGGCTTTAAGCATCTCAGTCCTCGAGCTTTGTGGGTAGAGCTACTTATTGGTAACAGGGAGCATGTGTATTTCCTAAGGGGAGATTCTTTGGCCTTTGGGTCAACAATGTGGCTCGTAAGTCTAGTAGAGGGAACAAAAAAAAATAGAGGTGGTGAGGAACCCAGACTTTTGAAACTGAATGGTATTTTCAAGTGCTACTTGTTTTCTGATGACTTCTATTTCTTCTTTAAGTCTTCAAGTCTTCAAGACTTCTCTCTCACTTTTTATTGCACGAAGTTATTGTTGACATTACCCTTCTTCAGTATTCTCCTTGCTTTCTATATTTCTTCATGCCAAGTAATTGCTTTTGTACCTTTGCCTCATCTGTTTTTCTTTTCTGCAGAACATGAGTTGTCCTGAGAGAATTCTTGATGTTAGCAGCAGTGTTGTGTCCTAGAGTGGATCATATAGATTTATTCCATACCTGAAAATTACTTTTAACTTTTTCATCTCAAAGAACAATCTCTTCTTTTGCAACATCTCCCCTGAACTGAGTTTTCACAAGTTGGAGCCATTCTCCTTTGTGTCTTCCTGTATCCCTCACAAGAGAAAAAGAAAGTTAAATGTATTTCTCCCTATTCTGTTGCCCTGAATTCTTGTACAACCAGGTCAGGTAAATAGCAAAATTGATTGGAAAATAAAAATCTTAAATAGTAAATTATAAATCAAGAGGCAAGAACATCATTTGACTCCAGTGCAATGTATGAGCACTTCCACTGAGCTGAAAGATGATTCACAGTTGTCCGCACACTGACAGAAATGTTCTCTGGCGCACTCTTGCTGCAGGTCCTATAATTCATACCCTTTAGCAGCTTCAGGAGCAAGCTGGAGCTTTTTAAATAATAGTTTGCAAGAATGATAATTGTAGAGCTGTCATACAATGGGGAGTGCTACAGAGGCATTCAGTGTGTAATAAGTAATTTAGCAAAAGAATTTTGCTTCAGCTAAAATGGATGTGTCCTTGCTATGGCTTCAGCTAAGATGGGTGCGTGCTTGTGATGCATTTGGAAAAGGGATAGTGTTAGATAGGATATCAGACGAAAGCAACAGTTGGAAGTACGGAACCACTGCAAAACAAAAGGTTTTGTAGTTAGCTAAGATAACCACAGAATTGTAAAGAATAAAGAAGCCACAAGAAGGACATGGTGATAAAGACTTTGAGCCTTCCTCTGATCACCACCAGGAAGACCCCTGAGGAAGCATATCACCTGTGCCACTAGAAAGGAGGCGGCATGTTTGGGGGTGGGTTGCATTCCAAGAACTCATTGATTATGTAAATGGGGGTGGGTTGCATTCCAAAAACTCATTGATTATGCAAATTATTTTAGAAGAAAAAACATGAAATGCAAATTATTTTCGAAAAAAAATCATGAAAAAGTATAAGGAATACGAAATAAAAACAAGCCTTTGTAAAGGGGAAGGTGAGCCACAGGAGGAGAAATCCCCTGTGTAACTCCCAGGGCTGTAATAAATATTCTTTGCTCCACCGAATTTGCCCCAACTAAAATTCAATATAGTGAGCACATTTCTCACAAGTGCACAAGGAAGGCCTACGATTTTCAGGAAAAAATCATGATTGCCTCTAAGGACAGTTGGATTACAAGTAACTGTTCCATGACATGTCAAGAGAGCAGCTGGAGATCAAGCACAATCTGTAGCTGAAATACTTTAAAGGTGGACTGGAAAGCAGAAAACTGGCTTTTTGCCTTTTCCTTTCTATGGTGTGCAATATCTTTCAAAGACCAGTGGATTTCTTCTTTTTCCCTTTTTTTTTTTTTCTTTTTAACAGTTTACACTTTAGGTCATTACTTCTCAGTGCTGAAAGATTAGATATTCAGGTACCTGAAACAGTAATGCTATCCAAAGGCATGGTTAACAGACAGGTCCCCTTACTCCACTCCCATTAACTGGAAAAATCTCTTATTCACATGGGGGACATCAATATTTGGGTCTTTCAGAAGCTTCACCAAAAATCTTAGAGGAAACTGAAGCAATTTAGGAAAGCAGGGAAAAAGAGGCAGTTAAAAACAGAAGTCGTGAGCACAATAGAGGTTTCCTTTAGCACAGATGAAATAGCTGTAAGGGAAGGACTCTCTGTAGCAGAAGAAATATAGCCTCCCTCCCTTTTTTTTTTTTTGTGGTTTTTTTTTGTTTTTTATTCATTTAGGGCAACAGGAGGACAGGTGTGAAAAGGAATAGCTTTTTAAACTTTCTAACTCTGGGGGAAGAAATGACATCCTATGGGGTGCCTGGAGGAACAGATGCCCAGCTGGCTGCTGCTGACAGGGCTAAAGACTGGTCTGCTGGGATACCTGTTTCCTTCTTTCCCTGGCTGCAGAATCACTCCCCAAGATGCCCATTTGTCTGTGTTTTGGGTTTTCTTTCTCTATCTCTGCCTGTTCTCTCCTCCTTGCCCCCCCCTCCCCCCCCCAGCCCCTGACTTTCTGAAGGATAGGAAACTCTTTCTTTCCTTCTGTCATAAATTTTGCTACTTGTTTTCATCACTCTGTGTGGCAGTCCTCTCATATCAGAGAACATCTGAGATTGCTTTGCCATTTGTCTGAGACTGTCTCCAAGTCTCCCCACTGACTTTTATCCCCTCTTCCTTCCTCCCATCCCCGTCTGACTCCAGGCTGTTCTTTCACCTTGAAAAGCCAGACACTGTTGAAGACCTGAAGCTTGAGATGTCTCTGACTTGTCTGTCATGCCTGTTAGTCAAACTTCAATCATTTCTTTGTTAGTGCATCTTTTGACAGAGGATTTTTACTTAGCAGAATCATGAAAACAGCAGTTATTCCAAATTATCACTGCATTATGCTTACGCTGCCCCAACTCCTCTCAGTGATGCAGTCTAGACTATTCCTTAATTTTGTGTTCTTCAGGGAAAATAAAAAAAAAAAAAGTGGAAAAAAAAAGGGTGCTGAAAAACCCAGAGGCCAGGTAAAAATTTCCATTTTTCAGACAGTGTTGGCTGTGTTTCTGTCTTTCAAGCCTGTACAAGTTCTGCTGACAGAGTAGTGATTGAGTGGGGTGCAAAGAAGATGAAGGATTCCAAGGTGTTAAAACAAAATAGTTTAAATCATGTCTGACTGAAAAGAAGGCAAAGAAAAATAATATTTAAAAAGCTTTTTTTTCCAGCAAGTAAGTTAACTTTTCTGTTTCACCAAGCGTGTCATGCCTTTTCGTGTAAATCACTCTGGAAAGTTGATGTGCTCATCATGACGATATCAACGACGTCAGCTGATATCAGCTGTTTTAGTGTTGCATAGCATTTAGTGACAAGCTGTGTCTGACTGGGGATACATGGAATTTTTCATACAGTCTAGATGAAAAAAATGCTTGAGACGGGAACTAACACTCTCAAAATCTGAAGAAGTTGGTCTTCATCAAAAGAATACAAATACCATCCTAAATTTCCAATAACCTCATGAAGAAAGAAGCTTGATCCTATTGTAAAAGCTAACATATCTTGCTGAACAGAGTTTCCATGCAGGACCAGTACAAGAAAAACCCCAAATAACTAAAAAGATCAGTTGCAAATTTATTCAGCTGCTTTTATTTCTGAGCCGATTACGATCTTGATATTTCAAACTTGCTGAAAAAGAGTGGAGACAAACTCATGCTGGAAATCATAGCTTTTGAAATGACAAGTGGTATTTCTCAGACTTCTGGGAGATTGCATGCAGTATTGCAGATGAAACAACAGATTCCATCACACTAGCAGGTGGTTAAAGGCAGAGCCAAACTCAGTAAAAATTTTGAAAGTGTTAAAAAATCACTGAATCAGTTGAAGAATTATTCAAATGATAAGGTGTACATTAAGATCCGAAGTACACACATTCTGATACTCCACTGGGCTATCATTCCCCCAAGCCACTAGCATGTTGTCACTGTGAGTCTAAAATTGTTTGAAAGTGATATTTTTCCAGCTGCTGTTCAGCTCCATGGACAAACAGGACTCCTCTTATCCCACATTTCAAGGATGGGCATTCTGCTATACAGAGACGTTTTTCAGCTTGCTGGCTCAGTGACTCAACAGAAAAAGAAGAGCAGGCAGAATCTAAGTGAGAACGTCACTTGGGTTTATATAAAGTTTGGACTGAATGTTTGCAACAGGAAGAAATGTGTGATGGAGTTGCCTTTTGCATACTTCTCCTGATTCAGGTTTCTTTAAGTTGCACACAGACACTTGTAGTTTCTCTCAAATGTACAGAAATGCCATTTATTGCCTTTATTAAGATGATTAATGTTATTACATATTGGAACTGTTGCTTTCCCACCAGTCTTTTCCATAACTCGGCCCATTGCCTACCATATTACATCATATTGTGTGGTATTTCAAAACAAAAGGATCCTATGTTTATTAAAATGTTTTGAAGGCATTGTTGTGAAATCCCATTATTATTAATTGTCTTTGTTTCCATCCAAAACATAAAATAACAAACAGCGGTTAAGAATGTGAAACAGTGAAATAATATATGTAACCAGGTGGGGTCTGCATTTGGCCGAATCAAAATAGTAAAAAAATGTTTTGCACTGTAATGAGTCTTAGGTGTTTGGGCAATTATCTGTGATTAATTCTATGTGTAGATTTTCCTTTTAATCGTTTTTTCTCTGTTTGGCTCGCAGCAATTTGCAGTTACGGAGGAACTAGATAAGCACTGCCTCACTTCCTGCACCTGTAAAATAGGGTGTATGTTACTATGCTCTTCTCCACTCTGTTGAGACCCCACCTGAAGTACTTGTGTCCAGCTCTGGAGCCATCAGCACAGGAAAGACATGGACCTGTTGGAGATGGTCCAGAGGAGGGCCACAAAAATGATCAGAGAAGATCAAGACTGGAGAAGAGAAGACTCTGGGGACACCTTATAGCGTCCTTCCAGTATCTGAAGAAGGTTTATAAGAAAGACGGGACAGACTTTTTAGCAGGCCCTGTTGTGACAGGACAAGGGGTAATGGCTTTAAACTAAAAGAAGGCAGATTCAGAATAGATAGGAGGAAGAATTTTTTTTACAGTGAGGGTGGTGAGACACTGGCACAGATTGCCCAGAGAGGTGGTAGATGCCCCATCCCTGGGAACGTTAAAGATCAGGTTGGACGGGGCACTGAGCAACCTGATCTATTTGAAGATGTCCCTGTCCATTGCAGGTGGTTGGACTAGATGACCTTTAAAGGTCCATTCCAACCCAAAATATTCTATGATTCTATTCTATAATTCTTAATATATTCTTATACAGATGAATGAGAAGTCCTGTGCAAGTTTTCTTTTCCTCTTGCTAGCTCTTGAATAGAGACTATGGAGTCTTTTCTCAATTTCTTAAGAGAGAATTTAGTACTGGCAGAAACTTCTGCTTTAACACAGAACTCCCTCACCTACCAGCAGCTGAAGAAGTTACTGTCTCTCCTTTTCTTCTATTCTCTTTTCTTTTTGGCAAACAAATACTCCCTGGGCTACCAGAGTGCAACCAGCAGATGCTGCTGAGGCAAACCTAGGAAAATCTTTCCTTTGGCTACTTGTTGGCAGACACTGTATGGCAGTAGAGGAGTATTCTTTAAGATTCATTGCTGCAGTGATCTGAGATAACAGAAGGCAGGGAAGACTTGCAGGGCTTGAACCGAAAAAGACTTGAGAAGGCATGGTGGCTACACAGGGAATTTTGCACTCCTGAGCCCCAGCTGGTGAGCAGGGGACCTTTGTGATGCCACCCAGTCACCTCACAACATACATGAGGTGGGGAGAACTGCGCTGAGGCTGCAGGCAGCCTTGACACATGCCACTGAGGTTCTGGGTATGTTTTGTATAAAGACTGATTGTGTCCTTCTGAAACCTTTCAATTAATTTCTTTTTAATGGTATCATATTTAATTTTCCCACGTGAACTCTAAACACTTCACTGGGAGCTAGTCAGGCATCAGTTTCATTAGACAACTTAAAGTACAGTTGAAAACTAAGTTTTAGTGTCGGGTTTTGAATTAGTCTAATTTTTGCCTGTTTAATAATGAATAGGAAAATGGGCTTGATTTTTGTGCCTGTGAGCAGTGGTACATAAATTTAGGAGAAAAACATAATGCTCTGGATCTGATAGCCTGAGAGAGGTAAGGCTACAGCAGCTCCATGCCCCAGGTCCAACCAGTAGTGAGGCTGAAGATGCATTCCCAATAGGCATGCGCACACAGAGCACATATACATCCCACCATACATACGTGTATATACATGGCCAGCCACACAGATCACAGACACACACAACACTCACATGAGCACAGACAGCACCAACAGCCTCATCCTGCCCCCTCTCTGGCTGAGCAGGATGGAGATCCACTAGTAGGAATATATATACACACACACACACACACGTACAAAGTACATCCCTCCAACAACTGGGCTCAGACACTCAGTCTGCACAGTAGCTGCCTCTGTATACCAGTTTCCCCAGTTCCTGGCTCCTGGACGTATGCGTCCCCAAGGCCATGGCTACCCTCTGTTTGCTGGTACAGACCCACACAGCACACACCCCCAGAGACATGAGACTCGAGCCTAGATACTATGATTCTAGATTCTATGATTCTATACCCCCGACCCTGGCATCCCTCTGCCATCTGGCTGGTGCTCCCTGGATCCCCACTGTCCAACAGACCCTTGTTCTTGCCCTGGCTCCCAGGCAATCTACTCACTGGCTAGTTGGGCATTATCCTCACTAGCCATCACATGCTTACTTACACACCTGCACTCACTCCAGTTGCTCAGCTCAGACCCCCATACACACAGAGGGTATGGTCAGACAAGGCTACCAGCCAGCCAACTATTTACAGGTGACCATCCTCTTTTATCTCTTACCCCTCTTTTTTTTCACACTTGTTGCTCCCCAAATCACCTAAATCCATCTCTTCCTCCTTCCCTAAACATCCCTTTAGTTTTGTGCAATCCCCAAATGCTCTTTGTTTGAGTCCCATCATGTGTCCCACACCCCTACACAACAACCTCCCTCAGTCTGAATGATGCTTTGCAATTGACGCCCCTGATGGGTTTCACTTCTGGGTGTGGGGCTGAGGGTCTTCCAGGACAGCCCTGAGAAGGGTCTGGACAGAGTGTTCCTTCCTCCGAGTCCTTAATTTGGGTTTCCACCTGACTTGGTGCCACTGTGCTCCTCTGGGCTTGTGGAGATGAGCCTTTGATGGGGTGATGGCTCCTGTGATGGGTCTGAGAGCAGCTGGAGCAGGGAGTTATTTTGCCTTCCCCACCGTGCTCTTTTGTGGGTTTGCAGACAACTTTTTATCACAGAAATGAGCAATAAATATATTCCTACTATGACACCACCTTTAACTTTCTAACTCTTCCTTTGCCAGCTGGACTTCTTTGAAAGTGTAGGTTTGCCATGAGCCAAAATGAGCCAAACAACAGACTAGCTAAATAATTTAAAGGTAAACTTTCTAAATGTTTACCTCTAAAAGTTTATTCTAAAATAATAAAGTTTAATTAAGTGTTTTCTGATTCACGATTTAATCTCAATATATCAGGGGAAATATTCTTCCTGTAGTTTTCTACAGACTCAAACTGACAGTACAAATCTGAGTGTGGAAATGATCTACAAGGCTGGAGGTTTCTGTCTGAGCAGGAGCCTATCAACTTCAGTGGGCTCTATACAGGGTTAAAAAATTTGCTAGAAACTCAGAGGTCATGTTCACAAGGAAAAGATCCTCCACGTGGATCTCTTCTTGAGTCCTTGTAAGCAATATTGCTAACTTTCCTGGCCTTTGGTCTTTGTCTCAAAGCCCCAGAATCTTGGTTCTCATTTTTTAATTTTCGTCATTGCGGAGAGAAACTTGGAACTGTTGAACCTAGAAATGTGGCAACTTGAATAAGAATAAAAGGAACAAAAAATAGATTATTTTTAAAAGTGTTGTTATTTTCACACTCATATCTTCCATTGTTTTTCTGTGGTGCAATGCATGAAGTCTCGATAGCCGCAAGAGTGTTGTAGAGAGACAATATAACAAGTTTTTAATGTGAATTGTTATTAAAAAATTGCAGCAGACTCCAAGGACAAGCAATTCAAAAGCTATGAAAACAACCTTACAATAAGATGCAAAAATAACAGTTTATTTCAGCTGGAAATAGAGAGTGCTGAGGAAGGAAAAAAAGTAGCTGTTTTCATAATTCACTTAAACACATGTAAGACTAAACCCCAAATCCTCTCGCACTTCCAGCTTGGCATTCTGTAGTTACAGTCCTCAGTGGAACTATATAATGAGTATTTATGCCTAACATACAGAAATAACATTTCAAGGCAGAACACGGAGTAGTAAAATCAGAGCATTTTCAAAGCTCAGTAAATACTAAACAGCTCTTTACACTCAAGCTGTTGTTCGTGTTTCCACAAACCCTGAAGAACATTTTTTTTTCCTAATGGCAAGTGGTGCCTAATGATGACTTGACTTGGAGGCATAGCATGTAGTTTAGATGCTGTTTGCTAATATCTTTCTTTTTAGCAAATGTGTGCTTTATAGCAAATGTTTGTGACAAATGCTGTCTCTTTGTTTTATTCAGAAAATGAATACCTTATTAAAATAAAATTGAAAACCACATAGGTCTTTAAACACCACACCAGGGAAAAAGTACCATTCCAGTAAGCTCCCTGTTTTCTACAACTGTTATCCACAATCAGGAAGTGTGGAAATGCTTGGTGTTATTTTACATTTTTACTACGCTATATGTCTATAAGTAACAGATACTAATTTTTACAAGACAAATCATGAAGGGGTAAGCAACTCCATCAGAGAGGTTTAATACCATATCTTTTTTCCTTTTTAAAAGAACATTTCCCCTCTCCCCCTTAATGATCTGGGGAGATTAGATGCATGAAGCTATCACAATACATTTGCTAGATATAAAAAATGACTTAACAATTAGTATATCTACTGAAATGCCAACATAGCAACAGAGGTGCTATTTTCCATTGCAATTTGTCATTTGAAAGGTGGATCTTACTGTGATGTTTCCTATTAAAATGTACCAACAAACAGAAATAGAAACTGACAATTTTGCCATATCTCTAATAAGAGCAGCGGTAGGTCTTTTGACTTTTCTGATGTGGAAAAACTTGATCTCAGATTCACTCTTTTCAGTGTATAAGGATTTCATGATGGACTGTGTATAAAAATACAAGTCTAGCTTTTACATTTGACCTTTGAAAAGTGGTGATGCTCTTACTACTTAAAGTATAGCTTCCTTGCATTGCTATTTTTCTTTGGGGACAACAAAAGGAGTTCAAAAGGCTTCTAGATGCATTTTGTGTTGTGGTGGATTTGAGGAGGAAACAGAAGCTTTTTGGTGGTATCATTGTGTCTGTCTTCAGAAAGTACCATTTACTTCAGTTCTCGGGAAATTACATTACCCTGAAAACAACAAAGCTCCAAATTGTTTCTGTGACATGCATTATATGCTGAAGAAAAAGAAATGAATGAGTATCTAGTCTAATTTTTTAAAACTCTGAAAATAAAAGAGCGTGTTTGTAGTTCTCTAAATTTCTTCAGATTGGTGCCAGAAAAGAAAAATGTGCATGAAGGTGATCCCATTTGGAAGTGACATCCCAGAGATCAGAGGCACTGAATTACTTTCATCTCTGCCTACAATCCACTTCCTTTGAGAAACCACATATGTTCAAATAAAAACATAGGCCAAATTAGTTTTGTGACAGCCGGTCCCCTGCAAATGTACATCATCTTCAAATATGCATTGGAGAAGAGAGTTTAAATTTGTGTTTGTATCCTAATCCTCTCAGGATAACATCAGAATTATCCAAACACTGTCACTGCCTCTAGGTTAAGTAACAGCTTCCAAACCTGAATACATCTGTCAGTGGCAGATTGCAGCTAACACCACGCAATTGGCACCATGCAGCCGGAGACTGATTAGGAAGAGCCAAGTGATTTTCATGCTTAGTCCTTTCCTTTTGTTTGTTAATTAATTAATGTATACATTAAATTAAAAACTGCATGGAACTTTCTAGGTTTGGGTTGAAATAATCTGTAATTAGGATACATATCTTCTTGCAGGTTTTTCCGTAGATGTCTGCTCTAATTTCCCAGAAGAGTAGAACAATATGATTAGACATAACTTTTTTCCATTTCACAATAGCTCACTGCAAGATTGCTCTTTAGTTTATAGAAGAAATTTATTACAGGACACATTTTTCAACCTACTGAATTCCCACTGACAGCTATGGGATGTTTGCTATTTCAGAAGCCTTATATTTAGCTAAAGTATTTGGAAAGTTATTTACAGTCCTCCTACTTTGAGGCTTCCCTATGTCTAAATAAAGATTTCTCCTACACCTAAATCTGCCCATCAATGAACAGTTTCTATCCAACAGACAACTAACATCAGGGAAAAAAAATGCATAGTAGATGGATATGTTTCTTTCAACTGATAAAAGGAGTCTTTATAAACAGAAGCAATAAAGATATCTGATTTTCTCTATTGCCAGTAAAGATGAACACATTTCCTCAAAATTAATGTACACTACACAATAAAATAAATACATGATTTCCCTTATCTGAGAAGGTGCAGGCACCATTCCCACTTATGGAGGAATAAAGACAAAAACCAGAAAAGTAGTTTAATTTTGCCATACGTTAGTGCTCTCCTGCTTTGATCCTTTGCCCTCAAATGAAGGCAGCAAATAGGGGAGGTGTTCTAAATGGAGTCTGTCTCCTACTTCAGCATGAAACCCATGCAAGACACTGTATGCAGAACAGATTGCTTTTAAAAACCTAGTTTTACTGCCGTGTACATCTATGTCTCCAAAAGTCAGAATTGAATTCAGTGTCAGCTGGATGCGCCTGCACCTGACCATGCTCCGAGGTGCACCCTGCAGGGGTGACAGCACCGTGATGGGCAGTGGTGACGGAAGGGACGGTGCAGGACAGATGGAGGGGGAGGGCTGTTCTCGGCTGATGTGGCTGGCAGTCCATCCGTGCCTGCTGCCATGCGTTTGTGTATGAAAAAGCAAGCAGAACCAGTCTTTCAATCTAGGCCGAAATTAAAGAATTTGCAGTTATTTAGAAAGTAGAAGTGCAGGAGACGGTAAACTAGGTTTGCAGGAGCATGAACGTCTTTGGCTTGCCCTTGGCGACAGCCGTGGGAACTTGAGAAAGAAAACAATACTCTGCAAAGCTAAAACGTGGTTTGAAACAGAAAAGGGTATTGAGACTTGCCCCAAAATAGGATACCTGCATCTCTTACATTGTCTGTAAGCAACAAGCCTGACCTGCAGACTTCACGAGTAGTGTTGGGCTTAGACACGGGGCTGAGGGGGTGGACGAGAGCTCAGAAGAGCAGTGCCTGCTGACAGGGACAAGGCTGCCACTGAGCTGCCGGGCTGGGTGGTCTGGAGGCCAGTGGGAAGGCTGGGAAAGAGACACGTGTCATCCAGGCA
The DNA here is from genome assembly GCF_000708025.1 of Charadrius vociferus. Classification (NCBI taxonomy): domain Eukaryota; kingdom Metazoa; phylum Chordata; class Aves; order Charadriiformes; family Charadriidae; genus Charadrius; species Charadrius vociferus. The sequence continues at coordinate 263,467 of NW_009647750.1, read as the reverse complement.
ACACAGCAGGGCTTTTCCAAGCCATCAGGTTATGTCTTCCAGAACTTTCAGGGCTCATGCTGCTCTGAGGGGCCTTTGCAGAGCCTTTGACCAAACAGTACAACTATTCATCCCATCTGCCCCCAACCCACGTCACCTCAGGGTGTCCCATCTGTCGTACCCAGCTCTTGTAACGTGCAGAGCTGGCACAGGGAGCTGCACCCTGGCCCAGACCCCACATCTAGCAGCATTTCCTGCTGCTGTCAAAACTGTCTGCATCCCTCCCAGTGAGACAGGCAGTGCCTCCCTAATCTCTTGGGCTTTCTTGAGTCCTGTGAGGAGCAGCCAGCTCCTGACCCAGATGGGCCTGGAGGTGTCTTGAATGCACGGCAAATTTTGTCAGGTAAGGAAGCACTCATCCTGTGCACAAGGGGTCCCGCCATTCTTCCTAGGGGCACTGGGGAGTTATCTCCTCTTCCCACCCTGTGACACCAAGTGTCCTTTGCCCAAACATTCATCTTCCCTGTCCTCGCCGCTGTGACTGCTGCCTCCAGAGTAAGGATGTGCTGTTTCACAGGTAAGATGCAGAGGTTAAGTTTGCACTGTACATACAACAAATGAATAGGAGCAGGTCTGCAGAACAAAGTAGATGTTTGTAAAGACTTGAGTGATGCCTTTCAGGGGAGTTTATTGTGGACTAGGTCTTGCTTGCTCTGGTGGACTACATGCCAGTTAGGAGCTAGAGTGTTTTAGGTGTGCTCCTGGCACGCATCTTTTAGTTTACTTTAATCCAAGAGTAATATAGTTTGTGCACTCTGATGACACTTCAGCAATGTGAGCCGAAGAAAAACAGTGCATTTCTGCTGAAACACCAACACAGAATCACTCAGGGAAACCTGGAAGACCATAGACTAGAAAAGTCGATACCTGTGACCTGGGTGTTACATGTAGTCCACAAGCCCTTGAACATCTATTCTCTAGCTAGCCTAGGCCATCTGTTTAGTTTTTTGAAAGATGAATGCAGACTATGCTAATCCCGTTGAATATAGTAAGATATTTCCTCAGGGTGACATCTTCCACTGGCTGTGGGCAGTAAGACCAACTGTGCCAAAAAGTTGTAATCAAAAAGTCTCATTCCGGAAAGGACATAGAAAAGAACAGAAGGGTTTGTTGACTTTTCTTTTGATACAGAATACTGAAAACTGAATACATATTTACACACGGAAAATTGTTTTCCTTCCTAATACACTCCTCATAATTTTATGGGGGTGCTGAGTGCACTTCCTCACAGAAGAGCCCCACACTGAATGTTTTGCATATGTTATATGCCAGGCTTTTCCATAATCAGCCATTGCTACTGTCTTTCCTTAGCAAACCACAATAGGGCTGAGAGAAAACTAACATCTGAGCCATACAACTATTTGAATTTCTGATTTGGCCACTAAAATGAAACATATGCAAACATTAATAAATTCTTCTGGGATCAGGCTCTTCACTTATAGCTGTTACACTTCACATTGCTAAATATTCTTCAAGCCAGAAAGAGGAAGAAAATTTCGGTGGTAATTTAATTAAGAACCTTGCTGCAAAATGTAAGTTTGAATCCCTGTTGGTATGAATATTCATTTTACAGGAAGTGTAACAGGACATATTCTGCACTTACCTGACAGTTTAGGCATCTTTGAGAAGGGTTGCAAATCCCTGCTCCAAATCAGGCAGAATGGGGATTTGAATCTGGATCTCTCATATCTCTGACCAGTGCCTTGACTCACTGAGCTGGATTTGGGGGGCTGTCAGGGAGGAAGAAAACACAATGATACCTCATTTCCCTTATTTTTGTGCATGGCATCAAAGTCCTGGTCCTTAAAAGCAAAACATTGAGGATGGGATGCAGATGTGTAAACATAAGTGTCTAGTGCCATTCAACCTGTCTTAAGGTAGCTGAACTATTTACACAGAGCTGGGAGATAGGTCCCAGGCTGCTCTACAGCGGGGGCCAAATGGGTATTCATGTAGTTTTCAGATGACTCTAGGTACCTACACTAAGGCAACGGAACCTCAGTCTTAGTTTCAGAAATGCGAACGCAAGATATTGATTTTTATTTTTTTTTTCTTATTTGGCCAAAGCTGAATGTTTATCAAACAAACTACATTCCTCAGTAATCTCCCTGTTTTACCTGATAACACGTACTTATTCATGTGAAAATGAAGAACAAATTGCCAAGATCACTCCTACGCATTGCTGTAGAGGTAAAGAGCAAAAGACGTATTTCAGTCCACTGTTTCAGTTGCAGATATCTCTCTAGGAAATAAACACATGAGCAGAAATTCTTCAAATGTCACAGGCGTGCTGACCTTATGAAGCTCTATAAGTGTCGAAAGAAAATGAGGTGGTAGCACAGGGCAGCAAATTTCTCATATAAGTGGAAAAAAAAACCCATCTATGTGGCAACCAGAGTGATCCAGCACCAGCAAAGGTTTTGCAATGTGTACTGTTTTGGGCTTTCCTAAACAGGCACTTTATGTTGGCACAAAATGTAGCTGGATTTTGCCTGTCAGCATGGAACATGTAGTATATGGGTGTCATATAACAATTTCTAAGGTATTTTTTCAGCTCAGCCATTTGCTGTAATGCATACGGCAGCTCAGACATATTGCCACAGCTTCTCTGAAAATATTGGCTGAGGTACTTTCAACTTTAGTTAAAACAAAACTACTTTTTAGTTCAACTACTTTCAGCCGTAGTTACATGAGAAAATGGGGGACAGTCCATAGTTTTAATGCTTAAAAATCCAGTTAATGAATGAAATTACCCTTACAACAGGCAGAATTCTGGTTGCCACACAACAGGCAGGTTGTTTACAGGATTATTTTTTTTTTGCAGTACTCTGCACAGGCCCCACTGGTGAAGTGCCCACTGACAGCAGTGCTCAGGTGCCGCACACCCAGGAGCACTGCTGCTGTCTTTACATGGGCTGCCTGAGCAGCAACACCCTCGCACACTGTTTTTAATATCTGCCCAAATAGGAGAATAAGCTTAGCAATGGCATATGCCCAAAGCGTAAGTTGTGTGTGTCTGTTCAGATAGCAGGTATGTGGGTCACTGAATGTAAAGCTTTGCTTAACGTTACTGGAAGCCATGAGCATTATTCAGTTGTATTTTAAGAGAACAACCTCACATGTTTTATACAAGTGTGAAGAAATCTCATGTGTTAGACAGGTTGATAACATTTTCCATATAGTCAAGGAGCCCACAGGCATACCTGTCAGCTGCTCTTGGTAAACTAAAGTTACTACGAACACCTAAAGAATTCTCCATACTAATGAAGTCCTTGGCCTAGAAGGATCTCCTGGATTATGCATATCTTTTGGATTATATATTTCTTCTTCCATGATAGGGAGATCTGATGTGTCAGTTTATAATGGGATCATATTCCAACCTAAACTGAAAAATGGCTTAAGTGGTCTCTCCTTATCTGCTTTAAAACTCATCCCAGGCTGTCCAGTCAGTTGTTCTTATAGCAATTATTTGAATCTCAATAAATAAAAATAAAATGTCTTTGTGTACAGTGAGGCTCACAGTTGGGATGGTCTTTGTTTCTGAAAATGGAACAATACATGCTCACAGGATGTGGAAAACAAATGATTACTCTTGTTGTATTACAGATAAAAGAACCGGCACACAAACAGACTGGGTGACTTGCTTGAGCTCACATGGAGTCCGTAGGGAGAGCTGGACTCTTCCAACACCATTCTGGTCTCCTACTCACAAGTTCATCCATCTCCAAAGAGAAAATTCAGAGGAATTTGCAAGTCAGACTCGTTATTTCTCTGCTAATGATCCTCTGCTCTCCAAGTGCCTGACATCATCTTGCATAGTTAGAGAGCTAAAGATAGGATTGACCTCTACTAATTTTCCTGCTACTAATGTCAGCTAGCAGCTCAGGGGCAGCACACTGAGCCTGCATTTTGAGAAGAGAGGGGGCTGGTTTTGGGGGGCTTTTGTGATAAGCTCAGCCCAGCCCCACTGACAGGGAGCAGCACCAGAGGTGGTGCCAGCCCAGCCTGGACTGCCCCTTCTTTCTTTCCAGGCTTGGCTGTCTTCTGGCTGGGTATGAGGACACTGCCTTGGGTTTTGGGGATTATCTCATTACCCTTTCTTTTCCTCCTTAATTCAATATGTCGTACCTAATAATTTTTGGCTGCCATTTCTTGGTCTCTGTTGCAGTGTCCTGAACCTGTGCTGGCAAAATCTTTTGAATACACTGTCTTTTCGATAGATCTCTATTTATTTCATCTCTGAGTATCCCATGATACGTACTTACTGCTCAGAGTTTACAAGTACTGAAAAAGTTCAGAACATCTGAAATTTGAAGTCCTTACTGTAGACTGCATTTTTAGTGTAACTAACTATTACCATACTGTTACCCTGTAGACTGGCTGTGGGGACTCAGGAGAGACTCAGAATCAGGTTAAACATGGTACCCCCAGACAGTGAAAATAATTAGTCAGTTGAGAAGGCTTATTCTGTCTAGCTCAACCCTCTCCACCTCCTTGCACGTACATTGCTAGATTTGGGGGAAGTCCTTCTGTCAATCCTACTACAGGCAGGACACAAGCTGTCGGAAGGGTTTGCCTGGTGTGAGGTGGTAAGGCACTAATTATTATTTTCTTGTCATTTAGCAACACCCCTCTTTCATTGCTATACTCACGACAAACTAAGAAGCCTCAGGAGAACTCTAAGGCTTTGCCTGTGTCCAAAAGGATTATCTTTGCAATGGGATTATCCTCACCATGTCAGCTAACAAGGATTTAGGTCTGGATTATGTTTGCAATGTAGTGCAAACCGATGATACCAGATCTGGCCCATTTTGTGTGGTGAGTGATAAATCTGCATACAGCAACAGGGCATCTGTCATTTAATATATGTGTGCATACAAAAAAAAAGAAAGAATGTTTTTTTGGATTTATTCTGGATCATTATGTAGAATTGCAAAAAAGCTTGGCTATGCTAGTGTAGTTGTCTTGACCCAGGGATGGCTGTAAGAAAAATAAGGCTTCAATTCATGAAAAAGTTCAGCTAGGCAAACAAGATTTCTGGTACAAACTCTCTTCTTCATAGATACAATTTTAGAGGAATAGTTGACCACTCTGAGCTAAATTTCTTTCCCCAGAATATAAGTTTTTTACTCAGAAATTTAACTGGACATAAAATAGAGGTTTCATTCTGGTGACTTAGTAGCAAATTAAGAAAAGTCTGAGACTGAAAGAAGACAAAAAATTATTTATTTATTTATTTATTTAGCCTTTTAAACTACATTTAGATATATGCCCTCCCCTCTCAAGTTACACAGAAAAAATAATATTTGCAAGTCAATCAGAACCATTCACTTCAACATAAAACAAAGGGTTTGCATTTGCAGTTTCTTTTCTATCATTATTATTATTATTTTATTTGCAGGGGGAGAATTATTTGCTGCCTTTATATCTAGACTTAAATCTTTTTTTTATTTAGTTTTTTAAACCTCCTCTTGTCTGGCATCAGGCCATGGTTTGACATCATCTAAAATGCTGCCAGCCAAGCATATTTAACCCATCTATGAGTCCTCACTTGTCAATTACAAAACCAAATAATCTACAGATGCTCAGATTTTCCTTTCTCCTTGTTACATTGGATCTACTGAGGTGAAATTAAGTAATTCTTTTCCAAATTATATTAAAAAAAATCTAGAAAATACTAATGTATCAAAACATGATCCCTGATGTTAGATATGTATTTGACAGGAATGACACCATCTTGGCTTGGTCTGACCCAGGCAAAGGCCAGATGGGCATCCTGATCTCCATCCACCTTCCCCTGTGACGCTCTGACTCTCAGTGAGACGCATTTCTTTTTCTGTGAGGCTTTTCTCTACACGTACAGGTCTGCAAGCCACAGTCTTCCTGCAAATGTGTTTCGCTCAAGCCTCAGTAACTTTGTATGCTGCAGTGCTGAGTTGGTCATTCTGATATTGTTCTTGTCAACACCTGGCCTGGAACATTTCATAGAATCATAGAATCACAGAATGGTTTAGATTGGAAGGGACCTTAAAGATCATCTAGTTCCAAACCCCCTGCCATAGGCAGCGGCACCTCCCACTAGACCAGGTTGCTCAAAGCCCCATCCAGCCTGGCCTCAAACAACTCCAGGGATGGAGCTTCCACAACTTCTCTGGGCAGCCTGTTCCAGTGCCTTACCACCCTCACAGTGAAAAATTTCTTACTAATATCTCATTTAAATCTACCCTCTTCCAATTTGAAGCCATTATCCCTTGTCCTATCACTACATGTCCTTGTAAAATGTCTGTCCCCAGCTCTCCTGTAGGCCCCCTTTAGGTATTGGAAGGCCGCAATAAGGTCTCCCCAGAGCCTTCTCTTCTCCAGGCTGAACCCCAACTCTCTCAGCCTGTCCTTATAGGGCAGGTGCTCTTTGTGGCCCTCCTCTGGACCCACTCCAAGAGGTCCATGTCTTTCCTATGTTGGGGCCTCCAGAGCTGGATGCAGTCAGTACTCCACGTGGGTTCTCACCAGAGCAGAGCAGAGGGGAAGAATCACCTCCCTTTTTAAGGACTATAAGTAACTAGGTTAGCTCTCTCATTCAACCTGCTTTTGGTTTATCTGCTGTGAGAAAATGTCCTCAGCAGGGTTCATTGTTTATCCCAATGATGTCTACATACCAAGTATATAGTAGGAGTAAGTCCCCCACGTGGCTGAGTGAGTGGGACTGTCCTGGGAGAGCAGAGGTTCATGTGTGCCATCATGTCTCACAGCAGAGACAGGAAGACATCTGAGTGAGTTGCAACATCTCAACTGCCTGAGTCCTCACAGCCAGCCCATGTGGTAACAGTAAGGTGTTATTTATGCTAAAAATTATGTCTACAGAATGGATTTCAGATTTCAAATGCTCTGACTTTTTCAGCATTTGTAAACTCAAAGATAGAAAAGTGAAATAATACTTTTAATGTAAGATGAGTAGATAAATACATAGTCAATAATGCTCAGATTGGTACCCTAGCTCTATGGTGGCAGTTAGATGATTATGGTCACATTCAGTGCCCATGACATTTGGTGATGAACTAGCTCCTGGGCAAACACCATTCCTGTCTTATGCTTCACAATATCCTGTAGCTTCCTTAAAAATTAAAAATGCCAGCAACATATGCCAAATAAATTTAAAGCAGGCTTGCATTTAGCAGCCTGTAATGTGAACTCTGACTTCAGGCTAGTTTCTGGGATATCTTCACAGAAGGGGAAGTCATTGGCTAAGCGCTGTCCATGTACATTAGTGGGTAATACTTATAAAATATATAGAATCATAGAACCATAGAATGGTTTGGGTTGGAAGGGACCTTAAAGATCATATAGTTCCAACCCCCATTCCATGAGCTCTAATAAATTACTGTTATGTACTATGTTATTCCCTAAGTCTTGTTTTTCCTGTAGTGTAAACTAAATTTTAAACAACAGGGTGTAAGGAAAAGCAGGGAAGAAAGGGCAATTGCCATGCCAGGGCAGTCATCTCCTATGAGAAATCTGATATCTGAGTTTAGAGGTGCAAGGGCACGAGAATAACAGCACAAGGATAACAGCAGGAGAACAATGCAGGGAAAATACTGCTACAGCAGTTTAGGTGAAAGATTACAGAGTGAAAGACAGACTTCAGAATTTCAAATCTGAGATCCTTAGCATTACAAAGGTTAAGGCACAGTGCAATGTAGAAAACTTGAGGAATTTGATGAGACTGTCATTATTCCTCAAAGAAAGGAAAGCAAGATCAATAGGGTAATAAATAGACCACTCGGCAGCCGGACAGGGTTTTACAAACTCCCTTAATTGCTCAGAAACTCATTGAGCAATAATGATAACTGGCTCTATAAGTCAGTGGTAAGAAACCAGCTTGACAACTTCAACTGAGGAATTTAGGTTTGAGCTTAGATCCCCTCCATGGGCAACACACTGCTGCAGAGAAGGGGGGAAATATTAGGTGTATGGCAAATATGCCAAGAGCTGTGGCTGATGGATGTGGAAGTGTATTCTCCTTGAGGAAACTTAGAACCACAATAATTCTGTGCTTTTTAGGGCTTGCTGAACCTGTGATGCTTTCACGACCACCATCTGCTGTCATGCAAATGTGTCTCCCTCCACTAAGTGAGCGTCCCAGCTGCTTGGTCAGACAAGACTTCAACTGTAGCTAATGTCAGGCCAGCTCTTTTGAAGCCTCCATCATTTTGACCATCTGAGGACACACTGAAGGGAAATATTGCCAGGAGAATTTCTTAACAAGTCAGAGCAACCTGTCCAAGTTTTGTGAAAAAAATTTCTCAAGAGAACTCCTTGTCTAGTTGCTTAAGAGCAACAGCTCTAATGGGTATGGAAGCCAAGAATATGGAAGTTAAATAAGATAGACTAAAAGAGCTAACAGCCAGGAGTCTGTTTGTAATGCTGGTTTCTTGACAAAGAACAAGCACCTGGCAGAGACGTCTAGCAGAAAAGGAATTTGGTAGAAGGTATGGAGAGTGCTTTCTCTGAAGGATGACATGCTGCCCTTGGCACAGACTGTGGTGGTCTCTGGTGGCATGCAGAAGATACTGGTGGATTTTGCAGTCTCTGGTAATTGAAATGACATTGCTACTACTTCTTTCTTGTAAATATTTTCCAGATCTAAGAGCTCCACTACTATAAACTGAATGCCAGCAGTTCTGCTTAAGAGTAATAATTTTAAAATTGCAATCAACTATGCATAAATTGCCTAAAACCGTGCTGCTACTCTTGGTTTCATGGCTCCCTGCACAAAGTTTGTAAAAAGAAGAGTGGCTTTGAATTGAAAACCCTTGAGAAATGCTAGTCTTCAATTGCCTATTTGGGAATGACATTAATTACAAAATACTCAGGCATAGTAACCACACAGAAAGCTGTTAGTGACAATACCATGAATACTCCTAAGGGCTTTGTCCCCATAACCTGCATGCTTTTGCATCAATTCAAGATGACTAATAAGATGACAATTTAGAAGGGTTTTTTTCCCAGCCCCCAAATTCAAACCCAAATATTGCTGCAAAGCTCAAAACTGTACTCCTGTGATAGTGCCTCTTTGGGGGACTTGTTCCAGCATGTTTAGCCCTGTGCAGAGACTGGGCAAGCAGTGTATACACAGCTTTAAAGGATAAGACAATAATGTCTTAGCCAACACACACAAAAGACAGCCTGCATCTAACCAGCCACGTGGTGTGCTGTGCTACCCACCCCAATAAGACACTCAAAGAATGAGTGTAGACCAGGCAGGCATTAGGGAGGAAGAGAGGCCTTCAACCGTTTTGCTGCATGGCATAGATGCTGTTGCTGAGTTGTTATACTCCAGCATCTCCTGGGTTCTTTTCTTAAGAATTTTATACCCTTCCATGACAGTGTTTTCCTTCTTCAGTCCTTGAGTTACTAATTATTCTGTCTCGGAAATCTTACTTGTCTGCAGTTTTATCTTCCTTATCTCTGCTCTACAGACTTTTCACCACTCTTTCTCAAACTGAGTTCCTGTCACTTATCCTTCTCCAGATTTTCAAGTTTGTCAACATCTCTCTTGTACGGGGGAGCCCAAACTAGACACACTGCTCCAGAAGTGGCCCCTTAGATGATCAGCAAGCAGAATAACTTGCCTTGACCTGCTGACTGTGATATTGCTGATATAGCCCAGGATGCAGTTGGTCTACATCTCTGGGCACATTGCTGACCCATGTTCAGCTTGGTGTCCACAAGGACCACTGGGTCTTCTCTGAAAAGCTACTTTCTGGCTGTTAGATCCCCAGCTCATTTTGCCGCATGGTATTATGCAAGCCGAGGTGCAGGACTTTGCACTTGTCTTTGCTGAACTTCATGAGGTTCCTGTCAGCCCATTTCTCCAGCCTGTCAAGGCTGCTCTGGATGGCAGCCCTGCCCTCCAGTTTATCAGCCATTCCCCCACCCAGCCAGTTTGTAAATCACAATAATTTGCATATACATTGCACTTAATCTGTCCTCTTTCCTCAGGGAGTAGGTGGTACTCCCTAATCACAAAAGAGAAAAAGCAATCATGGAGCTTGTGGCAAATTTTACAATTGTGCATTCACACAGCTATGTACAGGGTCAGATCCCCAGTTGTTATGCACTGCAGTCATTCCCTCCACTGACTTTAATTTTTCTTTTCCATTGTTTGTCTCCCCTCACTTTTGGAGGCACAAGAAGGAAGTGGATGAAATCCAAACTTGTTCCAAAACAGTGAGAAATCCATCATTTACTTCAGTAGGCCATCGTTCCCTTTGATATTTCATCTCTTCTGTTATAAAAAGACAAACTTCAACTGAGAAAATGCAGTGGATGAAGAATACACCAGAATGTTTTATAGTTTACATTACTAAACATAACAAAGCATAAAAAGCTTCAGAAATGATATAAAAAATGCAAGACCTTTACAATAGAGTAGCTCATTTTGCACTTTATGTTCATTTTGGCTTGTAATTTGCTTAAAAGCCCTGCAGAGAAACATTTATGTTTTGATAAAAATGGTTAGCATATATGTTAGTGCACTTAGATTGTCTTGTTTGCATGGGCAATGAAATTCAAGGTTAATCTCATCTAACCTAAATGACGTTCATGTTATATTTTTCCAGAGAGCTGCAGAGCAAGGGATCCCACGTCTGTGCGGTGAAGTAGGCACTTATCTCCCGGATTTCTTAAAAGGAGCATTATTTCCAGATGCCTTATGCTTACATTGTGTCCTCAGCTCAACTCAAACGTCAGAAAGCAATTAACTGTTTTCATCCCTGCTTCTGGCCGGATGCACAGGCAGTAGCAAGCTGCCTGGTTTTCAGAACATTTGACGTGAAGGGCTAAATTTCTACTTCAGTGCGTGGGATTCATCCCTCTGCCTCCTATTAACATTAATGGGGATCCCTTCACTAAATCCCCTTCAGTACATTGAAAATCTCTTCCTGTTTGTAACTCAGGGTCATGTTGTTTCTCCCTGGATTGTGTCCTGAGGGGATTATTTCCATTTTTATGCCCATGCTTTCATGTAAAATAGAAGGAGATGATTTTAATATTTCCAGGCAGTATAACTTGCCTTTCATGGGTCTCTAGGAGCTTTAAGATGATTAATATGTTGTAGTTTTAATTTCCCTCTAAACTTGGTCACACCAAGAAACAGTTCTTCTGCCTCCCCCCCCCCCAAAAAAAAAAAAAAAAAAGGAATAAAGTACAACCCCTTACATTTCTTTTGTTTTATTGTGAATTGCTTCCATGCCTGCTTCTTCAAGACCTGAAATCCCGGTCTGCAGCTCATATGGACTGACATTTTGCGTTGTAGTTCCTGCACACGCCATGTGCACAGGTCCTGTTTTAATGTAGTGTTGGGAACACCAAGGAATTTTAACCCCTGGACCACACTCCCAAATTTCATGGTGTACAAGTAGTCCTTCTGCGGATGAGCATTGCTCTGTGTGTGTATAAGGTGTGTTACTGACTTGTCTTTGCAGCTGGAGGTACGTAATAGCAATTAAATCGGGAGCTATTTGGGCAGATGAAAGCTGATCACATCTGTCTCTTCAGGGTGGAGGAAAGTTGTAGGAAGAGATGAAGCGAGAAAGCTGTGCAAACATTAAGGAGTAAATGCTTTAAGAAATGACTGAAATGTCTGTCATGTCCATAGAGCAAAATGAAATTGCTGTGTTCAAAGGCCATGTTTATAGTAGTAAATAAAACGTGCCCAGGAATAATCCTGGGCATTGATGTCAATCGGTACTGAGTGGTGTGCATCTCTGCAAAGGCACTGCCTCCCTCTCCCCACGCAGTTCACCCGCAAACACGCATGCAAACTGCATGCGTGTTGGGGATGGTCCCTGCCATGTGCCGACTCCTGAACCATGCCTGGGAATCATTTGTATCACACTGACTGATTTGAGTCAGAACAGTCCCAGAGTCCACCTATTTAACCATATAGAGGGTTGCACTGCTTAATTCACTAATATAAATGTATCCATACTGTTTGCACATACACATTTTGTCGTTTAGATAGCTGGCATAAGAAAAGTAGTGAAGATAGGTCATCTCAGGCTTTATCTGAGGTAGCTGCCAAGTTGCAAACTTTTGACTCCAGGCACTGACTCTGTATGTGGCCTTCTGGCAGCACATGTTAACACTGAAACTATCCCATCCTTGTTGCTGCCCCTGCTATCTAGATTAAATCTGCCACATTCATTTTATGGTGTGGACAGACCATATGTTCCTTAGAATTCCATTTCCATTTGAGAAATCATTTGGGTGTTCAGCTGCCTTAAACTTCCTGAAAGTCAGCAGAGTTGAGGTCACAAAACGCTCAGCAAACTCTTCTGCAAATGCTGCTCAGTGCCTTTCACAGGCAGCCGGCAGCCAGGGGAGCGGTGCTGCACCTCAGCCCCAGAGGAGCACGCCTGGACCCATCCTGCTTCAGGGCAGATTCTTGCTGTGTAGACCCCCAGCTTAGCAACAGATTTCCACGGTACAATAAGCTTGAGCTTAAGGAAGAGTTCTGTCAGCTGAATGATTCACACCATCCAGAAGCATCTCAAATATATTTACCCTGGCTACAGACAATTCTACTTTATTTAAATAAGTAGTCTGTTGCACAGCAAGCATAAATTTTTAAATAGAAAAAAAAATTAATAATAGAAAGTTTTGTTGTATTTTTGCACGAAATTCATGTCCACGTGTCTTAAGTTGAAGATCAGCCAAAGGTTCTAGTTGTTCTCCTTCTCCCTTCCTGATAAACCCTTGAATTTTGGAAAAAGTGGAGATCATATACAGGTAACTTTAAAGCCCCAATTTAAAGGCTAAGAGAGGTGGTAGCAGTTATCATATGTATTTTAATTTCTGCCATATTTCTTTCTGTAAGCTTTGAGCCAGACTCATTAGAGAGTGGAAAAGACTGAAGTACAATCTCCTAAAACCCAGGAAAAACTCACACAGACCTTTCCTTTTTTTGCAAGCCTACGGCGTGTCAAGAATCACATTTCTGAGATTCTCTGAGTATGTCCCTGCTGGCTATTAAAAGACACAAGTAATTCTCCAGTTACGTGGTTCATTTATCATTGTCTTCCAGCACTTCAGAGCATAATTGTTTTTTTGCCGCACATTTCAAAGGATTTGATACCAAGTTTTTAAAAAAAACCTAGTGGGGGCAGGTTTATGAAAGCTGTATCCTGACAATGGAATGAGTCTCGTCCCCAGGGAATGCTGGGAGCTCCTTTTAATTATCTGCGCAACTAGGGTCCAACTGACTGCACTTTAGTCCCTTCACATTTTTCATTCAGATTGCATTCCTTTGGGGCATACTCCTTGCACTCCAATAAATTACATTTGTCAATCTATTGCAAGTGACTTTTTAACTCCTGGGTGTCTGTAGCACCTACGGCTGCGCTCAGAGTGCCTGCTGCGGTGCCGAAGATGACACCTTCTGTGGTATTCAGGTGATTTGAGTTGAGCTTGAGTTGACAGACCTCGGCCAGCTCTAGTGTCAACAAGGAAACCTAAGGTTACATCCAGGCTGTGAGGTCTTATGTATGTAACAAGGTCCTCTGCCCCTGTTCTCACCGTGTTTGTGTTTTATCCTTACAAAGGATGTAATTTGGACACGGGGTCTGTTTTTCCTGTGTTTCTTGTGCTGTGTTGAAGTACAAAAATAGGAGCATAGATACAGGATAACAGACAGGTTAGGAAACCTTTGTATTCCAGCTGCTTTTGTTGTTTTAATGCATTCTTTATTACCTAGATTTTTAAAACTTTCTTGTGATAAAACTAGAAAGTTTATTTTTTCAGGATGTCAGTCTACCACTTATAACAGACTAAATCCGCTCTTGAGTACTTTTTGCAGGTAAGCCATGGAGGAGATTTCTTAGGGAGATACCAAAATCTCCTTTACTGGAAACCTTTTAGGAACTTCTGCTAGGGATGTCATAGGTTTAGCAAACCCAACTGCGGGGAGAAACAGGTAGAGTGAATGACCTCTTGAGGTCCCTTGTAAGTCTGTCTTATATGAGTTTTGTATAAGCAAAAGCAAAAAAACAAACAAACAAACAAAAAAACCACAAAACCCCCACCCCAAATCCTTAAGGAAGATAAAGGACTAAAACCATTTTTTTTTTTTTTTCTCATTGGTTTAAAAGTCTGTAGAGTGCAAACCTGGAAAAGGACACTGGTTATCCCACAAATTTTAAGTGCTCAAAATAAGCTTTGAGAAAGTTGCCAAAATCAAATACTGCCCTTTGAAGACTGCATAGACATTAGAAAATATGACATTGTAGATCTGGTTACTTCTTTCCTAATGGCTCTGTTTGCAGTGGCTTGAGGATGCTCAGGGACTATGTCAGATTTCTTAGATTTGTCATCTTTTTTACAGACAAAATTTCCTGCTTCTTTTTCTTCAAATACTGGAGTTCTGACATTAAAATGAAATATAAATCACAATATACAAGACAGATTTTTAAGTCCCCTTCTATCTTGCAAGACTAATGTAGCTTTCTACAATCCACATAAGGACAATGGATTCGGCATCTCACAGAAAAGGGTCATTTTCCATTTTTTTCAAAGGCACAGTGCAAAGCTCTCCACAGCTTGTCAAAGGCACATCCTTGCATCCATTATGCTTGCTTCAGCTATTTCCAGAATTGTTTAATGACAAAGATTTACTTGCTTTACTTCATTCAATTGCTGGAAATCAGGGCAGCAAGCTCAGAGAAATGTTGCCAGTGCTCACTGCTTCTGCTTCAAACCCTTTCTCTGCACGCTCGAGTGAGCTCTGCTTGTTCCCTCTGCTTGTTGTCATTGTTTGTGCTATGTTTTGGTGGACATCTGGGCCAGGGGGAAAAAAGAAAAAAAAGATAGAAGAGACAGAGGGAAAACAGGTCACAGGTGAATAGAAGAAATCTGTGAAACAATAACATACAAAGTAACAGTGAATTACACGTTAATTAAATTTCCTTGTATGTTTCAGCTTTATAGCATAGTATATACTATAATGTCATCTAAATGTATTGTCCCCATCACTGTAATTGTGATGATCTTACAAATATTTAAAAATAGGAATAATTATGGAAAGTTATTTCTGGCAAAATTACGCTCAGTGGAAGTTTGGAAGATTGTCAATAATTCAGGCTTTATGGCCCATCAAGGAAAATCTATAGCATGGGCAGTGACACAACGACATTTCTAGAAGGTCAGATGTTCCCATGGACTTCTTAAATGAGTTCTGGCTCATCTTTGGTGACAAAGTCTGGTCTTGAAACAGGAGTGTAATTAACACCTTTGCCTCTTGATTTCTGGCTTGTGACATAAGAACTCAGAGAATTGAAAACTCTCACTAAATAAATAATATATAGCACTAGATTCACTGAGGCCTTTTTAAGATGCTTATGCCCTTTGAAGAAGGAAAAAATGCTATTAAATAAAAATGAGGTTGTTTGTATTCTTTTGCAACGGGAGATACAAGGCAGCAGAGAACCTGACTCTTGATATTTTCTCAGTTAGAGACGAACAAATCATTCAATCTTGTTCACAGAAAGTGGAAAGAGGTGAAGTCTCTGAAGAACTCACTGAAGGAATTATAGACTTTCCGTGAACAATAGCATGCTGGACCAATAAAGCAAAGATTTCTTTCTTTATTTGCTCTTAGGTCGTTATGGACAGTTACATAGAGGACAGAGGTGGTGTAACTGGACTGATGATCTATTTTTTTAATGTATTTCTGGAAGCTATTATGAGTCATGCTGACACCTTCTCTTTGGGTTATTATTGTATTGACAAATTCTGTGATACCTCAGGATTTTCAAATGGGTCTGTGGAGACACATACTACTTATGGACTCATAGGTCAGAAACTGTATGAGAAAAACATATTTTCTTAGCATATATTGTGCAAAACCTGTTACAGAAACTGTTGATAGGCGTGTTAAAGGTAAGGAGCTTATGCTCAATTTTATCCTGGACATGCTTGCATAGGCTTGAGAATATGCACCGTATGTGGTGAATGTTGACACTTCTGTGCATCCTGCTCCATGCTCAGACAACCTGATTGTGTCTGATTTGTAATGGTGGGAGATGGTACTAAGAACCATAAAATTAGTTCTAACACGGATTTATCAATCAGTTAGACCAGGAATACAGGATTTTCTAAAATCATAAATCAGGTCTTTCAGAAAACGCCTGAAAATGTAGAGACGTCAGTGTGGAGGTTAAGTATTTGAGAAGTGTACACTGAATCACTCTTTGGTGACTTGTGAAGTGGCAACATTAGGACATCATGGTTAAAGAAGAGCTAAACCAGAAGGATAAACCAAAAGAACCAAAACCCACTTTTTTGATCATAAATAGGTGCTTAGGCAAAATGTATGCCTCTCAAAATCCTTATAGTGATGGCATACTGATTTCAACTTCATGAATTTTTCTTTATAGAAAGATTCAGGCAGATTCTGACAGACTACGTAGTGTGTCTGCAAGGCACATGAGGAGAAGTCATGCAGAAAAATGATCACATACTTCAGACAATTTCAAGAAGAAGCTCTTAAGTGCTCTTAGGCAGTTTTGTGTGGAGGTTAATGATCGATAAAAGGCTGTGATGAATTAATTACAAATATGGAAATAACTACATTCTTTATTTTAACTTCTCAAGGAGATGACATGCTCTATTACTGTGCCAAAGCTCCCGAAATGGTGATGTGACTCTTAAACTGAAATGTGAGCCTTGTTTGGAGATCTGAACTAGTGTGCAGGCCTTGTTCTGGCCTTAGGCCCCAAAAGGGAGGATTTTTTTCTCAGGACAGCTATAGTTTTATATAAAACATCTGAAAAATAAATTTTGAACAATAAATTTTAGCAACTTGATTGCCACTAAGTAAAGTTAGATTTCTTTGATTATAAAACTAAATAGCTAATTGTGTCTTAGGGGAAGAATAATATTAGCAGCTAGGATAAGTGGATATTTTAATTTAACTATCCAGTAAAACATATATGACACCTTATTCAAGGTTTTAATCTTCTTCCCGGTGGGTGTTCTTCTGCGATGGACTCTTCTTCCCTCCTAGCACCCTCTCATTAAAAAAGCCCTCCATATTCATAGATGTTCAGCTTGACTTTTGACCGAAGAGATTAATCAAGGGGTGACAGCCAAAACGCATCCATCCGTATCAGATTTAATGCTGCGAACTAAGAATTAACAGCTCAAATTTGTTTGGACTGTACAAGTACATTAGGGCAATTATTATCCAAACACTGTATCCAGAGGAACACTATACTCCAAAATGGATTTAGATTAAATATATAATGTACAGTTTAGAGTGCAGTGTGCACCTGTATTCATGGTTTTTAAGGCAAACGGGAGTTTGTCACTCACACAGGGAGTTTTTCTAATGACATTAGCATTTTGAGCAGGTGTGAATGTGGCCAAGGCACTGAAAACAGCTGACTTGATAGCAGTCTGCAACATTATCTCTGGTTCATTTTTGGTATACATCTATTATTTTCATATTTACAGTTGTTGAAAAGCTTTTCTGTGTTTTAAATAACTGATTCTGGATGGCTGAACTTGCCACTTGAGTGAGGTCAGCTGAAGAGGAGTAGTCTTTTTCCTTTTTAAGGTGACAATAACATACTCACTGGTTTGTGTAAACTCACTTCACCCATCCCAGTAATGCCAATGAAAATATATTACTGGATCACGTTTTTTATTTGCCGAAAATTTTGAACTGATATAATGTTGGACTGAAAGTCATTGCTAATTTGACCATGAAAGACTGTCCCTCCCAATTTGCTGCTGCAGGGGGAAACCCCCATCCCATAAATCCCTCACATTTTATTTCACTCCTTCCCATGGACCTCGGAAGTGCTGCCCCATACCGCGCTCCCCCTACAGAGCTAGCGAGATGCCCTGGTGCCAGTTGTGAGTGGGGCACCGTGAGAAGGGGGAGCAAGTCCTGAGGATGCCCTTCCCACCCAGATAATATAATCTTCACCCTCCTACTATCTTAGCATCTCCTTCCACACTTTTTTCAAATTTAGTATGTCTTTTCTAATAATAGCTGTCAATAAGTGTATGCATTTTATGCATTGTGTAACCAGTACTGCAATAGCACTTATATTTCTCCATGTCCTCAAACATCTTAAGATACCATTTCTCTTTATTATATGTAACCTTGTATTGATTGCACATAATTAGGTGTCAGTGACTAGACTTTTCAGAGCTTTGTCTCTGGCTCCCTTCCTACTACAGGGTCCATCTTTTTGTGAGAGGTGGAGAGGTGAAACTGTGCTGTGTTTTGCAATGTTTTTCTTGTCAAATAGAAAGGAATAAATGATTAAGGAGAACTGCAGCTTATAATTTTCCTGGCAAACATACTTATAAAGTTGTGGTGATAAAAGTAGTAAAAAAACTATTGGAAAAAATGCATCCTAATAGCTTCCAAAATCTCACAAACACTTTGAAGAAACTTGAATAATAATTGCAGGGGAAAATGGGGAAAAGAGGATGCAGTAAAAATGGTATAATGATCACTTGCTAATTTTGGTTACTCATTCCACAGGCTAATTGACCCTGTGCGTATTCCTCTGTGTTAATCACCATGCATTGTATGTCATAATAGCTGAGAAGACCAGCATTTTCTTATATTGCTATTTTTAGTAGGCTTTACTGGGTAATGTTTGAATTCTTTGATAACCAGCAAAACATCTTTCTGTCAGAGGAGTTTTACATATTTTTTTTCTTGCCTGGTTAATTGTTAATTGTGTGTAACACAAGGAAAATAATGACACCTTAACTGGTTATATTATCACTTACACTTGTGAGTAATGTTTGACTTCCATATGAAGATTATCTGAGGTTCTGAGTGAAACAGATAGGTGGTGAAAAAAGTATAGCTGTCTTTCAATGAGATTATTTTGCTTTGATAGTCAAAAATGTGTAGAATAACTGCTGTTTATTGTGCACCACAGAACATTAAGGATGTTTCAACAGACGCTGGTGTAAATCTGATATTTAAATCTAATGTCATCTTTGGAATGATATTCTGATTTACTTGAAGTCCACAGCTTCCAGCTGTGTGTAGTTTGTAAACTGGAAAATGCATGATTGCAACTATATTCAGCAAAAGGTATTCCATGATGGACTTAAAAAAAATGACTGTAGTCCAGTAAAAATAATTCCTTTTGAACAGTGAATCAATATGCACACAGAACTTTGCGCTAGGTCTGGATCTGTTTCTTTTTGTTTCTGTGAATTGAGAAGTCTAGTAAAATTTTAATGACAATAAAGTGCACACTGCAGAGTTTTTCTAGGCCCAGTTTATTTTCTGCAAGAAGGATGGAACCCAAGACCTGATCCTGTACTGGAAATGATGAACTGAAATATGGAATTAGTGAGGTGATACTCAGAAGGAGAAAGAGGTTTCAAACTATAAACCCTACGGTAATATATCTCCACACTTCGGCTAAGCGCTCTGCTCTACTAACTTCCTCACTCAGATAGGACTTGCTGGGATGGCTTCTCAAAAGACTAAGGAGAGACTCAGTAAGGCAAAATTCTTATCTGATTAATGTTGAGGAGATGATACTTCATGAGTTAAGGACTTAGGCTGCAAAGTAACTGTTTCTTGAATACAGTGGTTTAGACTGATTGATTGTTACTGTTCGTGAGGTTTTTGATAGCAGTTTTTAGACATACTGCTCTCTCCCTCTCAAGGTATTTGCTGTACTGTCTGCAGACCTACTTGTTTAGCTTAGCCTACTCCTGCCTTAATAGAGGAGGCTCAGATTCCCAGATCAGCTTCTTAACATATGCACACATGCCACATTAGACAGAGTCCACTCTCTGAGGACTCACTGTCCCTAAATGAGGGTAAATCTAAAATGTCTTTGGCATTCATGGAAGAAAGCATCTTCTTGTTAACGCTATTCTCAAGAGCCTTTTCTCTAGAGGTCTAGACCAGCACTCTCTATTGTCATTTTCATCTTTAGCTATTCTGCAAGGTTAATAATTTTAGAAATGATCCCCAAAAATATCTGTCTGGAAATCATATGCTCTTAGCATTTCATTAAAAACCGAAATAAATGTGCTGACTTTTTCACAGAAATCACCTAGACCACTTTCTTTTTTTAACAATTTTTTGAAGAATGGAAGAGTGGTCCTGTGAAGACAAAAGATACAGTGGGTTCTCCGCTTTGTACAGAAACTATAGCATTAGTAGTTAGTGGTAATACATGAAAAAATATATATTGGTTTTAGAAGTCAGAACACAGAACAGTGCAAAGGTTCCTAACTGGGGAAGTTCTGTATGCTGCTGTGGTTGTGCTAATAACTGTGCAATGGGGAGTTGTTATGAATTTTTCCCCTGATCGGTTCTAAGTGAAGTATGAACACTTTGCTTCCTAAAATTAAGCAAAAAGATTCCTCTAATTGTGTTGCTTTTGAAAGAACATTTAGGCAATTAAATGGCCAGGGAGAAAAAAAATCTCAATAAACATCCTTGGTAATAAAGGGATGCCTCTACATAAAGTGTTTCTGAAGAAGCATGCTCCAGGCCAGTCAGGGACCAGCTACTACCCGTGGTGTTGCCAAGCAACACTACCTTGCATTCTTAAAATTAAAATGACTCCTCTTTAATTTTGCAGAGCAACGGGGTTGAAATGGAGGGGACACACAAGCCCTTTAAGTGAACAAAGGAGCTGGAACTTTGCAGAGTTACTTATTCTCTGTGTAATTAAATAATGTATGAGCATTCCTGTTCTGTAGCACAAAGATTAATTTATTGTGGCCATCACTGTAATGTGTGAGCAGGTGTGCATATCAGATGTGGCACACCAATATTTCTGTATAGATTTATCAATACCAAATTACAAATTCTGTTATTTTGCAATCGACAAATTGTTCTGTGCTAGCACAGTTATCTTTCTACCATATACCTCATGCTGGATGGACAGGGATTCAAAGTGATGATAACAGGTGGCTAACAAAGCAAAGACAAGAACAGCTGATCACCTCTTATCAGCATCATAAGACACCAGCTGCAGTCCAGAGGACCTGCTCCTCCACAGTTTTACCCAAATAAATCAACTAATAAAGTTCCTGGATGAGGACTGTCAATTCATAAACTAGGGACAAGTCACTTAATACCCTGGAAAATAGGAGTGTAAGGAGAAGACTTTCCCACTGCTGCTTGAGGAAGAAAAATGTAGACCTCTGCAGGGTGAAAGCTCAGATATGGAGCTGGGACGTGCAACAGAAGTATCTCTTAGGGATTCCCAGAAAGGAAGACTACACTATATTCTATTGCTGTCTTTACATAATGCCTTTCTGTGGGTGAGCAGTACTGGTTTGCAGATCTCCCAGAAAAGGCTACGTGACACATTTACTCCACTAGATCTTGGAGAGACATTTTCTAGGCTTTAGAGGAACATGGGTTGTACAAGAAACTTGAGAGGGATTTGGGAGAGCTGATAGTAATGTTTAGAGGTAGAAAGTTGATTTCTTATTCATTTCTAGAGGCGTGAAACTAGAAAGAGATCCCAGAAAACACTCAAAAGTGGGGGATTGGATTCAGCTCTGGATTGAGACACTGAATTCCAGGTATGGTAGGTGTCCATATGTGAGACAGACACCTAAGCTCCCAGGATGCAGCCAGTACAGGAGATGTACTCTAGTGAGTTATCCATCTCATCCTCCAAGGCTGGTTCAGATGCCAATATTTTGTCATCTGAACAGATATTTTTAGGCTTCTCTGTCTTTACTGATCGCTTCAGTGGTGTAATTATAAGTGATCAAGCGAAGATCTAGATCACCGCTGATGACAATGAGAACTTAGAGATGTAGCATACAGGCTGATATCTATGTCATAGACATCTGACGATGTCTGAATCTGAGGCCCAATGCTCCACACAGGTCATAATTCAGTTTGTCTAAACATCAGTACCTCCTCCTGTTCGAGCTCTTTAGATATGTCCATCTGGCTACTAGGTGCCATTCCTGGAGGATACAGCCCTACACTCACTCCCTTGCCATTTCTGCCAGCCTCACCCACACGTCTGGAACACCACATGATTTCTAAAATGGTGCTGGATATTTTAGACAGAAGTCTCCATGGCGTCTGCTGCTTTGCTCCATGTGTACCCTGGTACCCATTCTCTGAGGGTCTAACCAATGCAATAGTAAAGCAAATGGTGAGATTAATCTCATCAACTTTCAGAGGCTCAAAGTGTAGGAGCAGGTTTTAGTTGCCAACCATAGCTGTCTAGGGCCATTTCAGACACCCAGTATTATCTGAGATTTCTGCAAAGGCCAGCTAGGTATGATACAGGACCCACAGAAGGACAGGTCTGGAAACAAGGTGAAGTACCTTTTAAAATTTAAAATGGTAATAGGCACCTGTGTTCAGGTAGCTGAATTGCATCCTAAGTGCCTATATTTAGGCTAGTCACCAAATACTTCTTTTATAGTCCGCTGAGGGAAATAGGTCCTCTAGAAATATGATCTGTCTTATCCCAATATAAATGTCTGTTCTGCATAGCTCAACAGTAGACATGCACATTGTTATTGTCTAAAGTAAGGCATTATCTAAAGCCACATACATTATGTGGCTGGAGTTTCCCACTTTGTTTCATCTTAACTGTGAAGCAAGGATGCCACTAGAAAGTGAGGTTGCATCTGCATCCTGTTTTCTGAGGAAATACTGCTTAAGAAAAATAAACATACAGAGTGTACTTTTGAATGCAGGTCTAGGTCTATTTAATTTGGTAAAGAGGAATAAAGATGTCTGAAGAGGTGATAACATAAGAGTCACCTATTTTTTTCATGACTATATAAATATTACAGTTGTGCCAAATATGAACTGGAGAGGTCAATAACCTCCAAAGCAGCAAGCTAATAAAGCTTAATATCGTAAGATAGAGTGACATTTCTTATGCTGATGTTATGTCATGCTCTCTGATCCACTGTGTTGCCTGCACTGTTGGTAAAGGTGAAAATTATTTCTGATCTCATTCATCTAAAGTTTGTTTCTGTGATGATGTTTAAGCAAGCCTCATTAGTGAGGCGTGAGGTGCAAATAACTGTAAAGCAATGTGGTTTTCCACAGTAGATGGCAGGATTTTCAGGTGTGAAAGGATTATATTGCCTGAATGTCAGAGAACCATAGAATATCTCAATTTGGAAGGGCCCTATAAAGATAATCAAGTCTACCTCCCTCCTCTTTGCAGGACTACCTAAAACTAAACCATATGAGTAAAAGCGTTGTCCAGACACTCCTTGAACTCTGACAGACTTGGTGCCATGACCACTGCCCTGGGGAGCATGTTCCAGGGACCGAACACCCTAATTTTTCCTTAGATACAGACAGCAGAGCCATAACTGTATGAGGAGAGGTGACTTTCCACAATAATTTTTCAGTTCTGTTGGTTTTCTTCAGAACCCTATAGAAAGTAATCTGAGGTTAAGCCCTTCTCATGTGTAAAGCTAAGCAGAACATTTTTACTCTGCCAGAAATTGTTAGTGTGTGGGGGACTTTCATGACCTTCTCTGATTATAAGATGAAGATCATTACCACATTTTGTTTCCCATACGGCTGACTGAGAGGGAAACTTCAGAAAAGAAGTTTCCATCCAGTAACAACAAAAAAATGTTTCCATCCAGTAACAACAGAAAAATATCTTGAAATTATTTTTTTTTTTGTGCCACAAAAAGAAGACTGCTGCATAGGATTGATTCTTTTACAATTTACCTGAAATATCTTCTCATTCTGATTTATGAAAATGCACCACATTCTTTGAGTTGGGATGGGACCCCGAGTCTTAATTAATGCCACCGCATCATCCTTAGAAACATCCTGGGGAGGACAGCTGCCTTATATTTTATTTATATATTCCTTTTTTTCTCATTGTCCTATCTTGTCTTCATGGCTTTAATGAAACACTTGGGTGCCCTTAGAGATAATAAAATGTATGACATTTGCAAATGCCAGTTTAATAAACATCTCCAGAGACCCTGTGTATTATCATTGGCTTGACTGAACATTAGAAGAATGAAAAGCAACTGTTCCTTTCCAGTTACAGCTTATGGACAGTTATAACCTACAAACAGCGGATACACTGTTGTGCTGGCTGTCAGACAACAGAGTGTACCTAGCTAGACAAATCCCCTTCTTCACCATAATTCCTGTTGATTAATCTTACAGAAACATACATTTAAAGTTCACCTGTCTTCTCCAATTACTTCTTCCGAGTACTGTAGGTTTTTTCACTTGGCTGTCATAAATCTTAATTTTAAATACAGGGATCTTTTTGGCAGTTAATTTTTTGTTTATTTTCATTAAGAAGAAAATTACAGTTTTCTTCTGTTCCTAAATCCACTTTTTCTTATTTTTTCTCGTATCTCTCTGACAGCACCAGAGCAAGATATATCTTCTCCAGCCTGGGCTGGTCAGGAGTAGGTGTAAACAGGACAGTCACTTCTGCAGGCTGTAAGAAAGAGATCCATCTGCTCTGGGTGCATTAATGCCATTCCTTGGGCTGCAAAGGTGATTCTAACTTCCTAGAGTGAAACACTACTGATGGAAAAACCAAAGCTGCTGATCAGGATAGACACTATGTTCTAGTGTTTTTAATAGACAATACTGCAAATCACAAATTTTACAGGAAGGTTGTTGCTGAATACCTAGAAAGGCAAGAGGACCTGTTGGAGTGATGAGGGAAAAGGAATTTCCATAGCTTCCTTCTGATTGGTACACTGTTGCTGTCAATGTGAACTTGCTGGAAGACAGATGTGAGATGTAACATAGTTTTTGCAGTTTAACATTCAGGAATGTCTGCCAGGTGGTGGAGAAATAAATGTGAATGAAACACTGGAGAGCAACAAGCATGAAGGAACATGCAGAAACCTGTCATTCAGCACAAGGGAGTAGTAAAAATCATAAGACACGAACTAATGGTGGAAAGAAAGCAATTAAACTTAGAGAAATAATGCATAACTAAAGTACCAATAAAAACAGGGATGATCTCAGATACCATTCCCCTTCATGCTATTGTAAAAATGTTATTCTTATCAAACCCCTGACATCCTCTAAAGCACAAAAGGTAACTATCATTATCTGTAATTCACACAGAAAAGGAGCAGAGGGATCATAAAATCATTTAGATGGAAAAAGACCTTTAAGAACATTGAGTCCAACCATAAACCTAACACTGCCAAGTCCAGCACTAAACTGTGTCCCTAAGCACCACATCTACACATCTTTTAAATACCTCCAGGGATGGCGACTCCACCACTTCCCTGGGCAGCTTGTTCCAATGCTTGATAACCCTTTTCGTGAAAAAATTTTTCCTGATATCCAAACTAAACCTTCCCTGGCACAACTTGAGACCACTTCCTCTTGTCCTATCACTTGTCACCAGGGAGAAAACACCAACACCCGCCTCGTTACAACCTCATTTCAGGTAGCTGTAGAGAGCAATAAGGTCTCCCCTCAGCATCCTTTTCTCCAGACTAAACAACCTCATTTGCCTCAGCCACTTCTCATAAGACTTGTGCTGTAGACCCCTCACCAGCTTCGTTACTCTTCCTTGGACATGCTCCGGAACCTCAATGTCTTTCTTGTAGTGAGGGGCCCAAAAATGAACACAGTATTCAGGTGTGGCATCACCAATGTCAAGTACAGGGGGACGATCACATCCCTAGTCCTGCTGGCCACACTATTTCTAATACGAGCCAGGATGGTGTTGGCCTTCTTGGCCACCTGGGCACACTGTTGGCTTATATTCAGCCAGCTGTTGACCAACACCCCCAGGTCCTTTTCTGCCTGGCAGCTTTCCAGTCACTCTTCCCCAAGCCTGTAGTATTGCATGGGGTTGTTTTTACCCAAGTGCAGGACTCGGTACTTTGCCTTGTTGAACCTCATACCATTGGCCTCGGCCAATTGATCCAGCCTGTCCAGATCCCTCTGTAGATCCTTCCTACCTGCAAGCAGATCATGACTCCCACCCAACTTGGTGTCGTCCGCAAACTTGCTGAGGGTGCATTCAATCCCCTCATCCAGATCATTGATAAAGATATTAAACAGAACTGGCCCCAACACTGAGCCCTGGGGAGCACCACTTGTGACTGGACACCTGCTGGATTTAACTCCATTCACCACAACCCTCTGGGCCCAGCCATCCAGACAGATTTTACCTTGAGAAGCTTGCGCCTGTCCAAGCCATGAGCAGCCAGTTTCTCCAGGAGAATGCTGTGGGAAAAGGTGTCAAAGGTTTTACTAAAGTCCAGGTAGACAACATGCACAGCCTTTCCCTCATCCACTAAGTGGGTCACCTTGTCATAGAAGGAGATCAGGTTAGTCAAGCAGGACCTGCCTTTCATAAACCCATGCTGACTGGACCTGATCACCCGGTTGGCCTTATGTGCTGCGTGATGATGCTCAAGATGATCTGCTCCATAACCTTCCCTGGCACTGAGATCAGACTGACAGGCCTGTAGTTCCCCAGATCCTCGTTCCGGCCCTTTTTGTGGATGGGGGTCACATTTGCTAACCACTGGTCAACTGGGACCTCTTTGGTTAGCCAGGACTGCCGATAAATGATGGAAAGTGGCTTGGTGAGCACTTCTGCCAGCTCGCTCTGTACTCTTGGGTGGATCCCATCCAGCCCCATAGACCTGTGTGTGTCTAAGTGAGGTAGCAGGTTGTTAACCATTTCCCATTGGATTATGGGGGCTTCATTCTGCTCCCCATCCCTGTTTTCCAGCTTGGGGGTTTGGGTACCCAGAGAAAAACTGGTCTTACTGTTAAAGACTGGGGCAAAGAAGGCATTAAGTACCTCAGCCTTTTCCTCATCCTTTGTCTCTATGTATGTTTCTCCCCACATCCAATAAAGGTAGAGATTCTCCTTAGCTGTCTTTTTGTTGCTAATGATTTTATTGAAACATTTTTTATTGTCTTTTATGGCAGTAGCCAGATTACGTTCTAATTGGGTTTTGGCCCTTCTAATTTTCTCTGTGCATAACCTCATGACATCCTTGTAGTCCTTCTGAGTTGCCTGCCCCTTACTCCCAAATGTCATAAACTATCCTTTTTTTTCCCCAGTTCCGGCCAAAGCTCTCTGTTCATCCAGGCCAGTCTTCTTCCCTGCCAGCTCATCTTTCAGCACATGGGGACCACCGGCTCCTGCGCCTTTAGGATTTCCTTCTTGAAGAATGCCCAGCCTTCCTGGACTCCTTTGCCCATCAGGACTGCCTCCCAAGGGACTCTGTCAACTGGTCTTCTAAGCAGGGTAAAGTCTGCCCTCTGAAAATCCAAGCTAGCAGTTCTGTTGACCCCCCCCCCACACACTTACTTCTTCAAGAATCAAAAACTCTATCATTTTGTGGTCACTATGCCCCAGACAGTCTCCAACCGGCACATCACCCACAAGTCCTTATCTGCTCAGGTCTAACAGGGTATCTTCCCTAGTTGGCTCCCTCACCAGCTGTGTCCAGAAATTATGTCCCACACACCCCAGAAACCTCCTAGACTGTTTCCTTTCTGCTATATTGTATTTCCAGTAGACATCTAGTAAGTTGAAGTCCCCCACGAGAACAAGGGCTAGTGATTGAGAGACTTATCCTAGCTGCTTATGGAATATTCTGCCTCCCATCCTTGTTGGGTGTTCTATAACAGACTCCCACCATGATATCTGCATTGTTGGCCTTCCCCCTGTTTCTTACGCATAAACACTCAACCCTATTGTCACCATGATTAAACTCTAGACAATAAAAACACTCCTGAACATGCAGGGGTCTGCCTCTCCTTCATTGCTTCTCTCTTCTGAAGAGTTTATAGCCATCCATTGCGGCACTCCAGTTATGTGCGTCATCCCACCATGTTTCTGTGACGGCAACTATATCATAATTTTTCTGCTGCACAATGGCTTCCAGCTCCTCCTGTTTGTTGCCCATGCTGCATGCATTGTTGTGGCACTTCAGTTGGGCTATTGATCCCACCACCTTTTTTCGGGGAGAAGTCTTAATTCCTATGTGACCATTCTCAGGCGGTTCTGTGGATTCAGTGACCCAGGACAGCAGCAGAGGATGTTGGCTGGGGGGGGACAGGATTATAACTCAGAATTCTTGTGTTCCCAACAGATCATACTCTTTTACGCCTGAAAAACAAAACAGAGGAGGATTTCAAAAGACTGCTGGAGATAGTGATGGACATTTCCTAACACCTAAGTGCCTGTTTTAGAAGACCTACTCGTGTTCTTTTAGCATAGTTTCCTGTTGACAGCTGTGTTTCTGTTCAATCTAACACCCTTTTTGAGAATATATCAGAGCTAGATAATGAAGAACAAAGAAGCAATAGGAAGAAGACACAGACCCTACTTTTGATATTTTATTAATGATAGCCTGTTATCTGCACAAAATTTCACCATAGAGTTCAACTTCCCAGGTTGGACTGAATCTTGGAACAAGCAAGTTCAATGACATTGACTTCAGAGGCTTCACAGCTCAAAAAAATGTT
The DNA here is from genome assembly GCF_000708025.1 of Charadrius vociferus. Lineage (NCBI taxonomy): Eukaryota > Metazoa > Chordata > Aves > Charadriiformes > Charadriidae > Charadrius > Charadrius vociferus. The sequence goes on along the minus strand of NW_009647750.1, from coordinate 234,927 downwards.
GGGATTTTCCCCCTATATCTAGAAAAAATGATACTTCATGAGAATATGTGTTGGTGGAAATGGGGATAGATTTTATTAAGATGGCTGTGGCTAAATACAGAAAGGAAGTTTGCTAAAAAAAGAAAAAAAGGAATTATTGTTATGACATGTTAATTATATCAAATGTTCTGTCTTTGAAAAAGACCAGCACCCTACTGCTGTGATGTGAAGAAAATTTTGGGCAACAACAACCTGTTCCAGGTAGCTACCATGAGTATACTGCATCCAAATGGTAAATTCAGGGAAAGAATGCAAAATCTGTATTTTAGACTCCTGACTCTGATCTATAAACTGGCCCCCCTAAGAGCGCTTTTGTCTTTTCTTGATCTTCATAGTTAGCTGATGAGGTTTTTTATTATTATTATATTAAACAGTTACTTTCCATTCTGCTTGTTAAGTGGGGTGGCCTGTTTGCATCCCATTGCAAGCTTTGGCGTTCTCTTGCAATATCCATTAATGAAAAGGGAAAACAGGAACACAGAACTCCATAAGTTTTGTGTATTAGCAAAATCCACCAGTTCATGGAGAGTAAGCAGAACTGTCTGGAATAGACCAAGTGCAAGCAGACTAATTTACATGTATGTTTTGTAGCATTTTGCAGCATTTCTCTTTAGAAAAGCAAACAGCTTTCTTTTGCCTCTGGAATGAATGTAATGTAATGATTATGCTCAAGAGTTGAAAAGCCTGGGTAATTAAATTGCATCCAATTTGAATGGTTTCTTATATGATGAGCTGAATCTTACAGAGCTGGGATGAAGAAGCAGTCAGCAAAGTATGTTTTAGCTGCTTTCTTACTTCAAAAGAAGAGGAAAAACTCTGCAGAGGAAGTTCCCCTTAAATTAAAAAATCTTGGTGTCCCCCAGTAGCCTTCCAAAAAGATTACATTGTGTACAGATAACTCCTCAGGGCAGCAGAGTGTTCAACAAAACAAAGCAGGATCTTGGCTAATAAGAGTAACTATTTGAGACTTCAAAACAACAAAAGCATTTGGTGTATCTAAAGGTTTGGCTTGTGGGGAAAGAACTGGGAACCAGTGATACAGATCTTAGAAAGACTGGAAAATATGGCAGTGTTTTGGGGAAAGCTATGTAGCCTGGCTGAAAATGCTGCAGTTGACTACTAGGAGCTGATTATGGCAATGCATCTCTTGGGATCCCAGGGAAGTGTCACTCAACCTCAGGACAATGGTGAATCACATGACAACAGAAGATGTTCTACAAAATTACTGGAAATCTCACCCCTCTCAAATGTATCTGCAGACATGCTCCAGTGCCCACAAATAATAAAAAAAGAAGAATTCAAATTTCAGCCTCACTTTTCTTTGACTGCCAATGAAGAGGCCATGTAAGACGGCCCTGTGCAAGGTGGTTGAGGCAGTTCCTCAGCTCAGAAGGTAGCAAAGACTGTTCACATGTTTATGAAACACATAATGAGCACCTTAATGAAGCACAATGTATTCTTCAGCTGGGATCAAAGTACAAACAGTTTGTGAATAGTTTGCATTAAGGCAAGGGTAGGAAAGATTCCCAAAAGCCTGTTCAGTACTGATAGTGTTAAAAGCTGTTGATGCAAGCAATGTGCTGGTTTTGACAGAGTCTGCTCAGGACATCACAAATTACAGTCTGTAGCATGCATTGATTTGTATTTCTAGCTTCCCTACCAAATCAAATGAACTGTAATTAGGAAGTGTTTTTAGCTGCTCACTGTCTATCTGCTAAGAAAACTTAAAATGGTTTAATACTTTTGTGTGAAGGTAGTGCTTGTGTGATCTCAAGGGCTAAGTAAAGATGGACCTGTGCAGGGAAAACCAAGTTTCTTCCAAACCCAGATGTGCTCTGCATTTTGGATTAAGGTTCCAGCTTGTTTAAATTTTTGAAACAAGTAACAGTTTCATTTTAATCATTGTCTATCACCCCTGAAACATGGCTGCAAAATGAATTCCAATTAAACTGGTGAGAATCTATGAAGCAGCTTAAGGAACTGTATAACTTGATTAGTTTGGGACTTAGGAGAATCACCACATTCACATACTTTCTTATAATTCTTTTCCAATTTTTTTCTATTTCTCAATAGGTGTGCTACAATAAAAGTATAAGATCAATTCAAAATTGCTCTTCCAGAAGTGCAGCTAGCACACTAATCATTATCATGTTGTGTCATCCAATTGGTTCATCTTGCTTAATATACCCTGCATTGCAATACCTTTTATCAGCTATTTCAAAAGCAAACTATACTTTTCCTGTGTTTGAGTGTACAGCACTGTGTTCAGAGGAAATTTTGTCTGTTATTCTGCTTCTCTCCGGTATTCATATTCAAAAGAAAATGATTTGTCCAAAGGAGACAATATGAAATGAGAAGGACATGTATCATGACTTTATTATTTTAATGTTATGAGCTTGTGATGGGAAAGATATTGAAATATGCTCTACTAAGACCTAAACACTCAGCTTAAAATTTCAGTAGTGCTGTTATAGCTACACAGTGAACACCTGGAAAGAGAAAGGACTGGGGATGAAAATGGGATGATGCTGTCTTTACTCCTAACTCGCTCAGAAGGGAACAAGACTCAATAGGGTTTGCCTATTGTATTTCTGTAGTAGGCAAAAGCTGACAGAAGGTTTTACATTAATTACTTTGTTTGGATCAGAATGTGCTTTTCAAGAAAATCTCTAGATTGTCCCTATTTACCTGGATTGAGTTAATATCCCAGAACAATGCAAGTGTGCAAACTGGAATCCTTTCAAGTGAAACTAAAGTGAAAGATGCTCAACTGCTAAGTGTTAATGTGCCTTCAGCTCAGAGGACCAGTTTAAGCTAGTCTGAAGGAGCCCCTTCTGAAATGGATATAGTGGTATTGTCAAGTACTTGGTACCAACTGTGTCTCTACAGGTTCTCTCCTGCTGCACTGCACTGCTTCCTAATGAAGCCATAGTCACAGACCTTGTCAGGGAATGGCCAAGGCTGAGGAAGAAGAAAAAGAATCAGTTTCTGTAGGCTTCTTGGAGTTCCCTGGGATTTCAAAGTCCATAATGCACCTAGTAGAAAGAAATTCACCCCCAAAAATTAAAAGCGTGAGATATTAAACAAGGTGAATCTTCTATGTCTGAGGTGAAAGGCTGGATAGCTGTTCAGTGCTGCAAGAGTAGAAAGGCATTTTGAGATGACAGAAAGGGTTAACTTTGGGAGTGTGAACTAAAAAGAAGCCAACCCGAATAACTAAAAATAATTTCACAGTCCAGTTATAGCACAAATTGTGCATGTCTGTAGGTTATAAGTCTAACACGGCTGAGCATGACTTCTCACTGACAGATATGCCTACTGGTCATCAAGAGGAAATCCCATTAAAAACATTTATTTTTATGGGGAACTCAGTTCCTTAGACAAAATGGAACTGAAGAAATTTTTACAGATATAGAGAAAGATGTGTTAATGTTTGTTTGAACTCAACATCTGTGTCTCATCTCCAGGAAAAAAAGTTTACTCATTATCCTTAGGAACACAAAATATTTCAGTGGGATTAATTTAAGAGACTCATCAGAAAAAGTCCACTCTCATAGGGGACTTCTCATATGGGTGTTCAAAATGTCATCTCTAAGATTTGTTAACGCAATAGCTACATAATAAAGATGGGTCAGGCAAATGCTGGGAACACGGTGATTTTTCATCATATTTACACTGAACTTTAGCAAAATCTGAAGGATTGCAAGTAACAAATAACATATGGGGGCTTTGTTGGGGCTATATTTCTTTCAGAGCAGATTAGCAGTTTGTTTGTTTTTAAGTGTAGAAAAAAGTGGGCTTCATCTCACATTTGCATCTGACCTTGTTATCGCAGATTTCCTCTGTAGCTGGGTGAAGGAATGGACATTCTTCAGGATATCATTTGAGACATCTATTCTAAGATAACTCTCTTTAGAGCTTGCAACTGTTGGATAATACAGGCACTCTAGTAGGCAGTGGGGAGCATAATGCATAAGAATCCAAGCTGACGCTACACAGAATCAACTTTTACTTACCAGCTTGGTTTTAGCATCTTGTGAAGATAAATGCACTGCTTAATTTTGGACCTGGTTTAAGGTTTAACCATATGTCTTCTCTGCAGGCTGCTAGCTCAAGTGCAGAATTGCATTAACACAGCAATGCAACTCTTGGACCAGAACCGGTACCACATGTCACTCCACCTCCTTTAAAGACTTACCTTTGTGAAAAATAGTAGGTTGCTGGACGTAGCTCATTTTGGTCCCCTCCCATTTTCTCAGGGCACAGTTTGAAGCATTAATGAACCTACACTGTCTGTGGAAAGAGGCAGATATCTCTACCCCATAGGACTTACGTACGCTTCTTCCCTTCATTAGTGCCAGGCTTCTAGTAAGAAAACTAAAAACATTTTTTTATAGCTTTTTATCAGTGCCTTTCTTTACTTAATCTTCAAGACCTTGGACGTTTGTACTGAATTCCCATTGAACAGAAGAAAGGCAGGATATAATTCAATGGTGTCTTGATCTTGTAGGTCTCGTTTCATTTTCCTGCAACTTCCTTTCCATATTTCCCAAAGAAGGTGTTAATAATTCATATACTATTTCTGGTGGGTATTGTATATTTAATATTTTATGACTTGAGATAAAAGATATTAGCTCTTCAGATTTTAGCTCTTTATCTTGTGGAGGGGGTCCAGGAACTTGCTTTGGCGCTCTAGCACTTGTCAGCTGCTTATGATTATCTGCATCAAGCCTCAGATTTGCAGTCCAAACCTTTTGCCACAGATCCTTTCAAGCACTGGTGCTTATCAAAGAGTCTTGTAATGGTCCATACCCCATCTATTGCTCCCACTTCGCCTTTTTCCTTCATTTCACCAGATGGTTTTCCTTGTCTCCTTCCAACCCATCACATTGCACCTCCTTTCTGTGCTGTCACTTCTTTCCATTTCCCTCCTGCTCAGTCCCTCTGCTCACCTCCCATGGTCATCTTACTTCACTTCCTTGTTTGCTGTCACCCCATGTTGTCTGCCACACCTTTTCCAGCTTGCTAAAAAGGCATTTTTGTGGGGAAAATGAAAGGGCTCTAGGCTTCGGTGGTGCCATAGGTGTTGCTTTAATACTTTGAGACTGGTGTTTGTTGATATATGTAGTTTTCCAAATTAGCACCTCATTCTGCTTAAAGACAGGAGAGAAGGTTACTAAACACACACACACAATGTTCCTATATATATTTAAGATTCTCTTTACATAGACACACTCTTACTTTTTACCTTTTTCTTTTCTTTCTGGAATACAATTTCATGTACTCTTTTCATGTACTAATTTCATGTACTTCATTTTCCCAACCAAAGGCAAGAAACCTGCTAATAAAAAAACCCAAACCAGTAGATTCTTATTTGATCATTTAATTGTAGGAGCAGGACTTTAAGGTGATGCCCACTATCATAAAAATCATGATAAGATTTTGAAATCTACCAATGTAGCCAACATATTGAACAAATACACATACTTGTTCTTTTTTTTTTTTTCCTTTGCTAGGGAAATGGGGCAAGTACAATTGAAATAGTTCAAAAATTTAAGATGAAGGGAAATTTCATATTGAGACATAAGGCTTAACTCTGATTGCCCTGTGTGCATCTTGAAAATGCGTCTTGAATCTGGTGACTACATCCCCTGTTGCCATGTTAATGTGACATGCAGATAGAGCACTTCCTAGCGACATGGCAACATTTCTGTACTATCTCATATAAAGATTAAAAATATTTTTCTTATGAAAGGGACTTTGATGTTTGGATGCTATTTTTATAACTATTCATCAGCTTCTCTTCATACTGATTACACTTTTTAGTTAATATATACAAAAATTGTTTCCAGGCAAGTACTAATTAAAGCTATCTTTATGGACAAATAGGAGAACAGAAAGAAAAACAATTTGAGTATAGAGTTTTGCCTTTAACCCTTTCGTACACAACTGGGAAATGGGCTTCATAAGGAGCATTTAATAACAATTCTTTGTGCTACTTTACTGTCTCAGCAGTACAGCTGATTGCAATACCCTAATAATGTTAGTAAATCAGAATTAATACCGTTATTTAAATGGAGAAGCAACTAAGCCTGTAGAAAGTCAGGAGAAAGGTCAAAACCGAAAAAATTCTGGGTTCACATAGTCATTGTGTGCCACTGCACTGAGGTGTTATGACCCCATCATGCCTTCATCACAAAAAACATGGTTTCAGCTGTTTCAGGCACACATTCTGCTCTTCATCAGGAACAAAAGAGGTTTTGAAGCCAGTTCCTAAACCACATACATTTATCTATTTTTCTGACATCAATGAAATTATAACACAAATCTGAAATACTGAAAATGTTGCCACTGAATTCATTCAAGACCAGCAATGGGTCTAAACTGAGATTTTTGATGCTGTTCAAAGCAGAAATTCTGTTTGGTTTAGATAATTTAATGTCTCGCTCTTCTGCAATTCCCTTTTCAATTTTTAGCCTGATTTTGTAAGGAAATGTGGCTTACAACATTATGGTGTGTATCTGTTTGTGTGTTATCAGGACAACTCTTAAACTATGGATCAAACTCATTCAAGCTGACAGATGGCAAGAGCTTCCTACAGTTATGAAAATAAGAACTCAAGTAGAGAATAGAGAGACCTTAGTTTGTTTTCTCATGGGAGAAAAGCTAAAGAAAGCCTTCACCTCCTTTATTTTCTCATCAGAGAATCAATATATGCTTTGTTATATCATTTGTTGATAATTTTACTCCAGAGTGTCTTTTCCACATCATTTATCCTATGCCTGTCAGCCCTTGCACAGGTACACATAAATATGATTCAACACACTATCTTTATTCATCAATGAGCACATCCTTAGATCACACTGAGTTTACTAGGACTTAATCACAGAGTGCCTTGAATTAGATTGGGGTAAAAAGGACACAAAAAGAAGGGGGCTATTTGCCTCTCCTTAGTGCTCCTGAGTTACATGAAATTCAGGCTGGCAATGGTTTTGCTCCAAAGCTACCCAGGAGGATGGCTTGTTAGGGCAAGATTTCCAGACTTGCTTTCAACAAGATAATGTGGGGACTCAAAGTGATTTCAGCCACGGCAGCAGCCAGGTATACTCTGTAGGTGCGTGACTTCTTGTTGTCATGGCTGCATTGGTTTGGACAAATTGGTTTGGACAATCAAATTTGCCTGGAACAGGCCAGCCCTACAAGACTTGGGCAGCCTGGTTCATTTTGTAGACATGTTGTTATGTTTGACTGTGAGTTTGCCTTGTTTTTATACTGTTGCTTATACTCAGATCAGTAAATAACACACGGTGGGCAGATTGATACTGCAAGTTGACAGAGAACCTTGAAATGAGACACCTGAATTTAAATGCTGCCATTGTGGATACTCACTAGAGATAAAATGGAAATAGAGGTAAAACATAAAACCTCTGCAATTCCCTGTTCTTGAGTGGAAAACAATATTTATAATGAGCGGCTTTGTCTTTAATTCAGCTGTACAGCTAAACCCCAAATCAAGACAAATCTTTAAAGAACTTAGCCTTGATCCAGACTACCTGAATTACATGAAGGCTACAAATGTGTTTAAGGATTTTGTTACAATCGAACAATGGCACGCAGCAGGATTGTGCCAATATTTCTCCTGACTACAAATGCACGACTCATCTTGGCAAGGTCATGATGTAAAAATGAAACCTCAACAAGTTTTGTTAACCAAATGAGATGAAACTAGAAAGTGGAAACAGAACCCAGCTATGTTCAATGTGTTGACACGTTATGAATCTGTGAGAAATGCAAGTACATGCTAGGACTGTGTGTGGCCACATGAAATAGGTCATGCACTTTGAATAATTTATTTAATTTACAAAAACAGGCTAAATGGTAGATATTATGATTTGATTATATTTTTTATGTGATGTATCGATTATTGCTTTAAACTATTGAAGAAATAAACAATCAGGTGAAAGCTTTTAATATACTCAACACTACTTCTATATCTACCTTTTCTACTTTTTCCTCTGCTATGGCACATGAATCTTTTGACTTACACTGGACACACTAACAAAGTGAACTTTAAGACTTTAATTTTTATCCTTAAGATCACATTCACCTTTTGCCAAAATTAACTGAAGATATGTATGATTCACTTATTACCATAGCCATAATTTTAAATATTTTCTTCCGCAGCCAATAACCTTCTCCCTTCTATTTGAACTACTCCCTTCTATTTGAACTACTACTCCCGTCTATGTGAACTACTCTTACCTATATCTAAATGCAATCACAAATATTTTTGGGTTGACACAATTATCCTGATAAATAAAAAATAAATCAGTACCTCTGATTTTGGCAATGGCCATGGGGCTAAATCCTTAGACATCTAAAGAACTCTTAGATAATCCCCTTTTCTCAATATACTCTTATTCTCAGTTAAATTCATTCTAACTCAGCTAAGGACTCAGCAGTTTTGAAGTCCCTCAGCTCCTCAAAATAAGGCTTTGATGATACAGAATTCATATGCAGAGCTTGTGTTGGCTCTATGTACATAAACATATCCGTGTGGTAGGCTGAAAAGCCTGTGTTACTTTAATGTTTTACTGCTTGGAGTTCACACAGTCATGAGGACATATAGGAAAACCCCCTTATAGTAAGCCATACTATCATTATTTATTAGCCAGATCTTCAAGTGAAGCATCAAATAGTGGGATGTGGCCAATGAAATCACAGCAGGAGAGTCCTGGCATTCCCTTCTTTTTTATCATGTTTCTTCATATAGTCTATCAAATTCTCAGTGGCAAAACAAATAATTTACATTATTTCAGATGCAAATGCCTTCATTTGGATGTGTGATTGTAAATCTGGATGCAGCCTATTTGCATGTTGACAGTTAATCTCATCTTTAAAAACTTTAGTGAACTGAGACTTCTGTGGAACTAAATCTATCAGTATTTTCTGTCCTCTGAATATGTAGCTGTCCTATACTTGTCGTGTATTTACTGAATGGACTGACACTGAATCATGGCAAACGTGTTATGTGGAATTGCACAACATCAATACACAAAACTGGCTTAAATTGGAAAAGTCATTTAATGGTAATCTTTTGCTGAGGTGAGTATGGACTTTTGTGTGGGCACTGATTTAAATAGTTGCCTCATATGCTGTAAAGACTATGAATCAACATAAACTGTTGCTGGTAGCTTTTCCCTTCCCTTTTGTGTATGTGTATATATACGTGTATTTTTAAAAGCCTTTCCACATTAACCATTAGTTATTTAAAAAAATGCACCATTGTTATACTCACGTTAAAACAACACCTCAGCAAGAGAGTTCTGATGTCCTGTTGTCTTTGTTAATTGTGTTCACAAGCACTGTGGCCTCCAAAATATTCTGGGCGTTTTCCCACATGTCTAAAAACATACAGGTCAATATCTGTATATCAGTAAGTGGCTGAGATGGTTGAAACAAATGATTTAGTCCTTTTCAAAGTCCTAGATGGCTGTAGGGTAAACAGCTTATGAATTAATAGGTCAAAAGGAAGACATGGAACCTGCAAGAACCAATTACCTCATTTCTTTCCTGTAATGTGCCACTTATCTTCAGTTGAGAAGTTAAGATGAAGAATAATGAGAATAGTAAAAAAAAGTAATATTATTTGCAGGGCATGTTAGCCTATTTTTTTGGCTGGTTTTCTGCAATACATTCCTTCTCTGAAGTACGGTGAAGTGTAGTAGATGCTTTTTTATATCTGAAATTACATAATTTCATTAGGGTCAGTGCAAGGACCATAGCAATTTGTCCTCTGACACTTACTATTCCGGTCTCTCCTGATTTTCAAGTATTGCAGCACTGCATAGTTAGCCTGAAAAGATGACATCCTGTGACTCCTTTTACTGATGAGTTTGCTTAAATCTGTTCCAAAGCTGTAGTGGAAACGTGACTCTTAGCTTGGTTGAACATGTGATAATTTGAAATAATCAGCAAGAAGCGGAGCAAATACCAATGTAAAGTTAATTCTAAGATTGGATTAAATATTTAATGTCAATTATAAGATATATGATTTGGAGAATGTCCTTTTATTAGCTTAAAGCTAAGACTTTAATGTATTTTGTCTCCAGATTGTCCCTACATAAATGATCCTTTAATTCAATAAATTTTTCACATTAGTATGCCTGCCTGTCACCAGCTTGGATTCTGTGCAGGTTGGTTATATTTTCATATGAGCAATTATATTATTGATACTGCTGTGGTAATGAAAAATCAAATGGTCCTTCATTGTATACAACACTTAATGGAAACAGTTGCCATTCAAGCTAGTGGAAATGCTGAGACCTACAAGGCTGCACCGAGAGTCTGAACGCTGAATAGTTTATCCTTGCCAGGGAAAGAAGGTTATTACTGCGAGAAATTATAGCTCTCCCGTCATTCTCTCTACTGATCCAGCTCGTATTGAAATCAAAGGAAAGGCTCCTGTTGGCTTCAGTGAGAGCAGACTGGAGCTTTGTAATACCTGTGAGTCTCTGAAATAGAATAAATCTTCCTCTCTCGTTACTTTCGAGCTGGCTGATTCGTAAGTGCTGAGTTCTGCTGCCATCTTCCATGCTGTGCAATCCAAAATATCACCACAGCAATTGTGCTAGCTCCTCCAAGCTCAGCCTCTCAAGAGAAATTGGTCCTACGGGCGAGATGCCAGATGGGGATGCAATGGATAGGACAAGATTTATGGTGCTTCTTAGTTCAATTCAAGGCACAGCTACCAAGAGCTGGAGGGATGAGACAGACTGAACTGAGGGCAGGCTAAGTAACAAGTTCATGTTTTGTGAAATTAAATAGATGAATTGGAATAAAAATAAGAACCAGAGTGGGCATAGATTATTGCTGATGGATAAGGAAAAAAAAAAGAAAAATGGTTACTATGTGCTCATCTTTAAATATAGAAGCTACTCCTTGCCAGTTCCAGTGCAACACTTAAAATGCATACCCTATGTTCAATCAGTTCCAGTTGGAGTAAAGGAATTTATTCTCACGTTTGCAAACCTAACCTGATGTTTAGTTCTTTGTTGAATCAGGTACTAAAAAGGAAACATTTTCAGGACAGTAAGACTCCAAGATTGCATAGAAGAAAAATAGAACATTGCAAATTATCATCTAAAATCTGGTTATTTAGAATAAGGAACAGTAACACAAACCACGGGGGGAAAAGCAATGATTACAATCCTCCCACTTATTGCAACAACACAATACAAATTCAGCAATGAATTTTAATACATTGAGAAAAGTGGAGTGGGTGATATAACTTATTCACTAAAATTTGTGTGCACATATTATTTCTGCATTACATTGTCAACTACCCTATAGTGCTCACTGTAAAAAGTGGACTTCGTTACTTCCTCTTAAGTGTCCCTCAAAATGCACACAGATGAGTAGCTTTTAAAAATGTGTCTATTCTGATGGAAATACATTTTGTGCAAAGGTGCATTTGGGCAATATTGGCTAGGCCGATATCCAAATGGACACTCTGGATACCTTGCAGCTGTATCACAGAGTAAATGTCTGATGTAACCAGCGTATTGCAGTATAACGAATATCAGTCAGCTTTTCCCCCACCGCATCCCCAGTTGCTGTGTCTCAGTCTTAACAGAAGGAAACCTGAGCCTGTAGGCTGCACAGAAACTCTGGTATAATCCAAGCAGGTTTCCTAATTTGTTCATCTGGGGAGTAAATTCTGGGTTCAGGGTTTTTTTTCCTTAGTGATAGAACTGCTCGTTCTTTTTCCAGATAATCTGCTCTTATGGCCACGTGTGTATTTATAGGGATGTTTGCATCAAGCACATTAAGGTAACATCTTTACATATAAAATGAAAATCAAGAAACATAATGTTTGATAATTTGGTAAATCTTAATAGATTTATTTAAATATGAAGGATGATGACACTTTTCATGATGTATATCTACTGAAGAAAATGTCACCTTAGTTTTCCTTCTGTCCTAGGACACAATTGGCACCACTTACTAGGTATTGTCCCCAGCTGAGAAGAATGCAAGAACTTACCATGGCATTGCTGGTTATTCTCCATTTCATCTTTTCCTTCTAGCTCTTCAAGAGAACAAGCACAAGTTAATATCACCTAAAGAAGCAATTAATACAGGATCAGCTTTATGGCAAACTTGTCTTGCAGAGCTTCTGCAACTGCATCTTCTCTCCTACAGGCTGATGACACCTGAGTGGAGCAGAACATCCCTTGCACAGATGGTCTCTGTACAGCTGACGGTCTGCTTGCCATGATTCAAGTTGCTGGGGAGCTTGTTCCTGTAGGCACTGCACAGGGGGTATCTGACCATGGTAGTTAATTGGTAAAGGGGAAGATTAAACTATCACTCATGTTAGATACCTCCTGTGCAGATGCCCACACTGAGCCGGTTGCTCTAGGCTCCCTCTTTCGTCAACAGAGAATAATTAGCAGCTCTGGGTTTCATATGACCTAAAACATTCACATTGTAGGTGTTTTAACACAGATGAAATTATTCAAATTCTAACTATAAAGGAACATTAAGCTGACTTGCCCAGAAACAGGCATTAATGCTGAACATGCCTACACATGTTCAGACAGGCAAAATGCCAGTACGACTACAGTGGACCATAGTGATAAGATAGAGCTGACAGTTACTGTATTACCATCATGACTGGTATGATGGCTATTGTTTCTGCGAATGCTATGAAGTTAATTGTCCTCTCTAGACCCTTCCTACAGACAGTCTGGACCATTGCATTCATGTCAGGTTATATCCCTGTGTCCCCCAGAATAGAATGGCTGGATTTGCTTTACTGTGATATGTTTAAATATGTTTAAATATACTTATGTTTGAGTGTCTTAATAATATAATAATGCTTCAATAATACTTTGAGGAAACAAAGCCAGCCACTCCTTTTTGGTGGAGAAGGAAATAGTCACTGATCCAAATAAAATATTTTCTACTCTCCAGCTTGTCCAGCTTGAAGGTCACTAAGGAATTACACAGGTACCACACAAATACGTGCACACAGAAGGGAGAGCCGGGTAACACAGCAAATGATTGGGAGCAGGATTTTGTAAGATGACATGACAGACTGCAGTGATCAGAGGCAGACTTTGCTTGGTGACCGCAGGGATCAGCAGCTCGCTTGCATGCAACTGGCCCTTTTTATGCCCCTTCCTCTCCATTTTCTTATGTTTCTGATCCACCTTTATTCCCCCTGTCCTGGTTTCAGCTGGGATAGGGTTCATTTTCACAAGAAGCTGGGAGGGGACACAGCCCCAGGCGGCTGACCCAAGCTGGCCAAGGAGGTATTCGATACCATGTGACATCATGCTCTATAGAGCTGGGGGAGCTGGCCGAGGGGCAGGAATCACTGCTTGGGAGCAGACTGGGAGTTTCATGTTCTGGTTGGTGAGAGGTTAAATTGTGCATTGATCATTTTTTTATATTCCTTTATCAGTATTATTGTTGTTGTTTTCCATTTTCCTCTTTCCTTTGCTGTTCTGTTAAACTGCCTTTGCCTCAACCCAGTCTGTTAAACTGCCTTTGTCTCAACCCAGGAGTTTTGCCTTTGTTTTTCTGATTCTCCTCCCATTCCCACCGGGAGAGGAAGACTGAGTGAGTGTCCATGTGGTTCTTTGTTGCTGGCTGGGGCTAAACCACCTGTCACCTGGTTTCACCTGGGAAAAAGTTAATTTTCTTTCTAGTGATTGCCCTGGAAGGAATGTCAACAATACATATTGTTTTAGTTGTTGCTAGGCGAAGTTTATGCTTTTCAAGTACTCTTCAGCTTCCCATAGAAGCTGAGAAGAAGCATAGACAGAACAAGGGAATGGCTAATGGAATATTCCGTACCATAGACATCATGCTCAGTAAATAAATGGGGGTTGGCTGGGCAGGAGTGTATTGACAATTACTGCTTGGGAGGGTGTGAATTCACTGGGCAGTGAGGGTGACTTGTGCCATTATTATTGTTGTTTTCCCTTTCCATTATTGTTCTATTAAACTGTCTTTATTTCAACCCACAAGGTTCTTTTTCCTTCTCCCTTTCCCCTCCTTTTTTCCCTCTTTTTCCCTACCCTTCTTGAGGGGTACAGAGGAGGTGAGTAAGCAGCTGCGTGATCCTAGTTGCCAGCAGGGGTTAAACCAAAACACCCCCTTTCCTGCCTTTGGCCCTTCTGGAGTTTTGCATATTCCCACCGTTCCTTTAAATAACCCATAATAGTTTTGCTCTTCCCCTTGAGACGCGTGATAATCTTCTTTCTGCCTTCTCAGTTACACGGTTCTGGCTGAACCTCAAGGCAATCAGATTTTCTTCAAAAGTGCTCCCTCGACCCAAAATAAATGCTAGTGTAGATGCACCTTAGCTACCTAACACTTAATTAAAATTTGGAAAACCAACCTGGACAAATTGAACTCTTTTGTGAACACTTTTTATGAGAATAAATAGAAAGAAGAAATTTTAGTGTAAGGTTTTTTCTTCGTCCCTTATTTTATAATTCATTATTTGAGGCAATGGAGCGATTTAATAAACTGGACTTCTGGTAAGAATAAGAGCTGCAACAGTGGGTCCCTTGGGCTTGAAACTTGACATCTAGCTACCTCAAGGATGTCTAATATTGAATCCACTTTTCTCTTCAGTATTTTCTACCAGGTAATGTGAGCATCTAGGAAGGTGCTCAATGCTCTTCTTGCACTGTCTAGAAAACCTGGGCTCCTAAACTTGGTACTTAGGTTTCCACAAGTAAGTGGGAGGCTCACAAATTGACTATTTCAGCTGTCACCCTTTCATGAGGTCTTCTGTGGATGTAGCCCTTAATATTTTAATACTATCATCCATACTGTTTTTATTAAGACAATACATATAGAACCTTGGAAAAGAAAACAGAACTCGTAGTCATTACATCTGTTTTCTTACTTTTATATTCATTTTATGAATTTTTGCAGTCTATAATTTGGAAATAATCCCAGAAAATGAATATTTGGATTACTCTGATTGCAGTTTCAATAAAAAAAATAAAAGAAAAGAATGTGTAGCGTAGTCAATCAGGAAATATTATGCTAATTACTGTAAAGATAACAGCTGTTCATACTCTTTAGATTATTAACACCTTCTACACTCCAGCAGGGAACCATCCCATGCAATGCTAATCTTCCATGTGCAAACAACTGCTGTTCCTTCACAGGGAAGCGGGTAATACATTCTTCTCTCTGACAGAACAATAGGTGAGCAACAGCAGGCAGAACAGAAGTTTTATGACTTTCAAGATATTGTTAATGTCATTGGCGCTGCAAACTGTACAATACATATGCTACCAGTAGAAAACAAATGTGGTTCTTATAAAGCAAAAATCACATCCAGCCTTTTATACATAAATAAATTGCTGGATTATGCCAGCTGTTATTTTTTTTCTTCTTTTGACTTTTCCCTGTTTTTTTTTTTTTTCTTTTATCCAATTAAAAATGGTGAACACCCAACATTAGTTCTGAACTGGTTTTGTGAAAAGGTCAAGTTTTGACTTTATAAATCAAATCTGTAGCCAAATTACTAGGGTGTTCACTCCTCATTTTCTGGGTTATTGAAGTAATTTTCAGTGTATTACTACCTTAAATGTTCTGCTCACATTATAGAGCAGGGAAAAAATTCTTATTGTGTGGAAAAATCCTTTCCTACCAAGAAAAACTGTCTGTGATCTGGGAAAAGGTGGAACAATGTTTTTTCTATGAAAAATATGACTTGAAGAGTAAAAAAATCCACTCTAAAGCTCTGTAAGGTAAACTTTGAAAATGAAGTGGTAAGTCCAAGAAAAAAATACAAGCAAGTTGCAGAATTAGCAAGTTCAAGGGCTCTCAGCTGTTAGGCCTAAAGAGAGTTTAATTGAAGTTAATTGAGGAATGTAAAAGTTGTAAAAATTATCACAAGAAAGAGGAAAAAAAAACCCCAAAACACCTAACCCTGAAAGAAATGAGATAATTGGATGATAAAACTACCCCTTGGTGCTGCGTTATGCTTATTCTGTCAATGACTGACTCAGCAAGGTGAGTGCTCGGTGTGCTTGCTTGCGCAAAGCTGTAGGCAGGTGCCTGTCTTCTTGCTGACAACCAGCCAGATTAAAAGGTTGTCACCTTTAGCATCCCCCACACCTCTTCACCCTTGCCACTAGAGAGAACATACAAAATTGAGATTTCCCACATATTTGTTGTACAGGCAGTTCCCCCTAATACAGTCCCATCGAAGTTCTTTGCATCTGCTGTTCTCCTCCCCTGCCCCTCTGTTGCCTGCTCAGGTGCCTGAACTATCCTGGAACGTTTTGCCTGTGGTGGGTCACCCGAAAAGCAACAACTTTATAAGTCCTGAACAGTTTGTTTTTCAGTTATTTGCATTGCTTACAAACTTTGCAGCTTCTCTGGTACTTCTGGTCAGCCTACAGCTAAGGAACATCCGTAACAGGGTGAGTCACTCTGGGTGAATCAGCCCTGCATCGCTCCGAATCATTAAAGTATGTTTTACACTCCAGCTGGGGCCTGGGCTCAATGAACTGCCAAAACCCAAATTACCACCTCTCCTTACCCAGAATCCATGTACAGAAGGACACCATGATGTGTGCTTATCTTTTTTCCTCCTTAGTTAGTCCTCAGGCTTCTCAGAGACATCCTAGGTGCAATAGGTTATTTGCTTGTGTGGATGAAAAGCTGTTCCACAGCCCCTCTCAAATGAGAGGCCACCTTACCTCAGTGTTCACGGGACACCAGGAGATGCAAAAGGATTTCTTATTTCCTGAGACCTTATTTTCTGAGATCTAGAAGAAGAAAAAAAAAAGGCTTTGCACTCTCTGTGATGCTGTCTAGGCATCAGACACAGAGAAGCTGGTAGTAGGCTCTTTGCCAAGCCAATCTGAGTTTCTGGGACATTGAAATCAACCCTAATATACAGGATGTGTGTATTTCTCAGCTGATCTGATAGAGATTCCTTTCACTGAACCTTAGGTGTTTCCAGTGTAGACACCTGATCTAGCACCCTGTGGACTCCTGGGCAGGCAATGGATGCTTTTAGACCAAAGGCATTTTGTCATATGGAAGTGTTTAATTTAGGATGAGGTGAAGTGAACCACTGAAAGAGTTCCACAGACAATAAAGGGAGAACAGAGTCATTCACTGCGATGCAATGTCTGTATTGAATCAGGTTAATACCATCTCTGTGTTTAAATTACGGTAAGCTTTGTTCTAATTTAGTTGAATATTAAAATACAGTAGGTGCATCAGCTTTTAATTCTATTTTAGCAACATACTGCACAAGAACATTTTTAATGTAGAAAACTTTCACAGAGGTAACTTTCTATTAAGTATTATCTTAAAATCCCCAGTCCACTCTTTTTTTTTTTTTTTTTTTTTTTTTTAAATTTGAAGTGAAACAAGCAACCGTGCCTCCTCTGGTTTTAATAAAGGATGGTGCTATGTTAGAAAACTCTGAAAGGTTTATTTTGTTATAGGCATCTGAAGCTCTGTTAGAAAGAGTTTGAAATGAACCCACTCTTAGAAGTTTTCTTGGTTATTAAAAATCTCCAAAATTTGAGTGACTTACTAGCTTCTGTGCCAAGGATTATGTGGTGCTTGATTTTTGAGTCTAGCTCTTTCCTAGCAATTACTGTTTTAACTGGAGTGTAAAATTAGGAATCTGCAAAATTTGTATCTATTGATTACAGTACTGAAGAGGAAAAGGGACAGATAGCTCATGAAGAAACCTTCATCTATAAAGTTTATATAAACACATGACATGTTGATGTAATAATATTTGTAGCACAGAAGCCCAAAATCATGGAATTATTGCTACTCATGTTTCACGTTTAGGATGGGATACATAGGAAGAATTTTAAATACAGGATATTTCTGATATGCACTAGGAATGTCTTTAACCTACACTAAAGCTAGGAGCATAAGAGATTTCTACGTTCAGAAAAACACTATGGATATGCTACCAATGTCATTCAAGTCATGAAATTAAAGATTTCCCTCATCTTTTTTTTCCTTTTTTTTTCCTTCTTTTTATTTTCAAATGCAGATATACACTCTTTTTTCACTTTTAATGGGGGAAAATTGGAATACTTCACAGAAAAAAAAACCACTTATAAAAGGTTATATTTAGGGAAGAAGTTATGTGAGCTACAACTTCCCTTTTTTGTAACGACTCCATGTAAAAAAATGCACTCACCTCTTCTACATAAGTGTTCCCATGACCCCCCCAAAACAAAGGAAACATCCCATCCTTCCATCTTTTTTAGTGAACCTGTCTTCTCGTGAAAACTTTCTTATTGTATATTGTGTTCTACATGTCCGATGGTGGCTATACAGATAGATTTGCTCTGAAACAGAAAACCTTGACAAGGAAGATGGGGGAATAAAGAGTTTGGGGAACTCTGTATGAAACAACCCTTTGTCCATATCCTTCCAGCAGGAGCTGAAAAAAGGCGCCTCAGGTTGGTGGAGGTTGTCATGTGTTGTGTTTGTAACTCTGTTTTCTTTCACTTTGGATTAGCTTGAGTTTCCAGTTCATGCATATTTTTCTGCTGTAAATGCTAGCATTCTGTTATTCCATGAGAAATTGGCTGAATGTCTTGGGAAGCCTGGGATGGTTTCCAATAGTTGTTTATAATCAGGAGCATCTCAAGTGGTGGTGGTTTTTCACATCAGTGGAAAATAGGAAAAATATTTACTTTTAGTACTTATTTAATCATCAGCTCTGCTAAATTGTGGTTTTTTGGTATGGTCTTTTTCATTCTGTTTATTATGCATTGCTCTTTTTTTTTTCTGTACTTTTCTCTGCTACACAAGGAGGATGCAGAATCTCCTGAAGGAGGCTGCCACAAGCTAGCTTGAAAATGTCTGTCATAAAACTAATTTAAATCTTCTGTCTCTGATTCCACAGGCTTTTGATCAGCCCTGGAGAAACTGGTCATCTACTTGGAGTAGGTGATTACTTCCACAGCACAATTGATGCTTTACTTGCTTTGCTGATTCACAGAAGATGCTAGATTAACCAGAGGAAGGGATCGATGATGTACAGCTGAGCAAAGCCATAGTCCTCCATGGGAGTCTTAATTGTCATGTTAGTAGCTTTTGCTCCTGTGTTTTAAACCAGCAGAAGAAACTGATACGTCCCTGCAAACTAGCAGTATCCTGGGGGTTACTATGTGAAATAACTGTAAAGTTTTTGTGCTCAACCTCTGGCTTCACAGCTCTCCAGTCAGGCCAAAACTAAGTTTTACCGTCCTTCCTTGACAGAGACAAGTTAGGATACAGACAGTCATCAGTTTTGGACAAGGTATGACCTCCTCAATCTAACAGTTTCCCCCCTGCTTCCTTGTAGGAGATCAGGAACCAGAAAGCCTCTTGTCTCCACTGAAGCCAACTGTAGAAAGCAGAGACATTTATTGACAGGTTGCGTACATACATATACCACATCCACATTGACTCTTTGTATTCTACCTTCCAGGGTAATTTATAGAGGCAGGATTTTTGCAGACCTTCCCAAAGACCACATCCAGTCTTGATTCTGGGAGTGCTGAACCTCTCTGTAAACCTGCAGGGAAGCCCCTGGAAACTCATTTTTATATGCAGAGCAGCTTTGGAAGCAAGACTGTGTAGGTCCATCATAGGTAGATTAGCTAAATCTCCTCTTTCATACAGAGTTCAATTACATAGTCCCTGGCCCATTCACCCAGGGACTGGTTCCACACAACCTTCACATCTCTTATGGGGAGAACACTGAGGAAATGTTCTGATGACAGAGTTAACATCCAAACAGGACTCTAAGAAGAGGCTATTTCTTGATGTTCAGTGAGATGATGCCCCTGTAGCTAAGAACACGAAAGAGCAATTGTCATCTGTATCCAGGTTAGGACTTAATGGTCTGGATGGGTGGGCATGTACGTGGGTAAAAAGCTGTTTAGATTGTCAGTGGTTAAAGGTTCATGCCCTGCGTGGATGCCTGTGATGAGTAGTGCAGAGATCTGTCCTGGGACCTGTCCTGTTTAATGTTTTTATCAATGACTTGGCAGAGATGGCAGAGTGCATTCTAGTCAAGTTCACAGATTACCTCAAGTTGGGGGAACAGTTGATATGCTCAAGGGTAGGGCTGCAATCCTAAGGAACCCAGACTGGTTGGAGGACTGCGCCTATAGAAACCTCATAAAATTCAACAAGGAGAAATGCAAAGACCACAACTAGATACTGTGTCCAGTTTTGGGCCTCCAAAATAGGAAAGACGTCGACAAATTAGAAGAAAGTTAGTGGAAAGCCTCAAAGGTGATGTGCCTGGAGTGCTTGCCCCATGAGGAAAGGCTGGGGGAGCTGATCTTGTTCAGCCTGGAGAAGGTATGTTTTTGGGGACAGCTAACAGCTCCCCCAGTACCTACAAGGGGTCATCAAGGAGATGGAGCCAGGCTCCTCGCAGTGGTGCATGGCAGGAGGGCAACAATGAGCACAAGCTGAACCAAGAGAGAAGAAACATTTTTCTGAGAGTACAGTCAGGCAGTGGAGCAGGTTGCCTAGAGAGGCTAAGCAGTGTCCATCCTTGGAATTTTTCAAGACCCAGTTGTGCAAAGCCCTGAGCAACCTGGTCTGATCTCATAGCTGGCTGTGCTTTGGGCAGGATTTTAAACCAGCTGACATCCCAAGATCACTTCTGACCTGAATTTTCCTATCAGTCCTATGGTTTTCTTTCAGCAGCTTCTGTTTCTAGACTTTTTTTTTTTTTTTTTTTTAGCCAAGATTTCCCAGGGTGCCGTCTTTCCAGATCTTTTAGTAGGGAAGCAGTTTGGATTCAGGTTGTTTCTTTCTATCATTGTCTGTGTCTCCTGACATTGGATGAGGAAGAAAATGTGAAAGTCAAAGCACCTGACTGTTAGGATGTACAGACTAGATCCCTACATCTGGGCTACTTGTCTAGACTCCCACTGTAACTGATAGAGAGAAAAAGGCATTTCAGGGATAACGTTAATCTCATCTGAAGGCAGATGTCTAAGATAGGTTGTCTGGATCATGCATAAGAATGTTTTTCTCCACTGGCAATATCGGAAGTTTAGATGAATAGCTCAGTTGTAGCTGCCTGTAATATAGTTGCCCACAGAGTTAAATGAGATCATTCTTATCTGAAATGCCTGCAATTACCCACCACCCTTTCTCCCTACTCTTTACGCTGAGAGCTGTATGACAGATTGACACCAACTAGCTCCTGAGATCCTTTGCCTTTGCAGGTGGTGGCATGTGAAGTGCTGTGGGAATAATTCAAGGGTAGCAAGAATCTGTGGGCAAAAATGGCTTTTCCCATTATGTAGAAACCATAAATGGCTGACAGAGCTTCAGAAACCATTTAATCTTGATAACACAAATGACAATTCTCTCATACCTGTCATCATAGCATGAATCAGGTGGAAATAGTCTCCCCTTTCCCCCATTTTATATTCAGTAGATGACAGCTCATTTTTCAAGGCTCAACATTTTTAGGGGTAGGGGAAAGGAGAAGAAATACTAGGAAACCAGCGTTGCAATTATGTACCTTAATCCTACTGCTGACTGATAATCCCAAATTACTCCTTCTGCTCACAGGAGGATCAGGCGCTCTTAGCTGATCGTGTCTCACATTCCTGTTTATTAGGTCTGTATACATTTACTCTGAGTACTTTTGGTTTAGGAAAGAATCATATGCCAGGGAGCCTGACTGCAGTTGTAAAATTTTAGGAGGAGGAGAGGAACACAGTTTTATGACTGAGGCCTGAATGATCTTCTACATCTCTTTTACAAAGATACACACACAAGGCTTCTGGATACCTAGGTCATGGGAAATTAATCACGCTATCTCCGGCTGACAGTTCCAGTGATTAGTGTGCAGAGACCTTTCATATCTCAAAGCACCAGCACATTAATCTGATCAATTTAGGCAAGTGACTTTGGATATATACAGTCATATTGTAGCAGAAGCCTCAACTTTGCAATGATAGGACTGTGTTAATCTACTGCCTAAGTACAGCAATGGCTTAAAAGAAAACTCATTTTGACTTTGGTAAAAAAACATAGAAGTTCCTTTTCTAGTTAGAAGCTTTTCATAAGTAGATTCAATACTGTAAGTCAGAGAAAAAAAATTAATACTTTTGGTTGTGTTTCCATTAAGTCAATGGCAAAAATACAATTTTGCTCTTTATGTTCCTTTCAGCAAGTAATTTATGACTCATGAATTTACTTCTTATTACCTGACATTTTTCTGTCATTTCCTCCCCTCTCCCAACTGTGTTATTTTCTGTGAATGGTTTGTGGCAGTTAATGAAGCTACAGCTTTTGAAATCAGACTCATTCTGGCCAAAGTTGAGTTGAATTTTTCTTCTTTCTAATTGAATGAACATGTGACAGTCAGTATGATATGTACCTGAGAGAAAAAATCATTGAAGAAGTCACTAGGTAAGCAAGGAATATGGAACAGGTAGAAGTTTAGAGATGATAAGGAGGATCTGGGAGAATTTTTGCAATTTAAAACTTTTTCTTTTTTTGGTCTAAGCCATATTAAGGAATGAAAAAAGCCTAATATCAAGGTTTCTGGATCAATACTGGTAGAATTTAAGTGTAATTTTTCATCACATTCAATCAAATGAGTGTACATGAACATAAAAATAGGAGGCATAATTCTGGTTCTGATACTGTTGATTAGGAAGATTTTTGTCATTGATTTAAATGAATTTAGAGTTTCACATGAGGTCTTTAAAACTTTCTAAATGCCATCAAAGGGGTACACATGCAGCACACATAGGAGGTAAAAATGTCCTATGGGTTTGAATTCCTTGCGTGTGTGTGTGTGTGCAATTAAGTGTGGAGTCTTGCAAATGTCATTTATTTCTGCACATAGTTTTGTTTAGGTAGAAATGGATTCAGAAAGACTATTAGAAACTGGAGTTTATACAGTTAAGATTGCGGAGCACTGAACAGAGCTGGTTTTGACACTTCTAATGAAAGAGAAAAACTTTCATGAATTTGTGGAACTGAATGAAAAGAATGATATCAGCAGCTGAAAGGTAATTAAGCCTAAAGAGCAAAAGATGTAAAATGTAGTTATTGTGTCAGGTTCCCAAGGCTGCACACAGCTGGGATGTGTATGCAGTTCCCTAAACTGCAAACATCAAAAGAAATAATTGGCCTTGTGATTACAATGGCAAGTGTCTGAGAAAGACGCTTTCACTTCTGTTTAGATTGAAGGATACTGAAAAGTTCTCTTGAAAATTGCTTCTATCTACTCAAACAAGATGGCATGGATTTGAAGGTTGGAAAATATCTGAAAGAGAAATGTTCATTCTGGGGGGAAGTTGCTGTTAGCAGAAAGTTGATTCATGCTAAAATAAAGGTCCTTCTTCCTTCTGCATAGTATCTTCTTAACTCAGGAGTATATTAAGGGAGAACATTTGAGATCAAAACAGGCAAAATAGGTACCTTTTTTTCATATTTCATGGTACCCATTTACAAAGCGCTGAGGAACTTCCTGCCTCAGAGCAGTGGGTTCTAAAATTTAGGTGGATTCAAAGATCAGCCTGAGAAACTCTGGGTAGAAGGTCCATTGTGATTAGCTCTGTTTCAGGATGTTCTTGAGCCACAAATAGCTGGGGATGGTGAGACTATTCTGGGAAAATGTCTATTCCATTCTTATAAATTAAAAAAAAAAAAAGTTCTTTCCTTATATTTTTTAGCATGTACTTGACACGGCTAGATGGAGTCGACACAGCTCTTCCCATGGCTCATTTGTATGTGCCCTGTATAGTTGTTTCTTCTTAGACAGAAAAGATGGATTGTTTTTGATTTTGATGTATCCTATGGATATTCATGATATATCTGAAGTAGGATCTCCCCCATGGGTTTCCCACCAGATTTGTTTGAGTTTCATAGGAATTCCTACAGAAAAACAATTGTTTGGGGCTCTGAGTTGCATGATTTTTTCCAGACAGCTACCTTAGTTCAAAATCATGATTGCAAACTATTTATTTGGTACACAGTGATAGAAAGGTCTTAACTTTCTGTTGACCTATGTAAAAGCTAATGTTTACCTGTGACTAGTATCTGTTGATCTTCTGGGGGATAGACTGGAACTGGGGAAGACCACTGGATGGGATGGGAGTTTCAGCAATTTGTCCTCCCATTACAACAGTTAAACCTGCATAATGAAATAATTGTCTCTGCTTGCACCAAGCTTCAGACTTCTGGAAGTAAAAATAAAGTTGGTTACTGAACTAAAAATTGACTTTCATTTAAATTTGAGATCAAGTTAAACCAAGAATTTTCCTCAGCAAAAAGATCTGGAGTCCTCAGTTTTCATCCTTTCTTTTTTTTAAAAGCAGTCCCCATTGTATTTCTCCTGTAGAACAATGCATCTGTCAAAGGTTTTGTCTGATCTCTAGTTCTGCCAATAGCAGATACCTCTGCAGAGATCAGTCATATCGTCATAAAATACTACTCTGTGCTTTATAACACAGGGGTAAGCATTGTTCCCCATAAGCTAGAGAAAGTTAGATTCATCATGGGCAGGTGTAAACATCAAGGATCACAGAAATCCTTGTGCTTTGATACTATAGATTGTCTTCCTCTGAACTATTCAGTCTAATGTTCATTCCCCTTGTAGCTGATGGAGAGGAACAGGCGCTTTGTTATCTGGAATAGTACCATTATTAAGCTACTATTTTAGATAACTATTTAAGATAAGTTCCTTTTTTCTTCACCCCTTAACTGTAGGAGAAGCTGGGGGTCACTAGATCCCGTATAGATGCTTTAATGTGGTCAGATGAATCCTACCTTGTGGGTCTAGTTCTCTCCTCGGAAAATATTTCTGCTTTCCTCTCCACTTATGATGCAACAAGCAGAACTGTTTTGCTGGTTTGGGAAAGCCAAGTGGCTTTATGAAGCAGCCAAATACAATTATCCAAAAATCTTTATCTTTTCATCGTTCCAAAACAAAACCATGGCAGTAGAGGAACAACCAAGTCCTTATACGGATGAGCATTATGCCCATGTTGGCAGTGGTAATTCCAACAGTCTTTTTTCTACCAAAACCTGCAGCAGTAGCTGAGAAAATTTGTTCAGACACGGAAGTCAATGGTAGCTGTGTCTTTTCCGAAGAGATAAGCAACACTTTTTAATTGACAGTTGTGTGTGTTCCTTTTTGTACTTTTCCCCTAGTAATAATGATTCATTTTTTAAACTAAATTTGTATTTTCAGATAATCAAACTATGCTGTTACCATGTGATTGCAGTACTGTATGAGCACAGAAAAATATAGTAATTATTAGAAGTCTCCCTTTCAGGGTGAATAGAAAGATTAATATGGATAGGAAACCTATTAATTTGTTAATTTAAATAAACCCTCCCCATTGCCTCCTGATTACTTTAGTCCATAATGCTCTGGACCTCCTGGAGTCCGAAATAAAGGATCAGTGGGTAGTTGGGGTACAAGTGACTTCCATGCCTTTGATTTTATTATTTCACAAAATCCGTCTATTGAAATGTACTGTCTATCAAATATAAAAGTCCATTCAGCACAAGCAGTGCTCCAGCAGTGCTCCTCCTCCTCCCCCATGCCTACCAGGCCAGGGCTCACTGGGCAGGATACCTAGCAGCTGTTGGACATTTCCAAATCCTGCTGTACACATTGACTGATAGATGTACCCATGCTGATAGAGAAGAAGAAATGAAATTGCCTCTGGATAAACACTTACTTCGTGGAAGCTGGAAAGAACAGACTTAATTAGTGTTGTGGGCTTAAAGGACCTATTGTTCTACCTGGAACAAAGGCTCTTTGAACATCATCCCCCTAGCAACCACGGCACTCTCAACTCCACAGCACCCTCTGAAAGGTCCCAGGGTGCATCCCTGTTTTTTCCTGATCTTTTTTATCGCTAATCCTGCCAGCAGCAAGGCAAAGGGCAGGTTCAACATCCTTTTCAAAACACACCATTGCTACTCTAAAATTAACTACTGAAGCTGCCTCTGCCAAGTGAAGGTAAGGAGTTGAAAGACTAAGGGGAGTGGGATGAGATGGAGTAGAGGCTTTGATCTTCTTTATGCACTCACATCAATTGCATGTGGACTGAGAGCACCACAATAACTGCACTGACATATCCGGCTTGCCTACTGCAGCATGCCAGGATACTTTGCAGAGTCTGCCTTTTCTGAGAGCAGGTCTGCCAAAGCAGTCCCCTGAAAGCTTGAATCAGAGCAAGACGCTAGGAGAGAAACAACTACACTGACGTTCCCATCTCCACCTGTGAGAAGACACACAGTGCTTAAGTTGCCCCCAGTACCGTGTACAGCCACTGGCAATTACACACTGCTTTACGGTATCAGAGAAAGTAGAGGATGCTGTTGCCTGCAGTGTGCTTATTCTTCTGCAGTTCTTCCCACCAGCCTGTGAAGGTCAGAGGCCTTCGCTCTATGCTATTAAAAACTCAGTATTCACCCCACCACGGTACATACTGCTTATCAATTCCACTTACTATAAGACAGCTCTATCGTAACTTTTGACAACAGATGACTTGTCAGAGGCAGAGTGAGTAATAATTTGTGCATTTGGGCTTTCAAAACTCCTCACCTAGTTCTTATTTAGCTGGCTTCCTCTGCATCCTCCCAAGCAGCTGTTATTTTCTCCATCTGGGGACCTCAGTTGCCGCTCATTGCTGCTGCTGCTGTTGGCTTTGCTGCTTCTAAGTTCCTGACTCCTCCTGAGTTTGGTGCCCATTTCAGCTGTTGCTGCAATCTCTGGCTGTCCTGAAGTAAGTGCTGTTAGGGCTGCCTGCTTTACCTGGAAGAATTCTCTCCAATGAATATTTGTGTGCCTCAGGAAACAACGTAATTCAGTACAGCAGGTAGTAATCTTTCTAGGCGTTAATATTAATCCAGGCCTTGGCATCATGTCAACAAGCTGTGCTGCCTGAAAGCATTTTCTCTGAGGTAATGTACAGCTAAATGATTCACCATTCTCGGTTATCAATGAAAAGCTTCATTTTAGGTCAACTGAAAATTAAAAAGTTTTAAATTGTCCAAGCACCACTTTTTCTCTCTTCAGTGTGACTGTTAAATAAAAAAACGAATTATTTGCACAGCCCTACTGAAGATGACATTTTTTACTTCCCCTCTGTTAGCACCTGACACAGTCAACATTTATTCACAATTCTAGACTTGGTTGTGGCACCATTTCTGCATGGCTGGGACAAGAATCACCTTCTTAATTTTAAATCTCTGCAAATTGTAAGGGAAGGTTGGAGGATAATAACCAAAAGCCAAAACAAGAATGAGTACTGAGAACTGAAATGCTGGTTCTTTCACTACTATACAAAGACCTTGCTTTGTGACTAACACATTATGAACATGTATTTGCATGAAGTATATTTTTCCCCAGAAGATACCACAGCAATGACTGCAAGTATTCAACCGAAACATGCAAATGGTTGATAATGTGCGGCATAGAAAATGAGAAGATGAAGGTAGAGCCCAACACACAACCCTTGCAGAGCAGTAAAAGGAGGAGCCAAAAAGGACAACAAAGAGCACTTATCTGAAGGATGCATATTAAGACTTCCTGCTATCTGTATGTTTGGGGAAAAAAAAATATTGCAGATATAGCTGTACAGCTGCAGCTCTTCTGTAAGTTGATAAAAACAAAGAAAGAAACAACTTCTTTGAAAAGAACAGAATGTTTGTCCACTTTGAATACTCAAAAGTCTGAATTCTGAAGTCCTCTTCATAGGCAAAGTTGAATTATATATTCTTTTGTATGAGACTACAGAAATAAAAATCAGGTTTTTTAACTTGTTTATGCATTTGTCAGTACTTGGTTTTCATTGTTGTGTTTGCAGGAATGGGCCTGAAGTCAATTTCCATTGCCAGTTTTACATTTCACACAGCAACAGTGAAGAAAAAAACTACTCCTGAAGGAGGAAAATATGTTTATAGAAAAAAAGAAATCGGCACAGAGAATCCAAGGCAAGAAAATACCTGAAATTATTTTTAAAACATTTTTGTTAAAATGGACTATAATTCCCAAAGAGAATTTTCCTTGAAACAGCAGAATACCATAACATATTTTCCTTCTCTAAATAAGCTTTGTGAAGTGTGCTATAGGATTGTATGAACCAGAGAAGACTCCAGTAAACTTCCTGTAGTAACATCCAGGTGTCCTTCAGAAGTTTCACTAGACAAATGGGGGATGCGCAGGGTGGGCTTCTTCAGAGTGTATTCTGTGAACATGCGCTGTGAGGATACTATAGAAATTGGGCAGTAACTGCATTAGGAGTTCATGTAAAACAGAAATTGTGAAGGGTGACTTGGGTACTGTACCATGGTCAGCTCAACTGCTAAAAGAAAACAGGGCCAGATATGCTCACTCTGTGATGGCTTAACATTTGACTAAGTCAATTGGCACTGAATTATTATTGACTCCTACTCACACTGGGGTCCCCATCATAGAATCATAGAACTATGGAATGGTTTAGGTTGGAAGGGACCTTAAAGATCATCGAGTTCCAACCCCCCTGCAGTGGGCAGGGACACCTTCCATTAGACCAGGTTGCTCAAAGCCCCATCCATCATCATCAGAGCCTCCTTTGCAGAGCTGATGCTTACCCACTAGTCGTTCATCCTTCAGCCCAGGTGGAGTACTTTGGAACTGACCCTATTGTATTTCACACCCTTTTTTTAGTCCGTTTTTTCTTTCCAATTTTAAAGATCATTGTTGGTCTCACCAAATACCCTAGGCCAATTTTAACTTCTAGAGTTTGGTTCAATACTTCTTGCAGGGATGGGAAATGTTTTTACTATCTTTAGAAAGCATGCAATCAGTCTCTTTATAATTAGTTTATCCCAGAGAAATTCGAGTAATGTCAAGATAATTAATCTGCATTAGCAAAATCATTGAGTCTGTCACAAAATACAACTTGGAACAATGGCATTATTTGTACAGGGGAAGTTATTCTGGTGGACTGCTTATCTCAGAATCAGTCCCTGTGTTTCCCATTGCTTTTTTGTATTATATTCTTCGCTAATTCATTTAGTTTTTTCCAATATTTTATAAATTTGCATTTACACTCTGTATTTAATTGATTTTACCATCAATAATTCATAAAATGATAACGTTATCAATCAATGTAACAAGCTAACAAAATAATGACAGATAAAAATATAATTATTAATTAATAATATGATTAAGAGTCTGGATCCGATGACTCCAGCTGTGTTTGTTTCTATACTCTGTGTCCTCACCATAGTGGAATGTGGCAGCGCTACCAGGGTGCTTTGATATTTCTCGTCCATGTACATTAGGAATGACTTGCACACAGTTTTTTGATACAGGTATCTATCTGGATATATTTTTCTTTTTCTACAGCTAGCACATTCATCTTAGCCTCACAGTAGGAAACCTTCAGACATCTCTGGTGAAATTCCAAGGCTCAATGAAATCATCAGCCTTTAAAACTAAACTCAAATCATGACATGAACGTCATGCAAAAGTTTTAGGGAGTGGAATTTCAAGGTAAATGCAGTGCTTTCTTAGAAAGCTTTTTTTTTTTTTTTTTTTTCCCAATGTGAAGAAATCAAACTAACCTGAAAATAACAGGCTATTTTTTAAAGGACTTACAATTTTAAACCGCTTTTGTTACTTCTGAGCTCTTTGTCTTGGCAATACTGCAGAGTGGAACTTTCTCATTAGAAATTCTACCTCTGTCAAATGGATTTGATGAAAATCTTTTAAAATTGATCTTAAAGGCAGTGGTGATTAGTGTTCTGAGCAGAAAATCATAAATGTTCACCATGAAAAATTCCTACTGTGTTTTCTAATTCATTTTTATGTCGCAGTAGCATTGTTTGTTGTTTCAGATCTGCTACTGTGGTTTATATCTGCCTTTAAACATGCCAAATACTAAAGCTTCCACTGTTTCTAATTGGTTTTTTGTTTTCACTGCCTGACATGATAGATGTCACTGAGGAAACAGGATCTCTTTTCTCGCTCAGATTATTTAGAGAAATTCTCACAATTT
>NW_009647750.1:165485-204775 GCF_000708025.1 Charadrius vociferus | reverse complement strand
AAAGTCACAATGTAAGCATGTCCAAACTCAAGAAGGTCAACCCACCCACTGTAAACATACCCTTCGCTCATGGAAGATGCAATTTAATCAGTTAATACCATGTGAGTCTCAAAGCACACATGGTTCTTCTACTCTCTGCAGTGTCCTTCTGATCTCATCTTGTGTGATGATTGATGACTAGATAAGAGTATAACACAAAAGGTCCAGGGACTACATCTTCCAGGACAACTATTTTTAGGTGCTGAGGAAAGACAACCAGGACTCTGCAGGGAACTGTGTTTCTATTTATAATCAGCATCCCTTGCTTCAGCCAAGCACTCCACTTTAAAAACCAAGTCACACTTGGTGCTACATAAAGCTTTCCCCAAAAGATCATTAAAAACATTAAAAGTCTGAATTAAAATTTCTGTTTAGATAAATGATCTAGATAAATCCCGTCTCCATCCAAAGTTAGATTAGACCAGTTCTAAAATATCATCTGGCTGTAGCGACAGGATTTTAATCCTTTATAAGCAATTGTCTATTGTGTGTACATTTTACACCCTTGTCATTTGTTACTCAGAGAATTCCTTCATAGACCAAAGGCTGAAGGGAGGGCATATTAGGGATGCTTTTATCTCCACGCTTATGCAAATTGTCCCTGAGAGCCCTTTGCTATTTGTGCTGGAGCCATGACCTGTATTTCACTGGGCCAGCACTAGGAAAAAAGGAAGGGCAGAGTCCGATACAATATGTTCATTAGTTTTAAAACGCAAATTTGCTGTTGAAAGAAGCTGTATTTTAGACTTAGCAGAGGATTGTATTGTCCTCTGCTTTCTACATTCCTTCAAAGCTAAAGAAGCTTCTATTTTGGTGCTCTACTTGGCAAACTGCTTTGGAGTCCATCAACTTCCTCTGGAGTCTGTCAAGCACTCCTACCCTTTCATTAATTTTTGTATTCATGTTCTCTTGAAGAAGGAAGCTTCACATATTCCTGAACAAGCAATAAAAGGTTACTGTTTAATCCTCTGGACCTCTGCAGAACTAATTTACTTTGCTTGCTGCTTTTACCTTCCCTTACTCCCTCCATTTATAATTACACTAATTACATGCATATAAAAATATGCTGTCTCTTTGACATTAATTACTTGGCAGTGAAGATTAATGAACTTTGTAAAATGTTCAGTGTTGGAAATTCATAAATGGCTGACAACCTGCATGGGTCACCAGGATAGTGGGAACTCAAGTAATGACCACAGAAAAATTTCCTGTTAGTAGTAAAGAGAAAAAACAAAACCAACAACCAAACACTCCTAAGAAAAATAAGAAGCAGCTTGGTATACAAAATGCTATGCAAAATGTCTTTGTAGATTAAATTTTTATACTCTGTAGTTATTTTGCCACAGAATAGGTAGCCTGTAATGCTTGCTTTTTTTTTTTTTTTATTTTTACCCTAATAATGCTTGACATACATACATGACATAAATAACACATGTGTCTACAGAGCCATTTCAGGCATTAGTTCCAGTTATGGTCACAGTCTCTGTATAGTTAATTTTGTCTGAAGTTCTGCAAGTACTGCTGCCTGGAATATGAAGTCAATACAAGTATTCCCATATAATAATTTGAGCATATACTGAAAAGTTCTGCAGGATCGAGCCACTTTTAAAGCAAAATATGAGACATATTTGAAATTCTCTGTGACCATATCATAAGACAAGATATATTTTGCAGAAAAATGCATCTGCTAATAAAGCTCTTCTCTTAAATTATATCATGCAGCAAAATTAAATCCAGTTTTGATAACTGTCTTGTCATCAAAGGAAAAATTTAAGATGGCCTCAAATTCAGTCACTTTGTGATTACTAGATTCCTCTTTCAGCTGCTTTTGAAATGCATTTTAGTGTTTACTGCCATACATAGCTACTTCACAGTCTTTGTTTCATCACAACAATCCCATGTATTACGGAAGTTCCATTACTCTGATTTTATAGCTTTGGTACCTAGGAAAAGAAAGTCTCAAGCAAATTGGTTGCAAAGCTGGGAAGTGAATCCTGACTTTGGAGTCTCAGACAGATGACCTCACAAAAAAACTGCCTTTTTCTCCCTGTAGTCATGTGGAGGCACATACAGGGCCTTATCTCTAAGTGCACGTACATGTACATTGACTTCCACAGGCTTGTGTTTTATGCTTGAAGCTTGCTATGGGCATAAGACTTTCCAGGACTAAAGCCTTAATACTCAGTGGATTCCATTCAAGCACTAGCTGACTGCTTCACTACTCTCCTTAAGGCTCCCAAGAAAGACTTTGCTGCCTGTATCTTCCTATGTAACTACATTTGTTGTGGTTTAACCCCAGCTCGCAACTAGGACCACACAGACACTTGCTCACTTCTTCCCCTCCCCAGTGGGATAGGGAGAAGAATCAGAAAAATAAGGAAAACTCGTGGGTTGAGATAAAGACAGTTTAATAGGTAGAGCAAAAGCCGCGCATGCAAGCAAAGCAAAGCAAGGAATCCATTAACCACTTCCCAACAGCAGGCAGGTGTTCAGCCACCTTCAGGAAAGCAGGGCTTCATCATATATAATGGTTACCTGGGAAGACAAATGCCATCACTGCAAATGTCCCCCCCCCCTTCCTTCTTCTCCAGCTTTATATACTGAGCATGTTGTCACATGGTATGGAATATCCCTTTGTTCATTTGGAGTCAGCTGTCCCAGCTGTGTCTCCTCCCAACTTCTTGTGCATTTCCAGCCAACTCATTGGCAGGGAGGGATGAGGCGCAGAAAATGCCTTGACTACTTAGCAACAACTAAACCCACCAGTGCACTATCAACATTATTCCTATGCCAAATCCAAAACAAAGCACTTTACCAGCTGCCAGTAGAAAGTCAACTCCATCCCAGCCGAAACCATGAAACCATTGTAGTTTATTTATATTTCTGAAGTTCTTTCTCCTTTTGGATGACTCATTCTGTAATTGGTAGACATTTCTCAGATAAAGTGTTCAGGAAAATTATGCTTGAACTTAAACATTGTTAGGTTGAATTGTATGGCTTGGTTTAGCTGTACAGGTCAAGTGCACGAGTGTGATCACACACAGTGCAAATGAGTCACTACTTACTATCCCTTTGCTCATCATTAATTCCAGAAAAACACTGGTTCTCTGTTGTAGGAAGGAAAACAAGGTCTTTGAATTAGATTCTACACAAACGAAGCTCTGATCCCAATAATACTCATGTGGTAGCAAGGGCTAACATCAATTATGAAAGGTTTTGCAAGATTAGGCCTTAGAAATTTCCTAAGAGCATAAACCTACTTTTCCTTAATGGGTAGAGGTGTATTTAGTCCAAGCTTTCTAAAATCTTGAGTACCTCAATTTGTGAGAACCAATTTAAGCTACTTCAAAGGAACCACATTTTACGTAGATTGTTCAAGGAATGACTTTTTGAATATATAAATCAGAGTCAGTTTAGTTGTTTCACACTGGACACCTAGAAATCTCTTGACTCTTTTAAAAATGTTTAAATGTGTTCTTCTATTTTGCCAACTTTTAAGAAGAAAAGGAAAATGATATCTGATCTGGTAGAACAAAACACAACGTACAGGCTTTTTGCTCTATTTTTCTTTCTTCCCTAGGTTAAGAACGCTTATAGAGGTAAAGGATTTTCCCAAAAGGAACAAAGTCTTTGATCACACTTTATCCCCTTCTACAGTATGTAAAAGGTCTGATTGAGCAGGACCAGCTCGATTGATGGATACCCTGGTGTTAACTAACCAGGTAGCTTGCGCTAAATGCTTGTCCCAATTTTTAAAGTTTCCATGCCCTATTGCTTTTAGGTGGTTTTTAATAGTCCATTGTATTGTTCAATCTTCCCAGAAGCTGGTGCACGGTAGGAGATATGATATACCCTTTCAATGCCATGTTCTTTGGCCCAATTACTTATAAGATTGTTTTTAAAATGAGTCCCGTTGTCTGACTCAATTCTTCTGGAGTGCCGTGTCACCACAAGACTTGCTTTTCAAGGCCCAGAATGGTATTCCAGGCAGTGGCACGGGGTATGGTATAGGTTTTCAACCATCCGGTGCCTTCTTCCACCATTGTAAGCACATAGCACTTACCCTGGTGAGTTTGAGGGAGCGTGATGTAGTCAATTTGCCAAGCCTCCCCATACTTATATTTCAGCCACCATCCCCCACACCACAAAGGTTTTAACCATTAGCTTGCTTGATTTGTGTGCATGTTTCACAGTTGTGGGTAACCTGTGCAATAGCGTCCATGGTTAGATCCACCACTTGGTCACAGGTCCATTTATATGTTGCATCCCTTCCTTGATGACCTGAAGTGTCATGGGCCCACCGAGCTAAGAATAGTTCACCTTAATGTTCCCAGTCCAAATCTGTCTGGAAAATTTTAGCAGCCTGATCTACTTGCTGATTGTTTTGATATTCCTCGGTGGCCTGACTCATGGGTACATAGTCACCACTATTTGAATGGTGTGGGTAATTCACATGTATAAGAAGTAGTTATGTGTACCTTTGCAGAATCCATGAGGATTCACTTGGCAGGTGCTTTTCCCCAGGTGAGCCCAGCATCTGTCTGACCAGGTCTGTCTCAGCATGATAAAGTAGGAGAGCGCATATTATGTGGGTAGTGCAGGTACAGATGGAAGGGGGACAAGGCTGGCTAGACACTGTGCAGCTGGAAGATGTTTCTTAGGTCTTTACAAATAAATGACTGACCCCCTCTGTGAGAAAACTCAACCCCTCTTACTTTATTTTCCTGTATCCATTGTGATGCAACTCAAGACTTGAAATAAATTATGTTTACAAACTAGTACTGTAAAAAAAAAAAAAAAAAAAGGGTGCTGGGAAGGAAATTTCTGAGATTAAAATAAGCCTGAAGCTTATCTGGTATATCCACTATACCCTGCCCCAATGCAGTATTAATTAAGCAATGAAGAGGGTGAAAATTACATGCTTTGGCTGACTTTTTTGCAGTTACTTTCACTCTTATTGTGTTTATTCAAAATAATTAGATAGCTGTGTAAGGCCACAGAATTGTGTCTTTATGCTCAAATGAACAAATAGAAGCAACAATTCTTTAACTTGGCAAGTATTGTGTGGCAATGATGAATGTGGAAACAAAGATGCAAGAAACAGGCATCAAAACGGAAGCTCTCTTTCCATCTGTTTGCCTCTTCATTTACAAGAGGTTGCTATGGGGGCATGGCATCAGCAAAAGTTAACTGAACTATCATGAATAGGAACAAAACTGCATCTTTTCACTTATGTGAGGGCTGCACCTTTGCTGTTCATGCAATGTGAAGAATATTAGGAGTCCATCCTTGCAGAATGGGATTCCAAGAGCCTGATGTGTACAAACGCACAAGGTTGGTTACCTGTGGCAGGTTACCCATGCAGCTAAGGCAGAGGCATCAGTAATGAGGAGCCCATGACCTAGTTCAAAGGACACCACTTAGTCTTTACACACAGTGGGAAGGCCTACAGCTCACTGTAGCCTGAGCTGACACTCTCTCAGCTATCTAGGAAGGCACCAATTCTGATCTAGATGCTGTATACAGGTTTTAGCTTGAGCCAATCAGTCTTGCTGACGTGGATCCTGCATAACACCGTACAACTTCTGTGTCAGAGCTAATTTGCGACTGGAGAGCTTGGAGCAGACACAGGCAGAGAAGCTCGTGTCTGTCTACACCATCCACATTTATATATCCATACCTCCATAAATATGAAAAAGCATACAGAAGTGTTGCCCTGTTTACAGTAAAATACACTTCTAGAGAGCACAATTGAATGGGAAGGATGTACTCAGTACAACTGACTCCACAGGAGTCTCCCCAGGCCAGGTGCCTCAGTTATTTTCACTAATGCCTTTGGAAAGCAGCTGACAACTCAGGTGTGTACATGCTGGTCTCCACTTCCTAATATCACTTGTTAGCCCTGTTTTACCCTTATAGCCCTCTTTGTTCATTGCCTTCATTCTTGCCTTGTATATAGCTTTGGACGTCATCAATCTTAAAGACAAGTTGTCCATAAACCAACAAAACAAAAGTACTCTCAAGTGTAGATTAAGTTTTAAAAAATCTTCCTGTTATGTAGCCTTAAAGGCAAAATTGAAGTCACTGCAGAGAACAGCTTCTTGTATTCTTCCACCAGTAATACTCCAAAAATGTTCTTTGATCTCCTCGTGGGCATAGTCAGGAGTCCTGTGAATCCTGTGGGGACATGGGTCTTGTTCTGGCTGCAAAGGAAGGCCTTCTGGATGAATTTTGCAATAGTTAAATAGCAGTTCTTCTTCAAGCACAAATTTAGTAATTTTTTTTAAGGCTTTAATGCCTTTTACAGTTTCAGTTCCTATGTGCAAAGGTTCATTCAGCTTTTGATTTGTCTGGAATTCAAACCAGAGTTTAGAATTTTGAATGGGATTCCTCTCACTGAGATTTAGAGTTGGGT
The DNA here is from genome assembly GCF_000708025.1 of Charadrius vociferus. Classification (NCBI taxonomy): domain Eukaryota; kingdom Metazoa; phylum Chordata; class Aves; order Charadriiformes; family Charadriidae; genus Charadrius; species Charadrius vociferus. Next base: position 198,321 of record NW_009647750.1, on the reverse strand, counting down.
TTTGGTTGCCCAGCCATAGGCATCAGCTGCAACTTGAGTTGCCCTTGGATATCTCAGTCATCCAGGCTGTAAAATAAGCCACAGAACTGAACTCTTCTGGAGCAACAGTCCTAGAGTAGCTGAGACCACATTAAATGTACTTGCTGACCATGTTAACTTGCATGATGTCTGTAACATCCATCCTCCTCCTGCCAGCATAAACCTCTGGACTGTCTACTCTAGCTAAATAAATGGAACTATGTTTTGTTTGTTTGTTTGTTTTTGTTTGGGTGGGGTTGGTTTTTGTTGTTGTTGGTTTTTTTTCTGTCTGGCCAAGTAGGCTGGATGATCTGGGACTGCACAAATGACGGTGGAATTATGGATGCTTTAAATCACTGACTGAATCAACTCAGCAGTTAGTTGTTACTTCCAAGGTGAGATGTGCACCTGGGTGAGAGTTTATATGTCACTGCCCTTTTCAGAAGTCATGTATGGTGTTTTGTAATGGTATCACTCCCGTGTATCTATTGTACCTATGTGTTGTTTTATCCCATAGATAATCTCAGTGCAGGTTTTGGTTGCATGCACAGTGTGCTGGAGAATCGTGCTTTTCCCTAGTGATAAAAGGAAATCACACAAAAATGTTCAGTTAATATTATGCAGCAGTAGCCACATAAGCCTGTTGAGGTTTTGTACATATGAACCAAAATCATAACAAGGATGTTACCACAGAGCAATTTAGTCCACAGCCTGGAAGTGGTGTAAGAGAGAAGCCTGACTAAATCACCAGTTCTTCACTGACCCACAAACACAGGAACAAAGTATCTTTTTCCTCCCCCCTCCCCCCTCACCTGCCAAACAAAAGAAATTTAAGCAAAATATGAATAGATGAACATGAGATAAAAGGGGGCAATGCAAAACATAAGCAAAGTATGACAAGAAAGATTTTTAGAAAGTGAATTAGCTGAGGAGAAAAAAGGCAGGGAAAGCATCAGGCTACCACTCAATAGAAATGGAAAGCTATTAGCAGATGACAGTAAGAAGGTCAGAATTTTCATTGCCTTTGTGGCAACAGCCTTCACTGAAAAGGTTGATTTTAATCAGGTGGCTAGCTTAAAAATAACACAAGTTAGAGAACACAAAAATTTATCCTACATCATCTGAGGAAATTAAGGACTTTCAAAAGTGCTGGTAGTTACCGTTGAAAATCTGAGGGAGCTGGAGCTGAGTTAAGCTTCCAGAAGACTGGAAAAAGACAACAAAGACACCTGTCTTTTTAAAAGGGGAAGTTGTTGTCCCCCCCAGCCAAGGAATTCCGAGCTTAGATACTTTCAATTTCCATAAAGAAACTGAAATATAATGAAACAAACCTTGTGTAAACACCTAGAAGATAAGAGAAAAAAAATCAGCAAATATATTTTGTCAAACATACCTCAAACCAATCTAGCGCAACCCAGTAGCGAGCTCTACATTACAAAGGCTCTTATAGATACCTCATTTAATATTTTTGAAGACAAACTAGGAAAATACACAACTCTTAGGTGGATGGACTGATGTTGGAAAACTTCCCAGAGAATAATTCTTGAATGTTCAACGCTAGGTGGAAAGGATGCATTGAAGGGAAATCCATGGGAATCTCTTCTCGGACAATATCTTCTCTTCAATATACTCCTGAGCCGCCTGGGTGAGGGACTGCACCGACTGGGAAGGGCAGTGGGAGAGTAGGAACCGAACTTCAGCTACTCAAGGCCCATTGAAGAGATGGTGCAACTCAAACAGGGCACGTTTCTTCAAGAGCAAGAACCAAGTGCGACCTGCAGGTTGCACAAATACAGGGTAGAGAACTACTGGCCAGACAGCAGCTCTGGAATGGCACAGGGATAACAGTGGCACACAAGGTAAGCAAGCAGTAGTAATGTTGTGCCACTGTGATAAAAAAGTGTCCTTGGATGTATAAATGGGGCTATTATGTGTGAGAGACATGAAATAATTCTGCCTATTTGATCCTGGTAAAACATGAGTCGGCCTGTGAGTGGTGTTTATTACCTAATTCCAATAAAACATACATTGCTGGAGGCAAGTGCGTGGCAAGCAGGATTTAGAAAATACTGTGAATGAGGAAAAGCTAAAGGAAGGCTTGGAGTTCTTTGGTTTAGAAAAGAAACAGCTTAAGGCAGACATGAGATCACATTTCAAAAAAATTAGCTATAAGGACAAAGGGAATAAGGTCTTCCCCATATTTTCTGTGAAAAGGACAAAAAGTCATAAGTCTTAAAACATCTGTCAAGACTGGCATAAGCACAGCTGAACCTGCCTTGGGGAGGGACAGGGAATGGGTGATCTAAGTGCTTTTCAGTCCCATGCTTTGTGAACTATAACCCTGTATCTGTATCTCTATTAAGGAGGGGCAAGATTTTAATTTATTATTGATGTTACAGTTCTTAAGTACATTTATTTAAAAGTAGGATTTTCAAGTATAAATAATTGGCAGCACGCATACTTAGCTGACTTAGAGAATAAGTATACAAATTGAGTAAGTCATCATTCCCTCATCTGATCTCAGCTGGACATGACCAGAATCAATGCAAGAACCTGAGTCAGATCTTTAGAAAGGCTTCAATTATTTTGGATTGATTTCATTTTAAGTTGTTACAGTCACACTGTGATTAATGGATCTCTAGTCATGGTACAGTTTTTCAGTAGAGCTGTCACAGACAGTCCCTTTCTAAAAACAGGCTACGGGCTTTATTCTGGAGAACAAATGGGCAGTGCTGACCCACCAAGAAGGAAATTAGTTATAACTGCTAATATTTCCACACATATTTGCCCACCAAATCTTCCCACTGAAACAGGTAAGTGTTACCAGCCACTTCAGGTTTTCATGCCTCTTTTCTTACCCTGACACACCACATCATACCTCACTGATGAAATCTCAGCTTGAGAGAATCTCTGTGTTGTCTGAGTCAATATGGGAACTTGAATCCACAGTGCTTATATGTTCGGGTATTGAGTATTAGGAATGGGGCTTTTTCAGAGTCTCCTGCTGCAGCATCTCATTTTGCATCAGGAGTTCAACCTTCGTTTGGACAGAGAGAAGGACATCTGTAATCCCACTGCTCTGTGCATTCACAGGGATGTTAAAGTCCCTCCATGAAATCAGAGAGAAAGCTTTTGAACTTAATTGTATCTATCTACTAGTCTCTAAAGATGGATGTTTATTATGCCTCTCTGCCATTTCATAGAATCATAGAATGATTTAGGTTGTAAGGGACCTTAAAGATCATTGAGTTCTAACCCCCCTGCAGTGGGCAGGGGCACCTTCCATCAGACCAGGTTGCTCAAAGCCCCATCTAACCTGGCCTTGGACACTTCCAGGGATGGGGCTTCCACAACTTCCCTAGGCAAGCTGTTCCAGTGCCTCACCACACTCAGAGGGCAATTTTTTTCCCCCAATATCTATTCTAAATCTACACTCTTCCAGTTTGAAGCCATTACCCCTCATCCTATCCTATTTGTTTACATGTGTATGGTGCTGTCCTTACTGTGGGTGAAATATCCCCAGCTGAGGTGTGCTCTGGCCATTCCCACAGAAAGTTCATCCTCATGGCAGCACAGGTGAAGGAATGCTTAGTAACATTTGAAAAATGTTCAGGAGCTGTGACTGTGCTTGTCTTTCAAAAGACTTGCATATTAAATTCCTGGCCATTGTCTGCCTTCTGGCAGCTCTGTACACACCACGTAGCAGCAACTGAAGAATTTGCGGCATAGGATAACTGTCAAGTGATGCTTTGAGATGATCAGTGATGCTTTAAACAGCTAATGGCTCGTTCTTCTGGTGAAGCAGGGAATTTGAATCTTTTTTTATTCCTGGTGTCTCTGAAATCATACATCACTGAGGTAGAAGACTTGGGGTTTTGCATCTCTGCATAGAATAACACAATAGTTTGGGTTGGAAGGGATTTTTAAAGATTTCCTAGCCCACCCCCCCTGCCACAAGCAGGGACACCTTTCACTAGATCAGGTTGCTTAAAGCCCCATCCAACCTGGTCTCAAACACTTCCAGGGATGGGGCAGCCACAGCTTCTCTGGGCAACATGTTCCAGTGTCTCACCACACTCATCATAAAAATTCTTCCTTCTGTCCAGTCTAAATCTACCCCCTTTCAGTTGCTCATGTCCAATTTTTCAACCAGCGGTATCCCCAAGTCCTTCTCTACAGAGCTGCTCTCAATCCATTCATGCCCCAGTCTGTATTGATAGCGGGAATTGCTCCAACCCAGGTGCAAGACCTTGCACTTGGCCTTGTGGAACTTCATGAGGTTCCCACCTCACACATCCCCTGTAGGACTCAGGCTTGGATTGTTGAGCGGCAGTGTTATTGGTGGGTGGCCGCTCCACCCGTGCCTCATCCAGGTATGTCAGTTAGTGGGAGAAGCAAAGGGAATTTGAGCAGCACATGTGTTATTTAGAAAGAAGTTTTTCACTTTGAGGGTGGTAAGGCACCGGAACAGGTTTCCCAGAGAGGTTGTTGAGGCCCCATCCCTGGAGGTGTTCAAGGCCAGGCTGGACGTGGCCTTGGGCAACCTGGTCTAGTGGGAGGTGTCCCTGCCCATGGCAAGGAGGTTGGAACTCGATGATCTTCAGGGTCCTTTCCAACCTGAACTGTTCTATGATTCTATTTGTTCACAGCTTCTAAACATTCAAGAAAGCCTAAGATACAAATGGAATTTAACCTATGTCTTTGTTCTTTCCATTTTGAGTTAGCTAGTGGGGTTTATCTGCTGAACTCTTGATTTCTGAAAATCAGTAACTAGCTGTCTAGGTTCACTTTATTGTAAAAAAGAGAGAGAAAGGGTACCTCAAGAGGGCAATTTTTCTTATTTATTTTAGATGCCTGTCCTGAGTTGTGATGATTATCTCTGTGAAGGTATCCACAGGTTAATATTGTGGGACCCCAGACAACTGACTGTTGACTAAAATGCTTGAGTTGCACACGTAGCACCTGTTCGTTTACACCTTTTTTAATCACAGTCTTCACAGTCTTGGTGTGACTCTTCCCCACCTTTTTATTTTCTTCTGGTGCTTTAATATGTTTCCTATTCTAAGGGTCTCCCAAGACCTGCGTTATCCTGAAATATCTGTTGGGTAAGTGCTGCGTGATAGTAGAAGCAGCATCCCAGATGAATCATATTTGACATATATCAAAATTATGCAGAAACATATAACTAAATTATGACTAATACAGGAATGACACACTGTCTGACAACTCAGGCAAAGATAAGTCACTACCTATAAATGGAGGTTCTAGAATCAGCTGCAAAGCAGTTAACTTTTTCAACCTGAAACAACAAAACCTGTATTTATTGATCTCTGTCTTTGTGCACATAAGGAGACAGAATGATCTGAGAGGTCTAAGATCTTCTGTGAATGGCCTGTACTTAGCAGTTTTCGAGGCAGCAAAATCCATCTTGGTCTTTTACATCATATTTGATGGGTGTGACTGGCTTGGGAGTAGATGCAGGAGAAGCGTGAGCTCTTGGCCTGTGAGTAGTGCAGGGACCTGCCTGCTGCAGGGGCTCAGCCACTCCGAGGTGCCCACGGTCCCCTGATCCCTGCCAAACAGGGAGATGTTCTCAAGATTTAATGCGGAGCTGCAGTGAGGCAGCACGGCAGGGTAAGCGGCTGGACAAATAGAATCTTACGGCCCCTGCAAGGAGCATGGCCATGGCGCTGTGGTGCTGTCCTAATTAGCCTCATCTGAGTTAATTAACAGACTTGTAAACTGAACTCAGTCAACCGGTGCTTTTGCCTCCAGCCCTGGAAGAAGCTCATTAAAAGCCTATTCTGGGGTCTTTGCACCGAGGACTATTATGCCTTCCAATAACATCCTTCAAAAGGCGGCAACTTAGTGCCAGTCTCTAATTTCTTTCAGTGCCACGAGAGCAATCTGGACCCAGAAAGCATGGTCCTGCAAAGCGATGGGGTCACGGGCAGTGCTACCACGAGGGTCAAGAGCATCGAGACAGGTCAGGGAGCATGGTAGTGCCAGCGAGGGCTGTCGGTCCAGGGACAGCACCAGCATCAGTGTGGTGACCGAGGAGCTGCCTGCAGCACGGGCTGCCTCCAGCAGCGGGCTTGCAAGCAGCAGGCTTCACCGGGGACAAGAGCTGAAGCTCTGCTGCTCTCTCTTACTCTGGGTGTTGATCTTGGTCATCTCCAAAGGAAGCAGGTTTAGCTGCAGCAACTGGAGCTCTCCTGTCTCAACTGTTTTTTCCCCCTGAAAGTAAGGAATTAATCTTTTCAAATACAGAATAAAATATACTCATACAAGAGCTTTTCTTATAAAACTTCTCAGTGAAAAAGAAAAGGATTAAGGATATCATTAAAGTAAAAGCCTTCCTTAACACCTTATATCAACACAGCCCTAACCGTTTTCATTTTCTTCCTTTCCTGCATTATTAATAGGTCTTTTCCAGCTTTTTAATGGTAGTCGTTGCTGTGAAACAAAGCAGACCAAAACCACTGTTCAAAACCCTGCACTTCTTTTACCTGTTTGCTGCTCTGTCTAGCTGTCACGTTAACTCTGTTGTGACTCTGGTCCCATCACTTCTGTTGGCAATAAAGTAGTCTAACAGCACTTGCAAATCCTGGAGCTGAACCTGCAGCTCTCAGGGCTCTTTGCAGACAAACACAACAAACACTCTTCCCTGTAGCCACGGACAGAGCAGCACCAGGAGGAGGAGGATTTTCCCAGTGTTATTCACCAGATCAGTTACAGAAACAAAGACAGGATTTCACCATTTCTCCACAGTTCAGAGTCACTAAAAAGTGACATTTGATGTGCTCTGGATTGAATTTTTTGACATGACTCCCTGAAGAGTTTCTGAGTTTCTGGTCAAAACATGAGGGATGACAACTTTGAGTCCAATTTTATGAAATCAGAGAGCATTCAAATAAGCATTTGAATTTTCAGTTTGACAAGTATCAGTCAGGTTACTTCAGTTTTCACCAAACTTTGCAATGTAGCCAAAGTACCACCATGGTGCATGGGACCTTTGAAATTTAGACTTGCTCTTTTTTTTTTTTTTCTTTATTTTTAGGTAAGGGGAAGTATGAAGCTTCTTTGGCTGGTAATTTTCTTCTTTATTTTCTGAAAATCAATGTTCATACCACCTCTCAGGGGGCACATTTTCGCAGGGCAAGGACAGATGATGTTTTTAATGGGTTCTGTGCAGCAAGTGTGGCAGAGCTTATTATTATTCTCTCATAGGGTGCATTGAAAAGTAACACTTAATAAAAAGGACCACAGGAAGCCAACATCAAGTGGTACCTTTTATTAAATACAAAGCATCTGTGGTTTACACAATTTGGGAAAAAAATGAAGCTCAGTCTTATCTTTTGTCTATTCTTTTAAATCCATAAGGGAAGAAGTTAAAAAGCTGCTTAGGGTCGCAAATACAGATAGACATTCAGATCCACCATGGGCACTTGAGCAGTGCAGTGCAGCACTTTGCGGCATCTAACCTTCAGGTGCCAGACTTCCTAGAAGCAGTCAGCCAGCTGGGGTATCCAGGATTCATATGTAAAACAGGGGGATTCAGTGTGCCTGGATAAAACAGCCCTATCTGGGACTCTAGGCACTTTCTGTAGGAGCTCCAGGGATTTTTTTAACTGGAATGCACAGTCCTGCTGGCATCTGACATGTAAACCAAGGTTATTTTAAATAAAACATATTAACTGTCATACTACATTCCAGCTCCAGACACCTAAAAATGTAGGTGAACCTACAACATCCACCTTGTGAATAAGATCCTTAATCTCTGCACAGTGGGGGTACAGGTAGTGCATATGGAGAGCTGTTCAGTTCAGCAAATGTGACTTTAGTGAGGTGAACAGGTCTCTCTACCTCAATGAAGTGTGATTTACTTCCAAGTTGAAATCAGTTGCTCACTTGTAGATGTCCAGTGCCATTTGGGCAGCTCTGAGGCATCCTGCCTGACTCCAGACGCCCTTTCAGGGTGTGTGTGACACCAATCAATCCTGTGTGATACCTGCCCATGCTTTGCAGCTGTCTCAGGCGCTCACTCCAGAGCACCTCTGATGGCACCAAAGGTGGGCAAATGACTCAAGCTCTCTGTTGGCTATCAGTCAGGGTATAAACAGATGCCTAGTGCTAGATAGTCAGCTAGCATCTTTTTAGGAACTATGGGAAATCCCACTGGGCCTGCAAATGTTGTCCCAAAAGCTTCAGCCCTTTGTCACATCCACTACCCACACACAGATATTTCAGATGCTCTAACGCATGTCATATGGCACGAGGTTTCTATGTTTTAGCAGCTGAACTCTGATCCTGGTTCATATCTTGTAGGCTGACGTGGCTGAAACCCAAATGTAGGGGTCTGAATTTAAATCTGAATCCCACATTCAGCCCCTTTTTTTTTTTTTTTGTCCCCTGCAAAAGCTGGCTGACAGGAGCACCATTGCTGATCTCTTCTGAGCGGACTTTGCAATTTCCTGCTCCCCCTTCACTTCTGTTTGGCTGCTGCCTCTGCTCCTCCCAATGCAGGTCATTGCTCTGGGAGACAAATTTTTCCATTTTGAAAAGCTAGTGTGCTGTTTTCTCTGTTCCCCTGTTCCCCATGCCCAGCAGATGCAGATGGCTAACTGCAGGCTGCAGTAAGGAGCAAGTGATAGTTTCCATCACTTTAGAGCTTGGATAGGTTGTACGCTACAGTACAGTACGTGCTGACACTTCCCATGGGAGATAATAGATGGTAGCTTGGGTTTTCCTCTCTGTTGAGGTACTACGACAGCTGGGAGCAAAGGGACCAGTGGGCATTGCAGCTCTTTTCTATCATTGCAGGAAATTCTCTGCTGTAATGGTGATGCAGTCTGTTGAACATGTGGCTTGGTGGACTTCCACCTCTCCCAGTTAACACTCCAAAAGAGAACAGAAGGGTAACTTCAGCTCTCGGAGCTGTTGTGTCAGTGTCTTTGCAGACTTGCCTGGAAAAAAAAAAAAAAAACAACCCACAATGGTCTTTGAAAGCATTTGGGGCACATTTTGAAACTTAATTTTCAAAATGAAGGCTAGGCTGCAATGTAATCAGGTCAGCCCAGGGGTGAGATATGCAACTGAGAGGTATTACAAACTGCACTGTTTCAGTTGATTGCAAGACAAATCAGGACTTTTTAGCAACTCATAACTGTCTTCAGGAGTTTCAGACATTTTGTGAAGAGAAATACTTCTGCATGGAACCACTAGCTCAGTGAGCCTGAAATACTTCATTCAAAGCATCTCAGATTCAGCACAGTTCATCTGGAGCCAAAACAGGTTTGTGCCTATCCCAGAGCTATAGATCCTGGGAGCATCAGGGTCAGCATCTTGGCACCCCACCAAGAGATCTGCTGTGGGCAGGAGAATATTGAAACCCCCTGCAACCGCTCTCATAAATCAATGTTACAGCTATTTTTAGTCAAACTGACAAGAATGTCATTTTCACAGAACAGTTTCTGGCTCTGGGGAATTTCTCCTTCATAGGAAATTTTTGTAACAGTTGGTTTTAATCTGATTTGAATTAAGATCATACGTCAAAAACTTCTTTGTGCACTGAAACTTCTGTTTTATTGGCCATTCTGAGACAGGAAATCATGCTGGAAAAGGGCAGTCTGAGTACAACTGAAATTAATGATATCTTTGCTTTTACCAAGCCATGTCTGCAGTTACCAAGCACTTAGAACCAGTATGCATGCGCTCATTGATACTGGATAATTCCCTCCTGTTCGTCTTATTAAATCACCCAGAGTCAGCTGAAGGTGTATGAAAGTAATTGGTTCAGTCTCAGTGGCTCATCTAAAACCATGTATTGAAGAAAAAGTGACTGAATATGCTTCTCGGGAATTTTATTAAAAGTAATTAATACGCAGGAATCAATCTAAAGAGGACGCAATAGTTAAGCCTTCTACAAATACTTCCCAATCAGTTAGGACTTAATCAGTGCAAATATCAAATTACAGTCAAAATAAAATCATGTAACAATTAAGCAGCACCACTAGTAATAAATCCTCAGATTAGTCAAAACCATCAAATGAACACTGCAAATAATCACTCCTAAATCCTAAAGCAAGAAGTTCAGGAAGGTAACCCCTCAGTTAGTTCCAAAACACGATCGACTACAGCCGTGGCATCAATCTTTATCTGGGTAAATATTTCGGCATAAAAAGAAAATGAGCATAAATCTACATTACAATCTCAGAAGCCAATTAATGTTTTCTTCCTGGAAGTTCACCATCAAGTACAGATGCTAATCAGCATGCTCTTTCAGTCCTCTCTCCCAGGGAATATAAATGTTACAAGGTATTTTGATAAGCACAGATTTCAGTAGTTTTTTCACTGATCCTCCACTGACAAAACCCTAGGAAAACCACAATGTTTGATTGGAAGGGAAGGCATTCTAGTTTAGTATGGAAATATTCTCCAGTGCTTTCTTATGTGGCTACAAGGATTCCAATGAGTACTCCCCCCAAAAACAGAGTTAAATAATTAATATAAAAAGATATTCAAACATTTCAGCTTTTGTAGTATTTGGCCCTATTTGCTATGGGGAACTGCCATTGCGGTTAGACACATTTCTGATCATTTTCTGAACTGAAAAAAAAGTGTCTTTAGATTGTTTTTGTCCACATTTCAGGGTGAAGAAAAAGGGTTGTCATTTCTATCAGGGATTTTGGGAGGGAAGGTTGCAAAGTGACAGTTAGTGCCTGGAAAGGTACATCAGGGCTCACAGGAACTTAGTCTACGGTGGATGTTTCACCCTTACCCACTTTGCAATAACTTCTTTGGTCCTTAGTAAAATAGGCATGTTGCATACTTGAAACCGGATCTGATGTCAATATAGTGACTATGCTGCAGTCTGGAGCTAATTACAGAAGTCCCTTTTGAAGTCACCCATCTCTTTCACGTCTACTGATTTTGACTTCCACAAACAAAGGGAAAATATCAGGCGAATCTTGGAGAAAGGAATCTAAGGTGTGGATTTGAAGTTTCACTTCAGCTTCTGGAGCTGGGACAAAGCAGCACTTCACCATCTGGTGGTCCAGTACAGTATTCAAGCAGCCACTCCAAAGAGCAGCCCAATAAACCATTCCCTCTCTTTACCCCTATCAAACATCTGTGTACACCTCAGAATAAATCTGAATAGATTTAACGACAGCTGTCAAATCACCTCCTCGGTAAATGAGAACTACGGTGGGCTGGATAGCTGCTGGAAGGTTAACAAGATATTTGTTACACTTGAAGGTCCAAACATTTTCTCTCTTCTAGAACCACAGCACAAGTTTAAAATGCTAATTAAACTAAATCCACTGAAGTTTACATAAATCTACATTTGTATAAAGACCATTTTTCACTTATGCTAAATAGTCTGTTATAGATTATATTCTTTCCCCTTACCTCTTAATCTTGTTTTGTAATTTCTCAAAGGGAGGAATTTTTGGTATCCAACTTAATTTGATTTCAGTGTTTAGATGCTTAGCTCCTGCTTTGTGAAATCCACAGCCCTGAGGTCTGGCTAACGATGTCTGCAAAGAAATTTCAGTTTTATACAATAAGTGCTACTAACAGAGGTGAAATGATATGTAGGGGTGTGTGTCCAAAGCTTCCTCTCTCCCAAATTAATGTTTTTCATTGCTATTGTATCATGTCTGAGAGCACAGCTGGCCCAGATTGAGTTTAGCTACCCTAACTTTACAGTACATAAGTTTTAATTGTGGAATGCATGCTACAATCAGCAATACAAGCAAGCTCTGCAGGGAGAGACCAGCCTTCCCCCCTCTTTCCATGACTGTGTGCCTTAATCACTGGACACAGATCCTTTCTGTTTGCATTCCTGGGAATTCCCAGAATTCCTAATCCTGGGAATCCCAGTATTTCTAGTTGCATAAGGCCAGCTAAGAATAGGTGGGGTCAGGAGAGTTCCTTCATCAAACCTCCTTTAACTTCTCGTCTTTCCAGTTTGAGAGTGGAAATGAGTGCTGTGAATTACCTGCTCTGTGGGCTGAGGATTTTGAACTTTTCTGTTTTAAGAGGCGGGCTACTGTGGAGAAAGGGGAAACAGCAACTGCTCATTCTGCACCAGGAACATTTAGGAGTGGGTTTTCAGCTCTGAGTTTTGAATGACAGGAGAAGTGTGCCCTGCAGTCCCAATTCACATACCTAAACTCTGGAGTGGAGCAAATATTTCTGAACTATTCCAGGATTTAGCATTTAGCTGTAAGTTTTCCCTGCTTGCCACGAAAAAATTTGGAGCACCTCCAACCTGATGTGCTCTCTGTACACATGCTTTGCAATACAGCTTAGGCTGAGGCACCTGAAAATGTAAATTTGGTAACTTACAGGCACTAAAGTCTTTTACTGCATCTGGCACAAGGTACTATGAATGAAAAGTTGGAAAGAAAGTTTACCAAAGCATCAACATACAGAGGACCATAGAAAGCAATATAAGCAAAATTCAAACTCCTTTATGAGCTTATATTTTAAGTGAAAAAGAATTTTAATGAAACCAAAGCAGCTCTAGTGTGGGTTTGTGTCAGGTCCTGGTGCACTACTCAAAATTAAAGTGAATTTTTCTCTCTGGTATTTCAGTCATGTTTTCCCTCACCAAAACTACATCTGAAACTGCCAAGACCCACAGTCCTTGACAGAAATTACTTGAATTGAGGACAGAATGACTGGTTTCAGGTGGGAAATTTATACTGCAGCGCTGTCACAACAGGAGAGTGCTCTAAATGCAAAGTGTCCCATCTTTGTGAATAGAGGCAAAGGAAAAAAACGTTGTCCTGCCATACCACCTTAGATGAATGACATCTGGCCCTGTCCAGATGTTCATTTAAACACATATGATTGTTTGTTCCTGACTTTTAAAAAAGCGTCAGTAGTCATAGGCAAAGAAAATGACTTATCATTTACCTGAAAGGTTAAGATGTATCTTAAATGTGAACTGCAAGTACTTACCTAGAAAAGATTTCTGGGGGAAAATGACAAGAAAAAGTACCAGTCTTAGAGGTGTGAGGCAGACCTGTCTGACCGCCAACGTTTCTAAATTTAGCTGGACTTTCATTTCAGGCTTGATTTCTAGTACTTACCCAATCACAACTATCAGTCCTCAGTGCCAGAGTGTTATTCTCCAATTACAGTGATCTGAAGCAGAAGACAGACGGGACAGATAGCCCTGCAGAACTGAGAGAAGTGGAAATGCTTTGCCGAAGACCAGACTCTTCCCTGTCACATGAGCTGGAGCATGCACTAGCAAAGACATGCAGGGTGGCAACTGCACCGCCTTCAGCTACCACAGAAGGTGCTCTTCAGCTACCAAGCGCTGCCTAACAGTTCCTAGTTTTTAGCTGATAAAGCGGTTCACCAGGACCTGACACAAACCCACACTAGAGCTGCTTCAGGCCACCTCTCCACCATGTTCTCCCTGCCATGGTCTGTCACCAGAGTGAAGCCCCAACTCACTGGACGTTTATAGATCCCCAGAGGAGCTGTGGTTCCCAGTAGCGGACACTTACTGAGGTGCTGTTCCTTATTCTTCAGCCAAACTGGACCACATCCAGATGTTCTGGCTGTTGTGCTTGCTTCAGGTGGTAAGGTTGTGCTGTAAATCCTTCTGGGTGATATTTGATAGCTGAGAGGCAAGTCTCCCAGATGCTAACAGCTATGTCATTTCTTTCTTCTGCCATGATGCAACAGAGACTTAGTAGTGATGCAGCTACCAGCTGAAGTAGGATGTAGATTCAAAAGCCTGGATTAACACAGGCTCTGAAATAAACATGTTTTTTTTTCTAGCTATATGGCAAAGCAGTTTATATTTGTCAGATTTAATTGAGAGACTGGTGAGACCTGTTAGCACAGCAATGACTCCAGGTACAATCTGAATAGAAGGTATGAATTTTGAGCAGTTTTACTGCAATGTTTAATGAACGGGTTGTCCTAGGATTTAAAATGTTATTAATTAAGGACCTCAATTACCAGTAAGTACTGTTTGTCTTGTTATTATAACCATTGCCTGCAAATGGTATCATTGCTAAGAGTCATGTTCCATACCATACTGAATCACAGTATTTAGGACTAGAAATAAAACTAAATAGTGCAACCTTCTCCCTAGGTTGGAAAGGAAACACAATTATTAGATCAATGATAGCAACAAGAAAGGACTGGCAGTCAGGATGGTTTTGAAAGTATTATTGCCGTAAGAAAAGATATTATAATATGGAGACATTAATAGCTATTAGAAACTTCTGTCATTATTTCAGTCAAATTTATAGTAACACTTGGACATACTTTTCTGTAGAAAAAGAGATACAAAATGTTCATGCGGCGTTGCTCAGTCATTTTAGGCTGCAGTTCCCTTACAGCAGTATTTAGCTCTCAGCTACAAGAAGTATAAGGAAGCATCTAGCCTTTAAATTGTCTTTAAGTGAGTTTCCTGTGGAGATAAAAGAGAAGGGAAGCTACAAAATCCAATCTTGGTAATGGATTGCTAGACCAGTGGTTCCCCAATGAATTTTGCAGCCACCATGATGCTGGCTATCATTTGGACAGTTACTGTCTGACTGCTATTTAGAGGTATATATATATTTTGTTACACCAGAGAATAGTTACCAAAGTTAATAACAGAACTGGATTAACACTTACCCTTGCACCGAAGTGGGAAACAATTTTAAAACTTGGGAACATATCCTGAGTTGGCGTATGTGTTGTTATATCAGTCAAAGACAAGAGAAGATAATAACACAGCTGAGGAAGCCAGTGTTGGCTAATACAGAAACCAAAGTATGTAGATTCTACCTGCGCTGTACAGACATTCATATTAAAAAGCATCAGATGGCCAGGAGACACATATAAATTATTGCTGGTCTGAAAACCCAGCTTTGTAGAGTTCCTGTATCTTATACCTGTAATATCTGTTGTGTGTTGCTTGTAAAATAGCGACCACAATAACGAGAAGTGATGCTGTGACCACATTATTTCACTGGTCTAGGTGCAGTACAAAAAAAGCTGAATGAATTTTTTGTTAATTACCCCTGATTATGGAGGAACTTGGGAAGGTTTCCACACCAGAAGTCTTTGGGCAACACAGTGGAGGCTCTAACTCCGAATAAAATGTCAGTAGAAGAGATCTGGGAACAAATCACAAAATTAATATTAATAAATTGCAAGGTCTTGATGGTATTCACCCAAGAACTCTCAAATCGTGGAACATTTGAACTGATGCACAACGTTAAGCTTATAATTGCTTCTGTATTACAGTACCAGGCTACGGTGGCATCACTTTTGGAAATTATTCCAGGTTAGATGCAATGAAATACTGAGCAATAAGCCTACAGTAAGAAGTTAATTACATGGAAACGTACTAATAACTTGGGCAGAATCAACACAGATTTTGTAAAGGCAAACTCCATCTGTCAGAGTTACTACATTATGCTGGAAACAAAGATGGACAAAGAAGATCTGATTGCTGTATGGATTTGTTTTTTAAAAAACATTTTGACAAGATTCCTCACCACAAACTCTTAAAGATTGTACCATGGAACAAGGGGACATGCCCCAAATTGATAAAGAGAATCACAGAATCACACAGAATCACAGAATGGTCAGAGTTGGAAGGGACCTCTGGAGATCATCTAGTCCAACCCACCCGCTCAGGATTCAAGCTAAAGGAAGTAATCAGTGAAGGAAGTTATTCAGGATAAAATAGATATGGGTAAAGGTAACATATAAAGATATAAATAACTGTAGAAGGCCCTAATGACAGACATGGCATAAATGATAAAACAGCAGATGAAACTTAATACACATAAAACATGATCAAAGCTTTAGGACAGTTTCTGTGCAAGGAGTAATTTAAATAGATACAGACTGTTCAGCCTGAAAAAGAGACAACTGATAAGGTACATACAATACAGGTCTATAAAACCTTTGCTGACCCGGGGCAGGGGTGTGGGGAACAATTCCAGTGTAAGAACTAGGCAGCCTCCAAGTAAGCCAGCAGGAAGAAAATTCAAAACGGTGAAAAGGAAGTGACTCTGGGTAACACATGGTTAAATCAAAGGTTACAGCAAAGTGCCGAGGGCACTAGCTTACAGGTCTTCAGAGTCACCAAATGAAGTTATGGCAGATTCCTGAAGGGTCAGAAGGTTCACTGCAAAAGTCTTATGAGATAAGATGCTCCATCTTATTCTTGGCCAAGGCGTCTTTTTTCAGTCACTGGTTTTTGTAAAGTAAACAAGCAGGAACGAGAGAAGGGAGTGAAACAGCAGTAAGCACGGCTGCAGTGGGGGCTCAGCTCTTCCATCAGCCTGGTAATTGCCTGTCGCGGATGGAAATATTCAACATGGTTATGATTTAGCAGCAATTCAAACTTTATTAGTGGTGTGAGGTAAATCAAGAGGTTAAATTTTAGCAGCACTTAATCATTAACCGGTTTAAGGATTTACAAGATGACTTAGCAAAATAATTGAACAGCGACTTAATTACAGATTTGAAACTGACAACATTCACACTAACTTACTACATGGTATCCCAAATCAATACATACACATATGAGCACAAACATGCAAACACACACCGCTGGAGGGGTCACGCGTGCACACACACACACGCACACACATGAGTCTTTAACTGGTAGGACCAAAGATCTCCTCGCAGTGGGTGACTCCAGTGAGTCGAAGGGCGACCCTTTTGACTCCTTACACTTGCACAGATGAATGGACAGAAAGTATTTGGATCCAGTAAAGTATAAGAAAACCCACGCTCGTAAGACCTAATGTGTGTATTAGACACACATGGATAGAAAGGTGGATGAAAGAGAGGCTAGCCTACAGTTAACATTTCCCTCTTCTCCAGTTTAGAGTAAATACTCACAATGCATCAGTATTCCTCAGTGGACGATAACTGAGACTCGAGAGGGTTGACTCGCACTGGTCTTTTAATTCTGGAGGTGTCTGCCTGAGAGGCGTCCCACCTCAGGAAAAATGCTGATCACAGCCTCCTGCAATCCAGAAGAGCTCCAAGGGTCTTGCTAGAATTGCTACTTATAGCATCTGACATAACTGACTTTCATCAGGTACTTTTCCACTCTGGCCCAACTCAGACAATGGGATATTCTGGTGCTTCTTCACTGCGGTCCAGCTTGGACAATGGATATTCTGGTACTTTCCACCAGTTGCACAAACCCAGAGATAGATAGATTTTGAAGTTCCAGTATCACCCTCTTCTGTGGGCCACAATCAACATATTGTCAGGAGTGATCGATTACTGTTATTGTTTCCAAGCAATAGGATTCACTGGAGTCAGGTCCGCTAAGGGGCGGCTGTAATGTTCTGGTCCATCACCCATTATTTAATTTCTTTCTTTTATGTTGGACCATTATGCGTTTATGGGCTGAGATAATGTTTTGGTCCATTTTATTGTTATGTGGCCCAAGTCAGGAAATCACACCAAGCACCGAGTGGCTGAAAGCAGAGGGGGGAGTTGCACCACCACATTGCTCTCCTGGGTAAGGTGCCAGGGAGGCAGAGGGCTGGAGTAAACCCGGGAGGGCCCAGGGACCATCTGTCTTAGTAGGTGATGACCAGCCTGCACCATGCCATGCGATGTGCAGCAGTAATGAGTGATTTGAAGGTGTACATAATACCAATAAATAAAGATGCAGATAAGTAGCTGCAATGACATATTAATATGTTAAAATAATTCCAGAATTGCAAGCTATTATACTGTATTACCATTTTGTTGAGCTCAGAATTTTTTTCACGTAAGTCCAATATGTTGAAGCTCCCTGTGTTTCTCAGACTGTTTTGCAATTAAGAACATGGTGCTGTTTCTTGTCTAATAGCTTACATAAACTGGAATGAAGAGTGACATTTTCATTCGAAATTAACAAAAATCATGATCCTTTAATGAGTAAAAGAGAAACTGCAGCCCCCTCATCACCTTCAGAAAGCCCTTGGTAAAGGTATGGCAAAGCTTGAATACATTTAGTATACCATATTACATTTTTATTAGATTTTCCCAATTAATTTTAGTCATCAGAGACAAGAAATATAATGTTCCCATCAGCTGCTCATATTTGCAAAAATGACCAATCTGGAAAGTATGTAACGGAAATCCCTTTTCCCCTTGTTCTATCTGAGAAGACAGTGGACAGCATAAATCTTTGGGATTATCTACTAAAATCTTTGCTCCCTAATGGTACATCTGCTACTGGTTTATCTGGTTTCATTTCCAGTGATGCCAAGAATAACCTTTCCACGTTTTTTTGGTGGAAATCCAGAGAAAAAAAGGCTAAGAGATTTTATGACCTAGGTTTTCATAGTCATTGAGAGTAAATCTTCTAACGCTCAAGGGTAGAGCAAAAGCTACAGCAGGTCCCTGTTGCGTCTGCCTGAATCCACCTAACACTCATTTCCACAAAGCAATGATTTTCGCAGACAGGCTATTCTGGTCTTTTCCTTCAAGTTTGGTAGAACCATTCAGTAGCTGTTTTAAACATGTCTCCTGATTGCTTTAGCATACTGCCTTTTGAGCATTGGAATCTATTTCATCTGCCTTTCACGAGGGCACCAAAGAAATGGCACCTTGTTAAGTCCTTATCTAACAGTGTCTTCTAGCTCTTTAAATACTCGTCATACACTCATGTGGTTTATCATCTGCTCTTTTTGCTGAACTATTCCGTCACCTTTTTGACCCAGTCATATTTAGACACTTAAAATCTGTGTTCCTAAATCAGTGCTTTGCCTGTAAATGCAACTAAAATTAGGATTTCAATCCTAATATGAAATGATGGCTCAACAAGAAGAAGAGGAAGTGCTAGAGTTACAAATAAACACAGCAGTATTTAATCTACTAATCAGTTCCTTATGTTTTTAAAAGATCTAAACCAGTCTGGCACTGAGTGACAGATGTTCAACCACTGCATCCGGGATCTGAAGACATTGCAGCTGCACTGTGGAAAAAATAGTGTGTGGGCTCTCCCCAGATGCAAATATAATGTAAATGCAAATTTATACAGTCAGAGGCTATGTGCAAACTTTCATGTGCAATCTTATTTGCTGCAATTCCAATCAATGTGATTCTGTTGGATGAAAATCATGGACACTGGAGCCATTAATCATATAGAAAAAAAGGTCACCAGTACATCTGACCTCCACAGCACCAACAACTATGAAATGTGAAGGCAGTAATTCTAGATGCCGCAGGATTGCTGATTGCAGAGCCTTCGTGCCTCATAGAAATCCTGAGATATGCCATTTATTTTGTCATATCTGATAAGGCCTCTGGCACCTGGTTTTAAATTCCCTCCCTTCCCCCATCTGACTTCTGTCTGACCAGATCTGCTAGCAAAGACTCTCATAACATCCCGGGATTAAATTTTACAATGTAAAAAACCACTGATTTCCCAGACATCCACTGATTTAGACAGCTGGTGGCTTGTTAAGTATATTGCATAGATATGTGATCTGTGTCACTGTGATGAAACTTGTAGCATGACATGAAATTTCTCTCATGATGTGCAGACAAACCTCAGATTGGAAAGGGCATGAATTCAAACAGCATTAATAAAATGGGACCAAATGATTTGCTATTGACTGTTTTATTGATCACTTCTGCTCCAGTGATTTAGCTATATAGTGAAGTTAATTATTTTCTTGTAAATAAGTTAATTATCTTCTTGTAGCAGTTATAATGCTAATGAAATATGGACTGCTTGCAAGCAAATTGGTTTCACGCACTGAAGTGATAGTACAATCGACAGACACCAGTCTGTCTAACCATCAGTCCCACAGAATATCAGGCTAACTTTAGCAAAAGCTCAGGTGAATGCTGTTTTTCTCTCTATAAGCTATTTTATGCTCAGACAACAATCCTGAAGTAAGACTGATATGTTGGAGATTGTCACGCTGCACAGCAATGACTTTCAAGTTGACTCTGATTTTGATTTTTGCCTTGATAGTCCTTTTTTTTCTGTTTCATATCCTTCAAGGATAGATGTTTCTGGGAGGCTTCCTAGAGAAGGAAAAATTCCCAAACTTAAGATACACCTGAAACTGAAAATTGTCATTAACTAAATATTAGAAAGGCAAAATGGCATATGCTTTTCTAGGTTACCTATGTCTGTCATCTAATGATTGCCTCACTGCTTGGGTGCCTCATGTACTTTAAGAAACTGTCCAGGAAGTTGTTTGCTCTCTTTGTGGAAAATTAGATTTGCAGCGATAAGGCCAGTCAAAAAGCCCAACTGGCCGCTGCTCAATCTTGCTGTAGTGTTTGCTGTAACTACTTGTCAAAACTGAGCAAGGCATTGTAGGTAACTGCAGGTATACAATAGCAGGAACATCCGTTGCAAATTCTTGTGGTTACTGTACCTTTTCAGGGGGCTTGAGGAATAATAATGAAATAATCTCAGCAAAATAAGGAAGTCTATTCTTTCTCAATGGATCTGGTAACTTCAGTTTCAAAAGATGAGATTCCTTAAAGGGAAAATGTGACATTCTTTATCTTGAGAAAGTGCTCAGTATCACCTTTCAGAAAGCAAGACTTCACTGAGATTTCTCAATCTGGGCTAAAATTTCTGGCAATCAGTACCTGCTAGGAGAAATTTGTTTTGAATAGAAGCCAACAGGAAGGATGTCTGCACTTTTTTGTTATCTCCTAGATAGAAGAAATAGATTTTGTGCATAAACCTAATTAGCATGTCTAGTCTGCTGTGGCAGGGGGAACATTAATAGTGCAACCAAACCCAAAAAACCCCAAAGTCAATGAATTGAAATACCCTCTCGCCCCCCCGCCCAAGAACAGCGTGAACAGCACAATAGCAAACACATTGTTTTGAGCCTTTGGGGCTGAAAAGTGGCTGACCTTAATCATTTAGCCAAGAAACATAGAAAGTGAAGGCATAACATGGATTTAAAGAAAATAAAAATATCAGTGGGCTATTGAGGATCATGTAGGCACTGCTAAGATCCACATCTACCTGTGCTACTTCATGCAGTCTTTCTCTATATGCAAGGGAGGTTGTACAATATTACATAATTTTAGAAATGTTTCAATCATCTCTTGCTAAGAGGAAACAAAAAAATCCAAGATTTCTGCTGTTGGCAAAAAGAGGGAGTGACAGGTAGATCTCATACCGGAGTGACACCATTCAAATATTTATAGTAGCTTCAAGTGATGCAGTGTCAAAACAGCAAAATCATATTATTCTACTTCAAGAGCCATTTGAGTGCTAAAGCATCCTGAAAATATGCCAGTCATAGAAATTGGCCGCTCAGTCTGTTTTTTTGTCTCATAAAGTTTCTATGATCAACTGTGGGGGATATCATGCTCTGAATTAGTCGTTTTAGATGACGCAGGTGTTTACCAGCACAAGGTCTATGGTCTTGTGAATCCCATACCTCCAGCACCTGCATAAAGCAGCCCTACTGCAGGGAAGGCAGGTCACTGGAGGGAATCGTGCACCCCTGGGCATTTCACAGGGCAAGTCAATCAGGTGGACTTACTGTTTCACCTCTCTTTATGTAAGCTGAGGAATTTTCCTCCTTGGATCTGTGGTTTGCTGCTAAATAAACCTTTTTGGCACAGAGCATTCATTCTGGCAGAGGGAGAGGGACCGTGTAATACTTCTTTAAGCTGTATCATAAGCATATAAAGGCTATAAAGAGGCAAAGGAAGCTGAAATTTTAAGATGGGAGAGAGAGACAGACTGCAAGCCCTGATTTAGGTAGATTTCTTAATTAGAAAAAAAGATACATTCTTCCTTGTTTCCCGATTAGGAATGCTGTATTATTGAAAGTGGCTTTTCACTGTGATTCCTTAATCCCACAGGTGTTAAAATACTATTTGAGGTTGTGTACAATGTCTTAAAAAGAACAGGAGAAAATCCTGAAGACTGAGCTGCATAATAACTCCATTGCGTCCCTCTATGGTATTTCCAGCTGTGAAAGACAACATATACTTCCTGTCATATTCATCTTTGAGAAACACAGAATTCCTTCATTGCCTAATTAAGATTACGTCTCATGCTGCAGATATTCATAATGAACACTTCTGCCCATTCACATTAACACCTTCTAAAACTACTAGAAGTTAAAGAACAGATACCTTCTTAATAAATCCCTGTATGAGTGATTTATATGAAACAATTAAAGGATATTTGTATGTAGCTTAGAGCATCTAATTTGTTGGTGAAAGGAGTAATATTGTAATCAACATTTCAGACTGATGATTTTTCCCAAGAAGACATTCATTTCCATCACTAATGAGCTAGAAAGTAAAACTGCCACAAGCTTCTTTTGACTGGCAGCTTCAGTGGCTTGGTAAAGAGCAAAGTGAGGTGAAAAATTTTGGGGGGAAAAAACCAAACAAACATCACTCTGGGTTTTTTTTTTTTTTGAATGCTCTGAATTTGATGATGTTTTGAAGTCAAACTTACCTGCAGGATGGGCTTGCTCTTTTCAGAAGTTTGTGCTCAGCTTAAGCACCAGATTGTTACCAAGCTGGGGACTTCAACAGTTGCACAGACTCCAATAGCAATTGTGGAATAAAATAGACTTCCCTTCTGTTGGGTTCAGTGCTGGGCAGCAACGGGACTGAGAAGAATTGCATGAATTTCAGTTGGCACCAGCGGGGCTCGCTTGGTCCCCAGCCCCAGCACACCGCCTGCCTGGCAGCGGGCAGGAGCCTACTCCCTCTGGGAACCTTGGGGCTGTCTGCTCTCGGACAGGGAAACCCTGTTCTGGGAACAGCTTTTCATATTCGGCTTTTTCATGCCTGGTCCTCATTGGAAAATCTATTGTAAATAACAATGACAGTGACAACAGTAATAATAAATAATAGGAAAAAATACAGCTGCTCTGTTGTTACCGTTGGTTTTATCGAGCCCTTGATTTTCTGTTGAGTCATACTCACAGTCATAGCATGCATGCCATATTTTAAACAGTTAATTAATTAAGTCATTGATACCTCTGAAGGCTCCTGCCATTATCGTCACATTTTTAGGAGTTCTCTGTTCAAACCCTTTTTGGAATAAATGAATTGCCCATAGAATTCAAACTGTGCTTTGTAGTATACCTATTATTTGTTCTTAAATGTCAAGAGAGGCTTTTCTGGAAGCTTGATTGTGTTCTTCCAGCCTCTGGCAAAAGATTAGATTGCTATAAGCTTAGACTGTTATCACTGAAGTTGATTATGTTGTGGAAATTTCAGCATCTGACCACATGCTGTTTATTAATATTTTGTATCACTTCAATATTATGTGCTCAGATAGTGAATTTCAGCAAATAATATGCTTCTCATGCATGTTCCAGGGAAGCAGAATTTATACTAGAAACAAACTCAGAATGGAGCATTTCTGGTGAATATGGACAATTATTTGCAACAGGAGAAGATCTATCTTACTATTGCTGCTTTTCAAGCACCTTTATTAGCATTTCCATTTTTGGAATTAAGAACTTGACTGGGGATATACTTATATATTGCAGCATTAAGTGATAAATCTGATACAAATACTGCTCACTCATTCAAACAATGACAATAAACACCATTCAAGAGCTGCAGTTAGCAAACTCTACTAAATATTTCAGATCCAACTCCACTACAGTAAAGCAAAGCAAAATAACTTCCACGATTGTAAGTGTTCTCATCTCTAAATAAAAACGTGGTAGTTTCTGTGGATGTGAAAACAGCAGGCTGTCAATCATACTGCTGTTGGCAAAAGATGATTTGCATTAGCGAATTTTACCCATTTGATGGAATACCAGGACAGGATAGGTCATATCTCTTACAAACAAGAGAATATAAGAATTTTAAAGCTCTGGAGGCATATTAGGAAATATAATACAAGCATTAGCAACTCACTGTGGACCAGATTTGTATAGGTGTACGTGCTATGTAAGGAATACATAAATTTTGCATTTGCTTTCATGTCAGTGCCTTTAAATCAGAAGTAAGACAGCTGGCTGGAATTAATCAGCATTTGCCATAACATTACTAAGAGCAGAATTTATAACAAATCTTGGAAAAATAAAGTACCATAGCTTTTTTTTTTCTCATTTTTCCCCTATTAATGTCCTTATTACCCTTTCTTGTTGCAACACATCTTACGCTATACATGCATGACAAAAATGCTGAAAGTCTCTCTTTTTTTCTGATGTCAGAGATTCCAGTGGGTATGGAATCAGGCTTTTCTTCTGTGAATCAAGAGAGCACTTAGCAGTGTATAGGTGTTCTTACCATTTCCTTTGCCCCACAGAATGCTTTTTTCTTTCAGAAATGTGAAGAACACCTTCTTTGCTTTTTTTTTTTTCTCTATAAAGGTGCGGAAGAGATGGGGTAGGTAATGCTCTTTGTAGCTTAGAAGAATTCTGGAGCATTGGCAGTATGAATGGCTCCAAATCAGGAAGAGCTCACCGTGTCATTTACAGATGGTTAAACCCACTAGGCATCATTAGATCACCTAGTCTGACTTCTGAATAACACAGGCACTACACTTGATCCATTTCTCTCTGTTCTGAGATCAATAGCTTGTATTTAGCTAAACAGAAATATCATCAAACCTTGATGTGAAGACTTCAAAAGATAAAGACATTGCTACCTCTCTCAGTGTTTTCTCGCAGTGGTTAATCATACTTGCTTTCAAAGGTTTGTGACATATCTTAAACTTGAAGCTTTACATCTTTACACAATTTCCATTGGACCTTTGTATTTTTACTTCTTTCTGTCTGTATTGCCATGCCATGTATCAATGCACCAAGCAAAGATTGCCCCTTCTGGATAGGGACTAGGGATCGACTATCCCATCTGCTCTAGATAACACTGCTTGGGCAGGGGGTGGGACGAGACGTTCTCCAGGTCCTTGTCCTTTCCAACCTCAGACATCATCTGGTTCTATGAAGTACTTCCATGTGGTAGAGACTGGGGAAGGTTTTCTGGAGCACAAAGTGAAACCTTCTCAGCTCAGCCACAGTCACACAAACTCACAATCATCTCATTTGTGAGTCTTTCTTATGATTCAGGTGAATATTTTAGGAGATAGAGAACCCATGGATTAAAGCTTAGAACAATGAGACAGTTACGTGGCTAGATAAAGATTATTTGCCATCCTTTTTGACACTCATCCATGAGGGAAAAGCTCACCCATGTCTGCTGGTTTGCTGAGCACACTGCCATGAGGCAGGCAGGGGTAATTCTGGTTCTGGAAATGAGGCTGTGAATATGAAGCCAGTTTTCAGATGCTACTCAAATGTGAAGACTTGGATCTCTAAATGTAGCTTCTGACTGTTTGCAAGGTCACAGGACTGCGTGGTATTTTGGGAAATAAGATATTCTCAAACCATTATGACACTGACCTGCAATTTCCTTTTTCCTAAACAGAAGTCCAAAAAGTCAACAGCAATATTTTTTCAGTGAAAGCTTACATAAAGCCGGGGAAGGGAGCAATGAAGTAACATTGAAGGGAGAAAAGAATTAACATTTGATTTTTGGTTGAGCTGTGAAATTTCTCTTCCACTCCAAAAAGACAAGAGAAAATCTAAATATGCAATAATAATATAAAAAAGTCTAAATTAAAATAAATCACATTTCTCTCCTCCTCTGTATTGCTCAATATGATAAGAGGGAATCCATATTACTGTCTTAACAGAGAGTCACAGATTTTTCTAATGCTCAGCAGGTTATTACTCACACAGTTAAGTCAGCAAAGACAAATGCGCAGAATATGGTGGAGTATTAGTTCTTACTTATTCACAGCAGTTTGTTTCAGGGACATTGCTTGCATTGTTTATAAGCTTATTTCTTGGATTCACTTGTCAGGAAAAAAACAAACACTAAAATTTAAGTAATAAGTATGGCAAAGACAAGTAGATTTTGTAGCAATTAGGTTTGCATACACAGAGTTTTCAAACCAAATTGTATCCAAAATTGGTGGGCAAGGATATGTCTTCCCACAGGAGAACTGAGCATGAAAACACTCTATCAGAGTTACAATTCCCTGATGTTTGACTTATTTGGCACTAACATACTGTAGGGGTCATCATGCTTATCTACACTTATCAATCATGAATATCTAAGATCCTCTGATATGCAATGGAGAGAAATCGGCACACTCAGAGGCATAAATTCTCAGAGTAGACACAGGGACATACATTTGAGTTTAAGGGTTCATCCTTGAGCATTACAGGCTTTCCCCCATGTCTGATACGGGAACTTAGGGTCACCAGCTCAGATGCAGACACCCACCTCAGCTGCTTCCCAGCCAAAGTATCCCCACTCCTATTTCACTTCAGAATTTCACCTGATAGGATGAAACTAGTGTTTTCCTCTTATTATGCAAGCTGCTAGAATTATGAAGCAAAGTATTTGAAAGATGACAAGATGCAATTTAATTGTTAATTACATAACTGTATACATCTCAAGAAACTGTATTGATTCCCATGAATTTACTTACTTCATCTGTGTATGAACATAGATTTGGGCACATGATGCTCGTGTACCAGCTTCTAGGTTAAAACTTTATTGTCCATTTTCAATTCATTCTCATGGATAAAAAACCCCCTATAAATCGCATTTGCAGAAGTATCTTATCCATATATCTATGCCACTGGTGATATAACATAACATAACATAACATAACATAACATAACATAACATAACATAACATAACATAACATAAGCTAAAACTTTGTGAAATTCCAAAGGACTTCTAGCCTATGCAACTCATAGTTTAGCTCCAAATTCTGAACTTGGAGGGAAGAAAAAATATTAAACTGTTTTTGGAAGCCCAGGTAACAGCCTACTTGAAATGTGACAGCTTGGGACCAGGATGACAAATTCTCTTTGAATTTGAAATCTGTCTTGTAAGCTGAAAGATGGAGTACCACATTCAGTGACACTTCAGGTATATGACAGAAAAAAAGTGCATGTATTAATTCAAATATATGATAAACATTGGAAAATTAATAGGAAAAAATATAACTTCCAAAGTATGTACACTCTAATTGATTTGAGGTTTTCAGAGTATCTAAGATGATTTCCACCTTATCAGAAAACACCTTCACAATATATGAAAATTGTCTTCCTATTGTGATTTCCCACTTACAATAATTCTTTAATCAAAGAACACTGCAAACCAGTATAACAAAATGAGTGAAGAGAGTTGTATGGTTAGTAAAATTTATGTAGCTCAGAAAGGCCCATATATTCTTTATGCAGCACTCTCTCCCTCCATGCTGTACACCTTGCTCGGGAGCGAGTCAAGCTACAGGTAACTGAACCATGACTCATGGACTTCGTCTCACTGGTATGAAAGTTTAGGGGAGGACAAAATAGATCCCGAGACTTGAAGGGCTGAATATAAAATAGCATTTGGGGCACTGCCAGTGCTTGTTGTGGAAACTTTAAAGAATAGACTAGGCCTATACATCACACCAAAAGACAGAAAAAATGACCATTCTTCAGTTGAACTAAGTTATTTCAAGTGGTTCCTGTAAATGAGATGAGGAAAGGGAAAATCAGAACCATGAGCACATAACCAGTAGTTGGCTAACTCTTCAGCACACACACTGTTGCCAAAGTGATAAATCTGGGTAGCAAGCAGCTGAGCAGTCAGCAGCTGAGACAAAGACATTCTGTCCTCTAATAGAAAAGCTCCATTGGATATCTATACTACTGTGCAGAGTGAAGTAGTGATTTGTAGTCCTCATAAACAAGATTTCACCAGCTATCCTTGGGCTCTCAGGTACCTGCTGTAGATCAAGGCTCCCACAGATTCTGCTTCTTTAAGTTCAGAGGATTAAGAAGTCCACAGTGGCCACAAGCTTTTTGTTCTTGTCAACTCTTAAAAAATTTCCAGTTCTTTCTCTGAGTCTGGTAATGCCTCTCTTAACCTCAGCAGCTGCTTTCACTGCTTCACCTCCATTCATCTTCATCATCTTCTCTTCAGCTTTGTGAGTTTTCAGTCACACTCTGGTAAATACCACTTTTTGAGCTCAGCCATCTTTACATATGGTAATTGTTCCTCATGCCAACTACTGCTAATCAATTACAAAACTTTCCACAAGTCACAACAGAAATCTTAGATGAAGAATTAAGGTTCATTAGTAGTGCAACCTGAGCTCTCTTTGGTGTGCTCTTCTGGAGGACAGCAGCAAGGGCAATTGCTCTGGATTCCAGGTAATGAGAAGATCTCTTGGACTCATTGAGACTGCAAGGAAGACAGTGGACAAATAGGAAGGAACAAGCACCTCCATGAGTCTAACTCCAACTATAATTTTTGCTGCCATTCCAAGAGCATTAGAGCAAAAAAAATGAGCAAGGAATTCAGAACATCAGATTAATCATTGATGGGAACGGTATTGGTCTTGCAGTAGTGGAAACCAAAAGTACCTTAATTGTTTGAGAACTGACTTCTGGAGGGAAAAAAAAAGTTCAAAAATTTTGTTGGAAACTTTCCTGAAGACCTGCATTGTAATTGTATGAAGCTTCCTACTTAGGTATTTCTACAAATAGCTTAATGCGTACGACAGTCCCACAGTCTTGATGACTGCTTCTAAAGCAGAGCACCACAATAAGAGAAAGCTCAGAGAAATATACATGAAATGAGAAGAAAACATGTAGGAGCTGTAGGCAAGCACGGTTTCTAGATCTGACTGCCCACTAGCTACACAGCTAACAGCAAACCCAAAAGAGGACTTTAGCCAGGCTTCAGACCTTATTGAACCAAGAAAGCCCATCCAGTCTGGACCAATCAACACAGTTTTTACAAGTTTGTGCAAACTCAGCCTGCTGCAAGATATCTAAAGTAAAGACAATATTTAGGAAAGATTATTTACATTCACTTTAACATGGGATTGTGGAATATTTCACTCCTGACCTGTGCTTTTTTGCAAAGTGAAATTGAATGCTATGTGTACAGGTGATAGTCACTGACGTGGGTGGTCCTGAGGTCCTGACAGCCTGCTTCTGTATCTGCAGTATAGACATGACCAGTAGGAAATCAAGAAAGTGATTTTGGTGGATGAAAAATATTCTGTGTCTGACTTTGCTCTCAATCACCACTAAGCCTTGCTCTTAATTTGCAGCGAGCTCCTAAGAGTGGGCTATTATCACCTGTAAAAACCCCACGGAATTCAGTGGATGAGGTGCCAACCACATAGTTTCAGTCAGTCTCTGCCTCCTTCCACAGTCAGTGGAGACAGCTTCAGTGGGCAATTCCTCACAAACTGAAACAGGCATCTAAGGAAACTCAACCCTGCAGGCACCAGCTCTCTTCACTGACTGTAAAAAGGCTCTGAGCAACTATAAGAAGTGGACAACTAGCTCTTAGATGGCTGAAGTTAAATATTATTATTAAATATTCTCAGTGGAGATGAGAGGCAAGACAGTGCTTCATACCGTATAAATACACAATCACAGGATCTGCTAGAAAAAGTTTACAATTTCAAGGACATGAATGAAGAAGTGATTGAAACAAATGAGCCTGAGTGGATATCAGAAAATGGTTTGTGATTACAAAACCCCTGGGCTGATGTCTTTCTAAGGTTATGCATTATCTTAATTATATGCAACACTTCGAAGATATATTTTCTTAGCAGATGTATATACTTAATCTATTTGGCATGCACATCAAATGTATTTCATTGACCAGATGCTTGGTAATACAGATTTGGAGAAGCCTACAGTTCTGAAAGTAGAGAAGTTTAAAGTAACTACTTTCTATGACACACCGTGGCTTTGCAATTTCTGCACAAAAGAAAAAAAAAACTCACCTCACCAGCACATCCACTCATACATCCCTGTTGCATCGCTAGCACACCCCAGGTTGCAAACATATGGTTTATACACTGACTAGAAAAGATGACCAGTGTACTAGAGATATTTGGAAAGAGTTGTTCCTTGGTATACCTAGAAAGAAAGTATTATTTCCTTGTTAATTTGTGACATTTTACTCAGAAGAATCAGACTCCTTTGTGTAGCAAAAGGGGACATATATTACTGGTTTCAAAAACTAAATAATTCAGATCTAGGACAGAAACTCCCGAGAAACTCAGCTGATTCCAGTAGAACCAGCTACAGACGAGAGGTAACTACTATGTCATTCAAAAATTATTTCCATTATTCTATGTTGCAAAAAGGAAATGCAAACAGATACAGCACAGTATTGTATTTTGTAAAAACAGTCAGAAACTTTAAAGTATCAAAATTGAGATGACTGCATCCAAAATTCCACTTGCTGTTACAAGTGCCATTTTCAAAGTGGAACGTTCATCTAATACATAACAGAAGTAATAGACAGACAGTCAAATTTTGAAGAAGAGAACTGCATTTTGAAAAAATAATCCAAAGCTTCTTATGGATCTAGAATGCCTAACCACTATGTCTTAACCAGAAGTTTGACACAGAAGTTGCTTATTTTTCCTGAACACATTAAAAAGCTTCATCCTGAAATGTGCACACATATTCCTTTTCCACATGTTCATGTTCTTTTGGAAAGAACTCTCTGTTCTGGTGAGAGGTATATTTTTCACCCATAAAATTATTCAGGTCATAAAGATTACCATTTGAAAAAAAGAAAACAGGTTAAAAATCAGCCTCTGATAAAATAATAAATCTAATGCACTCTAAGAAGGCATAAACATTGGATATGCTGTTTGAGGAAGGACACAAAGTAGAGGAGGAAACCAGCAGAAATAAAATGCAAGTCCTAATTTTAGTAGTCGACATATGGCATTGTTATAGCAGTTCTGAAAGTTCTGTTTAACAAAGGGTAAGTTGACACAATCACAAGTCTTGAGTTATTACAGATTAGCAACATATCGTTTCTCATCTGATATGAATGTTCTCCTGCCACTGAAAATGTCATCACCTACACAAAGTGGCATAACTCAGTCAGCTGGAGCCATGTGAGCAAACCTTAAGTGCACATGCACTTAGGAAAAACAATCAGTTGTTAATTTTTTGTTTCCTGAGTCTAAATTTATAAAGTATCAATCACAGAGTTGTGCTCATGTCTGTACAAAGTAACTGGGAACATACTGTGAATTGAGATTCATCTGACCTAATGCATGCGTCTCCACCTAAGCTAGGCATGTAGGCTTCTGTCACAGGCAATGGAGAGAAATGGGTGTTTCTGGACTGCTGTTCATTTCCTTCCAACGTAGCCACGTAAATAAGGCAGATAAATCATGCCCCAGCAGGACTTCTTTCATAGCACTGATTTTTAAAGAAACCTGAGGGTGACTACCTTAGAAGAGGTTGTCACTGTGGACAACCTGGAGGAGAAAAGACTGAGAGAGGATCTCGTCAATGCTTATAAATACCTAAAGGATGGTGTCAAGAGGATGGGGCCAGACTCTTTTCAGTGGTGCCCAGAGACAGGACAAGGAGCAATGGGCACAAACTGGAACACAGGAAATTCCATCTCAACATAAGGAAAAAATTCTTTACTCTGAGGGTGACAGAGCACTGGAACAGGCTGCCCAGAGAGGTTGTGGAGTCTCCTTCTCTGGAGATGCTCAAAACCCACCTGGACACATTCCTGTCCAACCTGCTCCAGGTGAACCTGCTTTCACAGAGGGGTTGGATTAGACAATCTCCAGAGGTGCCTTCTACCTCCTACCATTCTGTGATTCTGTGATCTGCAATTAGTCCACCCCTGATGTCAAAACTACAGCAAGCACTAACATATGCAGGAAAAGAAACTGCTCGTGCATCTAAAAGGATGTTTTGGAAGCAGAATCTCTAAAAATGAAGTAACAAAGATCCACTGGTAATGGTGATGACGATAGTTATTTTTATGGGCCTGGATCTTCCCAGGCAATTTAAGTGTTTGGGAGTTACATACTGCAGTACTTCACTTCAGAATGGCTGGCACTCAGGATAAAAATTGGAACCTAAAGCAAGGCGACCAGAGATTCCTCACCAAGGGCAGAGTGTAGAGTAGGCATCTATCTCAAAAAGACAGTCTGAAATACCCTCGCACTGAATGGCTGAGATGCATTTGAACTCTTATTCTTTCTGGAGGCCAGACACTTGACAGAGACTTTGAACAAAAGTGCTTATGTTCACTTGGGAGTCATACCTCTGCCCCTCAGTTAAATCCTTGGCTGCACCTCTCTCTTGAAACTGTTGAGCTGAGTTCTCTGGCCTCTGATATCTTGATGGCAAAAGTGTTGTGCATTTGCCTACCTATGTGCTGTAAGACACTGCTGGAAATGTTTGCAGGGAAGGTGAGAGGGAACCTTTTTTATTCAGATGGATGTGCAGTGTAGCAGAGAAGAAAAGATTCACAGGACAAGAGAGCGAGCACCTGCAGTGCAAAAACCTCACTTGACAAAGATTTCTTGGTGCTTTTATGCTGCTTCTGCATGTCACTGCAATCCTACTATGTTTAAAAAAAATAATGCAAGAAGTGAACTCAATCACTGGAAAAAAAAAATAAATTGTTCAAACTGAGAGGGGGAAATCTGTAACTTTATATATTAAATAATGATAGAAAATGATAAATGTCTTCTGGAAAAATAAGTGACCGTAGAGGTAATTGTCATGAGATGGCTATCTAATAGTTGCATTAACACTGCATTAATACTTCATTCTTTTATGGAGACAGACTGTATAGTCATGTTGCAGTCACAAGAATATTTATTCCATGTCTGTTTTACTTTTATTTAATAGATTTTTTTGGTAGAACAAGCAGGAGAGCATGATGATAAGATCTAGATAAATCATCTCCAAATATATATATATAGAGAGAGAGACTGCAATGGAGAAAATGCCAGTTTCTTATATTTCATGCCCCATCTCTGTT
>NW_009647750.1:71010-165428 GCF_000708025.1 Charadrius vociferus | reverse complement strand
AACCAAAGCCTAGAAAATATGTTTTTAATAGGAAGTTCAGTGGTATGGGGTATAGGCATGTAGTTACCTAGGGGCATGTTTACAGTCTGTTTCCTTTTTTTAAGATGCCTTTCTCCAAAACACTCTAGTTTCAGTGTGCTTGCTGTAGTTACCCAAAAATTGCTTTTGGGAAGCTCTTTGAAAGGAATTCTACTGCCATTTCTTTCAGAGGGGAGAAAGCATCACAGAATTGCTGTGATAGTTGCAGATAGCGTATGGCCTAACCTGAGATGGCAGAGTCAAGGGTGGCATGAGCCGAATCAGTGTGCAAATGCTTGAGACTACAGAAGGAAAGCATCCAAGACCTGATGAATTAAACCTGGGCTGTAATGGGTTTATATTCTCCAGGTTCAGTGGGGGATGGTGGGTCTAGTTATGTATGTCAATGTAAATTGCCAAAGCTTTTATATATAATTAAATATATGGGGGTTTTGGTACTGATTTTTGAATGGCCCTCCCCTCTGATATTTATAAATGCATGAAATGATAATGGGGATTCATGTACCTGGTACTACTGATAGTACCGCTATTCCCATCCTTGTGACATACCACCTGATGAAGCTTTAGTGTGCACTGCACTTCTCCTCCTTCCCTCTCTTCTCCCCGTGCCCATCCCTTGAAGTGGTGCTGCCTCCATGAGGTCTTTACTTACAAAAGTGAGGGAAAGTAGAGTTTCCACTCTTACTTTCTCCCTCCCCTGGTGACAGTGTTCCTCTTCCTTTCAAGCAAAGCACCTAGAGGGCACAGGTGTGTGTGCAGGACCCCAGAAAGGCAATACTGGGGACAGCAGTCCTATTCCTCAGAGCAAGAAGGACCTTCCCTGGGAAGAAATCCCTCTGGGAACAGATCCCAAACACTTTTTGCAATCAGACTGGCTACCGTAGAAAAAGCAGAGAGAAGAGACCTTGGGTCCTCATCTGTAAATCTCTCCACTCACACTGATCCCTGTCCAAGGTGTAATAAACTTGTGACATGCATGCGTATCAGGATACTTTTTTCACAATCTGTCTCACAATTTTTTTTTGGCAGGATTGCTCACCATGATTACGAAGCTTGTCAGTCCCATCTTGGATACCACGTGGAAGGCATGAAATTTCAGGAGCTTACTGTGAATGTCTATTTGCCTTCTAATCATACCTGGGAAACTGAATAGCAATATATTCTGCTAAGTGTATCTTTGACTGACTGATTCCACTTGGTTTATCAGGACACTGTAACAGAACTATTAGACAGAAAGCCTAAACTTCACTAATTCCTTGACTGTCTGCTACAGATTTTTATGTTAAACAAGGATTTAGTACACTGGTTCTAGCTTAACTTTTGCAGCAAAGAAATATTGCTGTCCCTCAAAATCAGTTTGTCACAAAATCACCTGTGAATGTTGCCAAAGAAATGCATACAATTCTAACAGTGCCTCTTTTTTTCTGCCATATTATTGATTATGTATATGGATAAATATATACACATATATATGACACTAGTCTGTCTTTTTAAAAAAAAACACCACAGTGCCATTAGTTTATATGTTACACTCTGGGGCCTAATACAGAGATATAAAATAAAACTATATTATAAGTAGCTTCCAGTCAGGGATGGACTGAGCAGAATTATGATTACCTCTTTTGCCTCAGAAGGGATGCTTTTCATTTATTTGCAGCACAGATTGGCATTTATTTACACTGCAATGACAATTCATCGTAAGCTCCTTTTTAATATATTTATTATAGCTCTGGGTTTGGTTTTCTGCATTGCTGCTTTTCTAAACAGCAATTTCCAGTTTTGTATCTCGGCCAATTATTTTTTCTCCATAAATATACTACTTTACATTTATCTATTTTGAGTCTCATTTATTTTTATCTGCCTCTGCTGGCTTGCCAATGACTCTGCAGCACTGCTATATGGTCTTTTGGACAGACATAAGCAATTCACATCCATTATCATTAGACAAACTCCTTATACCTTTTACCTCTTTTATTTTCTCTTCATCTGTTCATTCCTGTTGTATGATTTGCTTGGATTATAATTCCTCATCATATTCATTTGGTAATGACTAACTATTTGACACTGCTGCTTCAGTGCCAAGATCAACCAAGGCCAGCATTTTAATGCATCTGAATGTCACTGATAACAGCCCTGAAATGGACACGGGATGCCAAGCTGGATTTGGATCTTTAGCTCCTCAATGCTGATGTTCAGTTGCAGTCCCCACTTCTTGAGACAGATGAAATGTATAACTCAAAAATAAAGAAAGAAATCCTTGCTTAAATAAGGATTCTGTGACTTGCAAGGGAAACACTATTTTTCATTTCCTTGTGTCTCCTTATTTTGAGATCTCAGGCAGAAAACGGTTGGGAAAACTGGTTTTGACCCAAAAGAAAAAAAAAGTCATTTAGCATCAGTCTGTTTAAATCTTGTTACAGGCTGATTTTCAGGATGCAGTTCAGAAAGGGAAGGAATATGCATGCCTCACATTACAGATTTTACACAAACTGGAAGAAGATTGCATCCATCATGAGGTACATGACATATCAACAGTTCAGAATGGTCTCAGTCCCACAATTGTTCTTCCTATTCATTGATGCATCTATATCAGACCTGTCAAATCATTAAGTTCTCATTACAGAAATGCTATAGCTATTAAATATGTGATTCATGCCCTTATTTCTGCCCCTTCTCATTCCAGGAGGTATGTATGACTATCGGGTTCATGGGTTCAGCTATTACCAGCTTAGACAAATTGCAAAGGGAAATAGCAAAGAAATGTACAGATGTTAAAAGCAGCTTTTATCCTGTTTCTCAGAATCTCTCAAATCTTTCTGTGTGTTTGCAAGACTTTTCTTGGTTAAAACCACCTTCCTGGTGACAGACAACTACTTCAGCAAACAACTGAAGGGCTGCATGGTAAACAAACAAATCGAAAACCAGAACAAAATGCCAACTTCAGAAAAAAGCGTGCCTGGGGACAGTAAGGAAAAGTCCCAGAGAGGTTCCCAGAAAGGACTGCATGAACCAGAAGAACTGGCTGATGGGACCATGAGTCAGAAACTGTATTTGGAGGAAAGTCTCACACAGAGGTTGAGGGAGGGAGCTTGCTTTGCCCGTAGCTGCTGGGGAGCTTACAGCTGCCTGTAAGACCATCACACGGGGTATGAGCTGGTGCTGTATGTGTTTCCTTATGCTTGGGCCATTGATGGCCTTCTGCAAAGCATCAGAGTGAAGAGGGAGAGGACAGAAGGGTGCCATGATCTCTTACCATTCCTGCCCAGGGTTGCAGCAGGCAAAGAAAGCAGAATGGGCACAGGAGGACAGCAGAGTTTGAGGAAAAAAACGCAGGGTGGCTGTCTCCACTGGACAGTCGCTTTACAGTCGCACCTCCTCCTGTGTCTCCTCTCTGCCCCTGTTTGGGTGGCTCTTTGCCCTGCTCCTACTTGGGTGACTCAGCTCCTGGTGGCCAGGTGAAGGGGCCAGTGGAAGGGGGATCAGCGAGTGGCCCTGAGCAATGGTGGGGGTGGTGAGACCCACCTGGCTGCTGGCCACAGGGCTCGTCTTCTCCTCAGCAAGGGCCTGGTGAAGCAGTTACTTGGTCGCTGCTCATATAGCTAACAACGTGGGAAAGAAATACTTAGCAACAGAGGCAAAGGAAAAAAAATAAAAATCTAATTATCTGGAGCTGAAAATGGACATATCCAGAAAGCAAGAATAAAAAACTTCAGAGGACATTTAACCACAGACTCAGGTGATAATAGTTCTGTTGAATTGGATAATTCATCATATTTTTAAATAAAGATTTGGTGTTAATCCTTTACAGAGTAATGGTCTGCTCAGAGTCCATCATTTTATATGTGAAGCCCAGATTCATTTTTCCCTTCTCCATTATTGTGAATTTGCTAGGTTCAATTTTATCTACCTTTTTTTTTCTTTGTCTCTCCCTCAGGTACTCAGTCTCAAGGTCTTCCAGCAATTACTTGCAATCAGACCTAGACTTTATTACCCTGTATACATAAATGCCACTAGTAAATTCTGTCACCCAGCTATACATGTCTTTGAAAAGCTCATAAACCAAGTTAGAATAGAATATTTAGTCCCACACTTTGGGAAGCTTAAATAAGCTATTCCTCTCACTGTGGAAAAAACAGCGTAGGCATAATTCACTCATGTAAATAAGAGTTTTTCTCGCTTTCAGATAGGAGTTTAATCCTTGTTTAAGGGTAGGGGAAGGTCTGTTCTGCATCAGACTTGGCAAGGGGGGATCATGACAGACTTTGGTGACCAGCTTCTACTGCCTGTCCTATTCCAGTCCCAGTTTCAAAAGACAATCCCCTGACAAAAACCTACAAGGCTTTTGGCATCTGCATTTAAGTCACTTCAGTGTGTCAGCTTGGAGAGGATATTGCACTCACTGTCATAGGATCCTTCACAGCACGCCTGCTAACAAACTAAATTTGCAGTCACATTTGACTTGACTGATGATATGCTAATGCACGTGCTAAACCCATCTTGAGTTATACTCAAGAACTGCATTTCAGTTAAGGGGCACTAGCAGTTTTGAGGTAACTGCTCACACTGCCTATCAGCTGAGGTCTGCTCAATGAGTGGTCCTGAGCAGACACGTAAGTTTGACATACCTACAGGAGTAAGGTGTTTCTGAAAAGGAAACAGGTGTGCAGCCACATCCATAAGCACCTAAAAATCCTTCCTTATCCCTGGGAAGCCAGGTCTGTAGGGACAGACAGGCCTTGTACTAGTAGGGATTTTTTACTCCACCTAAGAGTTACCTAACTATTTTGGAAATTTATCCTCAATACTTAACAAAGCTGAACATTAAAGTATTATTTTAATATTAAACTTTTCTTTCAACATGCAGCTCAATAAAAGCTATTGACTCTTCAGATTCAGAGAAAATGTTCCCTTGACACATCTTGTGAAGATAAATTGACATGTTTTTTGGAAATGGGGTGACTATGAGGACAGGTGATAGAAGCCGTTTACCATACCTCTGCTGGGAGAAGTCAATAAAACTGGAGGAGGAGAACCATTGATCTAGAAAACCCGCGTTCATGTGAATTATCTTTAACTAACCCAGTGGTAAAAAAACACTTTAAGTTTCTAAGGGTACTTACTACATTTATTTCTGCTGCAGACATGACTTACCACGATTGTACAGTTCTACACACTCCTCAAGCCTAGAGGATGAATAAGGTACTGTAACTCTGACATGATTCAGTGTTGTAGAGGCTCCTGTAATATAAATAATAATTACATAAAAAATGATTAAAAGAAACCTTAACACTGACAAATCAAGCCTCTGAACTAAGAATATATAAAAACTGAGATGAAGGCTTTGAGACCATCTCTCTTTTGAGACCATCTCTCTTTGAGACCACTCTCTTCAACTACCTGAAAGGGGGTTGTAGAGAGGTGGGGGCTGACCTCTTCTCCCTGGTGACAAGTGATAGGACAAGAGGAAATGGGTTCAAGTTATGTCAGATGAGGTTTAGATTGGGTATTAGGAAAAACTTTTTCACTGAAAGGGTTATTAAACATTGGAATAGGCTGCCCAGGGAGGTGGTGGATTCACCATCCCTGGAGGTGTTTAAAAAAAGGGTAGATGTGGTACTTGAGGACATGGTTTAGAAGTGGTTTTGTCAGGGTAGGTTAATGGGTGGACTTGATGATCTTAAAAGTCCCTTCCAACCTCAGCAATTATATGATTCTATGATTCTTTTGTAGCAGATGTGTGCCCTGCTCACAGATGAATGAATAAGGATATGGTAGAGGTTTAATCATCAGGTGCCATGACAGGATACACAAAAATTCTTCAGTGCCTCTTCCAATGCAAGAAATAGGTGGTGCATAGCAGATTCAAAACATACAAAGAAAGGTGCTTCTTCATGCTTTGCATATCTGACTTGTGAAAAACTTTGGCACAAAATGTTAAAAGCTTACATTGATTCCAAAACCAGCTGGACAAATTCATAGAAGAGCAAACAGTGGGGTGGCTCCTGCACTGTTCCCCAGGCATCCACTGTTGGGTACTTTTGGGTACTGTTCGGTTTTTAAGTGAATCACCTGGACAGTCCCACCTCTTGTGCTTTGGTTTGCATTGTGGAGCAGTGTCAGAAAGCATGAATGACATTCCTGTTGTATGAGACTAAACAGGATGGTATGCTCCATGACCACGCACAGCACACTTGCAACCACACGCAGGCGTTCAGTCCATGACCTACTGCTAGTTTGAAGTGGAAAAGGCCCTGAAGTATGTCTAAGGTAGATGTCAGGGCCCGGGCACCCACTGTTTGACTGTGATTGTCCACTCTAGTTTCCTCTCTCACTAATGGCTACTGAAGTGCTGCCTCTGGCAGGTCACATCTGGAGGATTAAAGTTTTTAGTCCTCTGACACACCTCTGCTATTGGAGCTAATTGCAGCAGTAACTAGATGTCACTCTCGACAGAAGGTCCACGGCTGTTCACCAGGAAGTTTCACAGACACTGTTTGAGAGCAGACAGTGGTTGACACTTATGTATTTCTGGTTTCAGGACTGTTCTGAAGGGCTCTTTTCTTTCTTAGTCATATCCTGCTCTTTCACCCAGCTACACATACCCTCTCACCAGTTTTTTCACCTCCTCACCCTTGTCTAAATTTGTCTCTGCCCCATTTTCCTTCCTTTCCCAAATTTGCCTGCTTTGCTCCCATTCCCTAGCTATGTGCCTCATTTCCCAACAGTCACAGCTACTACAGCCTCCACCAGAATGGCCAAAAGCAAATAAATTGCACTTCCACTCCTCTGACCTTTTGCTGCAGCATATTGACTGTAAATGCTGCATGTAAGAACTCAACTTTTACACCCTACCCAGTGTCGCTTGGTAATTTGCCACCTGAGATGCATGTCTAAGCCAAAAATGGCCCAGACAGCATGTCTGTGACAGATACCAGGGAAACCCTCTCCTCATCTCTGCCCCCAGAGTTCTCCTTCCAAAGCAGGAAACATGATTGCTGGCATCTTGGGGGAAAAGGGAGGTAGCGTTATAAGAATTAAATACAAAGAACATTGAGAAAGTACTAGTCTTCCTAACCATACAGACTGCCACACCACAAGCAAAAGCCATACCTTTTTCTAAACTTTTTAAAGAAAGACCATGACAATGAGGTGAAACCTGTGTCTAGAAAATTCCTGCCTAGGCAGTTAAAGGTTGATAAGTGAAAATGAGTCCTTACAATGTCAAGTGTCCAAATCCTTAACTCTACTATCCACAGTTGGTGTCGCCTACAAAAACGTAAAGTACAAGCAATCCTCTGTAAGAGGATAAATCCTGGGGGTTTATTGATGATTTTGTGGGCTTGAGATCATTTAAAATGTGCCAGAGTTTTTTTCATTCTCCATTAGAGTGAAGCTGACTTGGTAAACCTGACAGGTACAAGATTATACATAACCACAGAATCGCAGAATCACAGAATTGTCAGGGTTGGAAGGGACGTCTGGAGATTGCCTAGTCCAACCCCCCTGACAGAGCAGGTTCACCTACAGCAGGTTGCACAGGACAGTGTCCAGGGGGGTTTTGAATGTCTCCAGAGTCAGATACTCCCCAATCTCTCTAGGCAGCCTGTTCCTGTGCTCTGCCACCCTCAAAGTAAAGAAGTTCCTCCTCATGTTTAGATGGAACTTCCTGTGTTCAAGTTTGTGCCTGGTACTTCTTATCCTATCACTGGGCACCACTGAAAAAAGACTGTTCCCATCTACCTGGCACCCTCCCTTTAAGTATTTATAAGCATTATATTTTTTGTATTTTGTTTTGTATTTTATTAATACAAGAAGTATTGATAAGTTCCCCCCTCGGTCTTCTTTACTCCAAACTAAAAAGACCCAAGATGGGGAGGATAACCTCCCTCCACCTGCTGGCCACATTCTTCTTGATGCACCCCAGGATGCCATTGGCTTTCTTGGCCACAAGGGCATATAACTATGGCTTAATTTTTAATTTCAAATACATATTTACTTAGGAAGCTTGCCAGGGATACCATTTATCCAAGCTCACATGCTTAGTAGTGCTTAGCTGGAGTCTTGCAGGAGTCAGAGGAATTACACTGGACCAGAGCAAGAGCCCATTTTCCTGAGGACCACTCTCCCCTGCCCAAGCCACAGGTGCCCACACACACACCCACACACATCTCCCTTTGTTCAGTTTACAGTGAGCTCTTAAGGAGTAGAAACCGAAGGACCTTTTCCTGTAGCTGGGAAATGGCCATGTTTTAAGGATAAGTCAGGTTCTGCTGAGCACCGTATTTAGCCCTGAGTAAGGCTGACTGACGACTTTGCTGGCAGAAGCAAACCCAATTTACTCAGAAATAACAGATGGGAATGGTGCATATAAGCCAATTCTTTCATATTAGGATAAAGATCACGTTTCCCTTAGAATTCTTAAGTCTAATTGAATGCCAGTACATACCTGAGTGCAATCAGTTATAGAAGGAAGAGTTGGCAAAGTTTGACTGAAATACATATATCTCTGTCCAGAATGAGAGAGCCATTGGTGAACTTCCTTTAAGCCACAGAAAACTAGGTAGAAGAATAATAAAGAACATCGCAGAGGACTTCCTACTGACCTAACTTATTAACTGATAATTTATTCGCAATCAGTGGAGAAGTCCAAAATAGATTAAATGATTAT
This sequence comes from Charadrius vociferus, assembly GCF_000708025.1. Lineage (NCBI taxonomy): Eukaryota > Metazoa > Chordata > Aves > Charadriiformes > Charadriidae > Charadrius > Charadrius vociferus. The sequence goes on along the minus strand of NW_009647750.1, from coordinate 156,721 downwards.
TCATTTTCAACTTATATGCACACATTTGATGGATTTTTTTTTTTTCTGTGCGTCCTTCACATCTCAGGTCAGAACTGATTTTCTTTCTGTCTCAAAAGGCAGGAGAAAAAGGACACAAAAGTAGAATCACCTATAGATGACAACAGTAAGCAGGAACTATAGCTCAGTCATGTCGCAGCATTGTGATGGTGAGTGAAGGAGGGGCATGTGATAATTACATGCAAATACACTGAAGCTGATATTTTCAAATAGGCCAGGAAAGCAGTGTGCACCCAAGCTGAGATGTTATTAGTAGGTTTTCCTTTAACATTCTTTAAATGAAACTGCAGGAATATGGAAAGAATCCAATTCATTTGTCATCACTGTAAATCTCAGTTGTACTTCGTCAGGTATCAGAGCAGGTCAGACACAGGCATTTTTTGGGTTCCATGGGTGGCATAAAGGAATAGACATGACACGCTAGCTTCTTTTTGCTGCCTGGTAACATACACAGGAGTAAAGTCCCAAAGCAATTTGGGACCTGCAGAAATCACAAAGGATAGTACATCAAGAAATCTCAGCTTTCCTTCCATTCTGTAAATGCTAGCAAGTCTTTCAGAAATTCAAGCAGTCCCCAAAAGCTGAGACCACTTAACCCAGCAGAAGAAAAGGTACATAACTTTGTGTTTTCTTCCGTTAGAATTTGTACAGTCTTTGTCAGACCAACTGATAAAATGATCTTATAGAGATCAAAGAGAACCTTCCTTCTCAGGCTGCTCTTTCTTGTCTTAGAGGCACCGCCATCACTCACTTCTGGGCCCATCCCAGACCAGACTCTCCCAGTCTGCCCTGCAGGTAGGAAACCTTCTGTATGGCATGTCATTAAAAACCTAACCCCTTAGTCAGATAATAATAGAGATGTGGAACTATGTAGGAGTCCCACTAGGACTATGTCATTGTTTGAGAACTTCTCTGAAACAGAAGGTATTATTAGGTCATGTTTTAAGAGGAACAATATAGGCAAAATATATTTTCATTTTCTAGCCTTAAATTCAAAAATATTGGAAGCTTTCTATATTCACTCATTAACTCATTTTGCCATCCAACACTCATGTCTATGCAGTTGTGGTGATTGTGTGGAAACACGTGTTCATATGTCAGACTGAAACATGAAAGAAATTAATTTATTATTCATTTAAGGCAGGACAGAAGCCAAATAGTATACATATGACAAGTTCCCAGATCACATGGTCACGCTTCCTCCAGTAGCCTAGTTATCGCCAATTGCTAGAGTTCTCCATTTCTAGATGTAGTGGCACTCAAAAACAAAGGCAAGTATTTTAGAAAATTGAATAGGAGAGAAGCTAAGAACAAGGACTTGAAACAATGCAACACTTACGTAATGTATGCCAGAAACTTTTCCTTTATTAAAAAATGGTTTCCAGATAAATAACAGGCACTCAAGACAGCCATTATTTTCCTCTGCAATCATCCTTTCATGTAATCTATACAAGTATTCTCACAGGAATAATTACAAAGTATTCTGATGACTACTATTAACAATCAACTGAATTGCATTTCAGAATAGTTCCTCTCAGATTGTGACCATTTAAAAAGTATTGTCAACATATGCCCAGAAGTTTGGAGAGAAAATAGACTGAGTCTGCAAGGGAGGCAGAAAAAAGGGAAGACTGAGCCACATAGTTAAAGACACAGATGCAGAAGCTACATGTATGAAAAGAGGATGAATATAATTATAGAATTCAGGCTCATGAGGAAGAATTTAATTTTCCAAGCTTCACAAGAATAATCCTTATGCAATCTTCTTAGAAAGAAAAAATACAGTGCCCTTTTTTGAATTACTTCCAAATTGTGGAAAAAAATAGGATAGAACTATAGTTCAAATGGCCACATTTGAGGTTAACAGAAAAGCTTACTTCAGTTAGCATTAAAAAGTATATAATACCAGATAGTTTTACTAACTCTGTCCTAGACTGTGAAGAGAATTGGCAAAAGAAATTGTAAAGCCAGCAAAATGAATGTTTGGTTTGGTTTGGTTTTCTTCTGGATCTCTTATTTCAGAACTGTTTTGATACCTGGAGGGTAGTAGCAAGTAGAAGTAAAAGCGTGGGAGTGAAGTAAGTGATTCAAGGAAGCAGAGATGTCTTACTTTTACATCAGTATTTTAAAAAATCTTGGAAGAGATTTCAAAGAAAAGCAACAGAGATACAGACATGGAGTCTAATAAGTTGAATACCAAAGATAGAGACGTTAGTCTGCTCAGATACCTTTTTATTGATAACAGATTTTTCAGACAGGTAATGCAGTGGGTTAATCCATTTGTACTTAAATAAAGTACTTTATCTGATGCTCATAGAAAATCGTTGGTGGCAATAAAATAGAATCCAAGGTTAACAGAGCTGACTAAAGCAGAATTATCAGAATAAAAAAAGAAGACTGTAAAAAAAGTATTCCTTAGGGATCAGACTTGAAATTGTCCCTGCTGCAGATTATAGTATTTCACCTCTAGGTAGAACTAGGCAAGAGTTGATAATGAAAAACAAACTTAGAGAGGTATTACAGAATCACAGAATAGTAGGGGTTGGAAGGGAACTCTGGAGATCATTGAGTCCAACCCCCCTGCCCGAGCAGGGTCACCTACAACAGCTTGCACAGGATGGTGTCCAGGCAGATTTTGAATGTCTCCAGAGTCAGAGACTCCACAACCTCTCTGGGCAGCCTGTTCAAATGCTCTGCCACCCTCAAGGTAAAGAAGTTTTTCCTCATGTTGAGATGGAATTTCCTGTGTTCCAGTTTGTGCCCATTGCCCCTTGTCCTGTCACTGGGCACCACTGAAAAGAGTCTGACCCCATCTTCATGACACCCTCCCTTTAGATATTTATAAGCACTGGTAAGTTCCCCCCTCAGCCTTCTCTTGTCCAGGCTAAACAGACCCAGATCTCTCAGCCTTTCATCATAAGAGAGGTGCTCCAGTCCCTTGATCATCTTCATAGTCACCTACTGGACTCTCTCCAGTAGTTCCTTGTCTTTCCTGAACTGGGGAGCCCAGAACTGGACACAATACTCCAGATGTGGCCTCACCAGGGCAGAATAGAGAGGAAGAATGACCTCCCTCGACCTGCTGGCCATGCTCTTTTTAATGCACCCCAGGATGGCATTTGCCTTCTTGGCCACAAGGGTGTATCGCTGGCTTATGGTCAACTTGTTGTCCATCAGGACTCCCAGGTCTCTCTCTGCAGAGCTGCTTTCCAGCAGGTCAGCCCCTAACTTGTACTGGTGCATGGGGTTATTCCTCCCCAGGTGCAAGACCCTACACTTGCCCTTGTTGAACTTCATTATTGAAATGAAGATTGAACTGAAGTACTATTGAAGCTGAAGAGGACCTGATGGTACTATAAGATCATTTTATCAGTTGGTCTGACAAAGACTGTACAAATTCTAACGGAAGAAAACACAAAGTTATGTACCTGGAGGACAACAATAGGAATTCAGCTGTAACCCTGCCCCGATGGCTGCCGGGCCACCTGCTTGTCAGGGAAGTCCCACCTATCTTCTGGTCAGGTGCTCTGCTGATGCCACCTCTTTTTGCCCCCGGGGTATCCACTGGGTGATATGTCCCACCTGACGTGTTCACAGCCAGCCCCGTGATTGGTTGCCAGATGCCCCACCCACTTTACCCAGAAGGCCATCACAGCAGGAAAGCCTTTCCCGCTGCATCAATGGGAGCCACCGTTTTGCTTCAGCCACCATTTTTACAGCAGGAAGATGCCATTTTTGGTAGCGTCACAGGCAGCCCTGTGATGGGCTGGTGGGAGCAGCCACCCCTCCTAGTTTACCTGGAAGAGGAAGCCCCTGCCTGCGTACGCAGAGGCTGCCATTTCTGGTGGTGTTGTTCCCCACCTGTTTTCACTCTGCTTTGAGATTGGTTTGTTGCTCCTTTTTGAATGCATCATACCTACATACCCACCCTCTGGTTGGCTCTCCATTTCCTTTGGAACAGGAATTAGTCACAGATATGAACATATATGTATATATGTCAGAAATCTGCGTGTGACTGGGTGAGGAGGGAGGAGACAGAAGGCTGCCATGTTCTGTTCCTGTTCCTGCCCAGTCATTCAGCAAGCAAAGGACACAGAATGTGTATAGGGGGACAGTGGAGTTTGAAGGAAAAATGAAAAAGTCTGGAGAAGCCTGACCAGCAACCAGCCCCCTGGTTCAACTGGTTGTCCAGTATTTCATTTCTTAGGTGTGTGTAGCAGCAGTGGGTCAAATCCAGGCCTTTTCCAGCTATGAGACTGAGACATATCCCAAGCTCATAGGGTGCTGAGAACATGGGATTCACAGGTTTTTCCTGTGGGCAGAGCCTCTGCCTTCTCTCCAGCACCCACAGTAGGAGGAAGGGGACATAAATGAGCCCTCCACAGCCTGGACCTGGCTCTGTGGTGTGCATTTGGAGGCGTCGCTGGAGGGCAGAGCAAGCAGGTTCCTCATGTGGTGGAACACTGCTGGCAGGAAGAGAATTGTGGTGCTGGAAAAGGTACAGCAACCTGCACTTTCAGAGATATGCTCAGGGCCCCCAAAGCCTGCACTATACCTTCAGGAAGGGGTCAGGCATCTGGGCGCTGCTGGCTCACACCCTGCAGATCCACCTCAGTACCTAAGGTATCTACTTGTGACCTAAGGTACCTACTTGTGCTGGACCCTGTCTGGAGCTCCTGAGACTTGTGGGACTGTTGCCTGGAGCCAACAGGAAAAGCCGGCATTTCCTTCCCATTTTGGCCTATATCTGGGTCTGTGTCTGACTGGCCGAAGCAAATGCCACAACTATTTAGCATCTCTCTGTGGACTGGGATAATGTCCTTCCTTCAAGGGCTCATTATTTCCCTGACTTGTGGGCTGAAGCTGGACAGCACATACAACCACCCTATTCAAATTTCCCTCCCCACACAGCCTTCTCTTCACTTCTCATTGATAAGTTAAAAAGATTCATCTCCATTATTCATCTAGTGAAACTTAGATCTCTACAAAATTGTTGTCTACGAGTGACCTCTCCATATGGGATTTTTTGCAGTCGATCCCACCTTGGCACTCTAAAGCATATTTCAATCCTTTGGCCAATCTCATTGCTTTTCTTTTTTCTCAAATATTTATACATTGTCTTGAATTGTGAGCAACAGAATTTCATAGAGAATTTTCAGGTCAAATTATTGAGTTGTCTCAAGTGAATTTAGAGTGGGTACTGGAAGAAAATATCCAATTAATGGTATTCTGGAACCAACTTCCAACAGTATAAAGGCGAAAAAAACTAATTTAAAGATGGATCATGGATGGCTTCCGAGGTGGATGAGGATGACGTGGTTGGTTGTAATAAATTTCATTATGATAAAGAAGGTCTCTCCCTCTCCTGTGACTTATTCCAGTAAAGACTGTCCTCCGGCACATGTAACACCACTGTAGCTTCTCTACCCATTGCTCCCCTGCTAAGACATGCAAAGATTTCTTTAGCTTTTTGGTCACATTTCGGTAGGTAAGTAGGTAATTTTGATCCCTTAACCATCAGCCAGAAACCTTGCAATAGCACTACAGGCAATTCAAGAGAAAGTATGAATGAGGAAATGTATAAAGAGAAGACTGTTCATTAATAAACAGTTTTGATACACTAAGGCTGACATTTCTCAGAACAACTACTTACAGTGTTACTCAAATTTACATCACAATAAATGTTCAGAATTCAGCTTGTCTAAGAAACTGGACTGATATTTTTATAGGTGTTTCTTTGGTTTTAATCTGCATGGTATCCAGGCACTTCAGAGGAAGAAGTGCATGTGCTGTGAGATTGTTTGAAGTGTGTCTCAGTATACTTTTATTCATTTTCACACCATACAGAATACGCCATTTTTGTTTAAACGAATGTCAGAGCAAAACCCACGCAGCTTCAGTCTGAAATTCATTTACGTCTAAATAGCTGTCTACCAATTCCCCCATATAAATGGCTTTTTGCAAGTAAATGTTATTATGTTCACAGATTGTTTAGGCCTAAAGAAACAGTGCTAGATTTAATTTCTTATTTAAGATTTCGCCCCTTTCTTTTTTTTGCAATCTGTGGTTAAAATGATGAAAGAAATGTGGTATGATGGTATTGACTTCTTTAGCACCCAGAAGGAACAAAAGCGGGTTTCATCTGTGCTACTTAGAAGAATCTTGTTACCATGTTTTCTCACACTTTGTATTGTACTGTTTCTCACAGTGCTTCTCAGTTAAGGAAATAACATTATTTTCATTTTGCAGATGAAGGGCTAAGGCAGTTTGCTAAATACACAGGTTTGCAACTTGGTGGCCCCAGTTCTACAAATAATTAAATAATAAACAGGTCTAAAAACCTGGTTCTGGAAGTACTATTCACGTAGTGACTTGGGTGACAAAGTCCTTATATGATAAATTGGAAAGAATTTTGAGCTGGTCTTCATGGCAGCATGGGCTAGTCTATAAGAAAAGGTCAAGAAAAGCCTATGCTTTAAACTCTGTCTTTCAAGGGCAAAGGCCTCCCTGTGAAGCTGGGAACACTGCAACTGCAACCCTTTTGTGTGCCCAAATTACTGTGTTGTCTTGCTGTTCTCAGTGAAGTGCCCTAAACAGATGTCTGTCATCAACTTGAGTTCTCTCGGTACTGAATATAACTCTAGTTGTCTTGATTACCTTTATATGAATGAGAGAACAACGTATTTCTAGGGTACTTCAGTCCAAGGTGAACATCTAGGGCTTGATTCAGTTGCTCATACTTACATATCTAATGTCATTTGAGACTCCCTGGGTTATCTAGGGTTTCTTGGGTCTGCCAGATATGACACAGGTCCTGCTGGAGACCTGTGCCCATCTGGAGGCAGCTGGACATCCCACTGCATGCACATTGGCGTGGGGGTGCTTATGTGTGAGCAAAGGATTTGTATGATGTCTGAGCAAAAGAGTAAAACCTCTAAAAGAGTAAAACCTCTAAAAGAGGGTTATTCTTACTTAATTTCATTATTTACAAAGAGAGTGAGATGTCTAGATTAGATTTAGCCAGATAAAACTGACATCAATCCCACCCTGGGTATCACAGAATCACAGAATGGTGAAGGTTGGTAGGGACCTCTAGAGATCACCTAGTCCAACCCCCCTGCCCGAGCTGGGTCACCTACAACAGCTTGCACAGGATGGTGTCCAGGCAGGTTCTGAATGTTCCAGAGTCAGGCAGCCTGTTCAAATGCTCTGCCACCCTCAAGGTAAAGAAGTTTTTCCTCATGTTGAGATGGAATTTCCTGTGTTCCAGTTTGTGCCCATTGCCTCTTGTCCTGTCACTGGGCACCACTGAAAAAAGACCGTTCCCATCCCCCTGGCACCCTCCCTTTCAGTATTTATAAACATTAATAAGATCTTCCCTCAGTCGTCTTTTCTCTAGACTAAAAAGACCCAAGTTCCTCAGTCTTTCCTCGTAAGAGAGATGTTCTAATCCCCTAGTCATATTTGTAGCCTTTTGCTGGACCCTCTCCAGCAGATCCCTGTCCTTCTTGAACTGGGGAGCCCAGAACTGGACACAATACTCCAGATGCGGCCTCACCAGGGCAGAGTAGAGGGGAAGAATGACCTCCATCGACCTGCTGGCCACAGTCTTCTTGATGCAAGCCAGGATGCCATTGGCCTTCTTGGGCACCAGGGCACATTGCTGGCTTATGGTCATCCTGCTGTCCAGCAGGACTCCCTGGTCCCTCTCCAGGAGGTCAGTCCCCTACCTGTACTGATACGTAGGGTTATTCCTCCCCAGATGCAGTACCCTGCACTTACCCTTGTTGAATTTCATAAGGTTTCTCTCTGCCCAACTCTCCAGCCTGTCCAGGTCACGCTGTATGGTGGCACAGCCTTCTGGTGTCTCAGCCACCCCTCCCAGTTTTGTGTCATCAGCAAACTTGCTGATGGTACACTCTATCACTTCATCCAGGTCATTGATGAATATATTGAACAGGACTGGACCCAGTACTGACCCCTGAGGGACACCTCTCATTACTGACTCGTTACTGACTGGGGTATGAGAGTTTTTATTGTAGAATTAGGTTAACAGTAACATATTTTTTTTTTTTAAATACCAGATAACTCCTTCTGCAAGTGCTTCTGGTTCTGGGAATACTGAAGTACAGAGATATTTTATAAGTCAAGATCAGTACTTGGTGCTATGAAAAAACCAAATGTTTAAAATGAACGAAACCTTGTTGAGGCTTACCAATAAGCAATATATGTAATATTGCTATATCATTAGCTGTGATGTGCTATTAGATGTAATATGTATCTTTGTTAAATGTATTGTTGTCTGTTTATATATTAAAACAACATGAGTATAAAGTATAGGACTAAATCTATAACAATGTATGTAGCACTAAAAAAGTTAATATTTAATAATATACAAAATCATAGGATCATAGAATGGTTTAGGTTGGAAGGGACCTTGAAGATCATCGAGTTCCAACCCCCCTGCCATGGACAGGGACACTTCCCACTAGACCAGGTTGCTCAAAACCCCATCCAGCCCAGCCTTAAACACCTCCAGGGATGGAGCTGCTACAACTTCTCCGGGCAGTGCCTTACCACCCTCACAGTGAAAAATCTCTTCCCTCTTCCAGTTTAAAGCCATTCCCCCTTGTCTTGTCACTACATGCCCTTGTAAAAAGTCCCTCTCCAGCTTTCTCGTAGGCCCCCTTTTGATACTGGAAAGCTGCTATTAAGGTCTCCCCAGAGTCTTCTCTTCTCCAGGCTGAACAGCCCCAACTCTCTCAGCCTGTCCTCATGGGAGAGGTGCTCCATCCCTCTGATCATCTTTGTGGCCCTCCTTTGGACCCGTGCCAATGGGTCCATGTCCTTTTATGTTTGGGGCTCCAGAGCTGGACACAGTACTCCAGGTGGGGTCCCAGCAGAGTAGAGGGGAAGAATCACCTCCCTTGATCTGCTGGAAGCACTTCTTCTGATGCAGTCCAGGTTACAGTTGGCTTTCTGAGCTGCGAGTGCTCATTGCCGGCTCATGTTGAGCTTCTCATCCATCAGCACCCCCAAGTCCTTCTCCACAGGGCTGCTCTCAATCCATTCTCCGTTGAGCCTGTATTTATGCTTGGAATTGTCCCAACGCAGGTGTACGACCTTGCACTTGGCCTTGTTGAACTTCATGAAGTTGGCATGGGCCCATCTCTTTGGCCTGTCCAGGTCCCTCTGGATGGCATCCCTCCCCTCCAGCGTGTCTACCTCACCCCACAGCTTGGTATCATCAGCAAACTGGCTGAGGGTGCACTCGATCCCACTGTCCATGTCTGCGACAAAGATGTTGAACAGCACCGCTGCCAGTACTGACCCCTGAGGAACACCACTCATCAGTGGTCTCCACTCGGACATCGAGCTGTTGACTAAAACTTTTTGAGTGCAGCCATCCAGCCAGTTCTTTATCCATTGAGTGGTCCATCTGTTGAGTCTGTGTCTCTCCAATTTAGAGACCAGGATATCGTGTGGGACGGTGTCAGACACTTTGCACAAGTTCAGGTAGATGACATCATTGGCTTTTCCCTTGTCCACTGCTGCTGTAACCCTCTCGTAGAAGGCCACCAAATTTGTCAGGCATGACTTACCCTTGGTGAGCCCATGTCGGCTGCTATCAATCACCTCCTCTTTTTCTGTGTGCCTTAGGAGTGTTTCCAGGAGGATTTGCTCCATGATCTTGCTGGGCACAGAGGTAAGACTGACTGGCCTGTAGTTCCCTAGGTCTTCCTTTTTTCCCTTTTCGAAAATAGGGGTTATGTTTACCCTTTTCCAGTCATCAGCAACCTCACCAGACTGCCATGACTTCTCAAATATAATGGGTAGTGGTTTAGCAACTTCATCTGCCAGTTCCCTCAGGACCCACGGATGTATCTCATCAGGTCCCATGGACTTGTGCACCTCCAGGTTCTTCAGGTGGTCTCATACTTGATCTTCACCTACATTGGGCAGTTCTTCATTTTCCCAATTCTCGCCTTTGCCTTCTGCATTGTGGGTAGTGTGGTTGCAATCTTTACTGGTGAAGACTGAGGCAAAAAAAGTACCTCAGCTTTGTCTCTATCCTCGGTGACCAGGTCTTCCGTTTCCTTCCAGAGAGGGCCCACATCTTCCCTAGTCTTTCTTTTCTCACTGACATACTTATAGAAGGAATTTTTGTTTGTCTTGATATCCCTGACCAGATTTAATTCAATCTGGGCTTGAGCTTGCCTAACCTGATCGCTGGCTGCTTGAACAATTTCTCTGTATTCCTCCAAGACTACCCAGCCCTGTTTCCACCCCCTATAGGCCTCCTTTTTACTTTTGAGCATGTCCAGGAGCTCCTTGTTCATCCATGCAGGCCTCCTGGCTTTTCTGCCTGCCACCTTCTTTGTAGGGATGCATCACTCCTGAGCTTGGAGGAGGTGATCCTTGAATATTAACCAGCTTTCTTTGGGTCCTTCTTCCCTCCAGCACTTCATCCCATGGCACCATACCAAGCAGCTTCTTCAAGAGGTGAAAGTCAGCTCTCCTAAAGCCCAGAGTAGTCAGCTTGCTCCACACCCTCCTCACTGCCTCGAGGATCTCGAAATCCATCATTTCATGGTCACTGCAGCCCAGGCTACCCTTGAGCTTGACATTGCCCACCAGCCCCTCCTTGTTGGTAAGGACAAGGTCCAGCAAAGCTCCTCTCCTCATTGGCTCCTCTACCACTTGGAGAAGGAAGTTGTTGCCAATACAATCCAACAATGTCCTGGATTGCCTATGCCCTGCTGTATTACCCTTCCAACAGATGTTGTGGTGGTTGAAGGCACCCATGAGGACCAGGCCGTGTGAACGCGATGCCCCCCCTATCTGTCTATAGATGGCTTTATCCACTCAGTCTTCCTGGTCAGGTGGTCTGTAGCAGACCCCCACTGCAATGTCCCTTGCTCCTGATTTCCCTTTAATCCTGACCCATAAGCTCTCAGTCAGCTCTTCATCCAGCTCTAGGCCAAGCTCCACGCACTCCAGCTGGTCATTGGCATATAGGGCAACACTACCTCCTTGTTTCCCCTGCCTGTCTCTCCTGAAGAGCCTGTAATCTTCCATGCCAACACTCCCATTGTAACAGCCAACCTTTTGGGTGAGGCAAACCCCATCTGCTGCCAGCAGGCCTGGTGCTGCATAGGCCATTCCATTGTCAAAAAAACCCAAATTGTTGTGGTGACACCAGCCACGGAGCCACGTATTAAAAGACTGAGCTGGTGTGTTTCTTTCACCATCATTGCCCCCAGTTGGAAGTAGGGAAGAAAAAATAACCTGTGCTCCAGATTCCCTTACTAGTTGTCCCAGGGCCCTGATATCTCTTTTAATTATCCTTGCACTCTGATCTGCACTTGGACAGAAGCAGTCAGTAGTAATCCAAGGGCCACACCAGGCCAGGGAGTTCCTTCATGATATCCCTAAGCCAGGCCCCAGGGAGGCAGCAGACTTCCCTCAGAGTGGGGTCTGCCCTACGTACTGGACCCTCTGTCCCCCTCAGAATTGAGTCGCCTACAATACTTCAATAATGTAAATGTTCTGTGGGATTAATGACAGGGCTAGAATAATTTTTTCTAGTCTTAATGCATCATTGAAAAGTCCCATAATCTCAGAACAAGGATGTCATAATAGGAAGGAAAAACACCTTTCAGTATAGCACATCATCTGAAAAATTGGTCCAATACTTTGCAGAATAATGAAATTACACTATTGGCTGAAAAATCTGAAATTATCAAAGAGAATGGAGAAGCACTCTCAACATGCTCACACTTGACTTTCAGGAACATTCTCGCTGAAATTAACATGTGTTGCTTTGAAAAATATTCCTAAGTGCGTAAGTACTTAGTTTTTTTTTGTAGGGTTTGTGTGGAAAGTACCCACTGTGTCTTTAAGTATGTTCCTTTCAAATTAATTTTATATATTACTAGAGGTGTTGGATTTATGTTTACTTAACCATTAGCAATGTGTGAGCTGAAGAACAACAGTGAAAATAGTCGATACGGCTCTAACCACATGCCTCAAGTTTGACTTGAAGAACCTAAGTGGAAGGGTAGGAGCCCTGGGTGTCTCTGTTGACTCAGCCAAGAAGCATGCGATTGGTGCTGCTACCTATCTGTCAGCTGGCAGAAATGAGAACTTACACTCCCTCGCCTTTGTCTGTCAGGTTAATTTTGTGTAGAAAGTGTGCAAATAGTAATGAGAAGAGAAAAGGAACTCCCTCCCTCCAGGGAAATGCATGAAAACTGTTTTTATTAATCCTTGAGGAGCACTACTTAAACAAGCAGCCCTACTGTTTTCCGAAACAGAGGGACGTAACTCCTGTTCTGTTTACTCCAGAGGACTGTCAAACTATGTGCCCTGTTCTCCTCACATTATGAAAAGGGAGGCAACAAAAGGAGAAAAGAGCCTACTGCAGCTGGAGGAGGGAAGAGTTACACTGGAGTTAGAGAACAGGCACGGCAGGGCCACCCTTTTGGCAGGCGAGGTTTAGAGGGATAAATTAAAGCAGCCGGTGGCCTCTGGTGAGTCGCACTGAACCAGCATTTAAACAGCAATGGCCATTGTCTATCTCATACAATTTCTGTAGCAACTCTGGCCAGACAGAAGTGCAGCCCTACTCCCTGGTATGCCGATAACAATGGCGACATCCCCGTTTGTGAACGGGGGCCAGTCGCTGTCAAAAGGAGTGTTGGATGGTGTGTGAGGGAAGTATGAAAAACCATTCCAGCTAGGATTCACATTCGTGCGGCTCTGCCAGCTCCAAGTTATTCCTCACATTGTGCCAAGTACAGGATGAAATGCAAGTCAAAAAGGGAGGGTAGCTTACCTCTTGCTACAGACCATATGGATGTGAGAATCCGCATGCTCTGTGGCTGTGCATGCTGATCACTTTGCCTCCATACTTCACTGGCAAGTGTTTTTCATACGTGACAGTATATTCACAACACGCAGGCATACGCTCTTATCCATTGGAATGTGCTCCTGGAAAGCGTGATGGTTGGTTATGCAATAGGAGGGGAGTCTGTATGCAGGCATTTGAGAAATACATGCAATCAAACCACACAGGGACAGTAACACACAGGGACAGTAACAGACAGACAGGGACAGTATGTCAGCGTGTTGTGGCAATAAGGTCTTTCTGCTCGTTCCAGTAACACTACTCAAGAAAGCAAGTTCTTGATGGCACAAGTGAAGAACAAAGACAAGAGGGATGCTGCTGCATAGCCACACACAAGGTTTTTAGGATATTTTGCTAGTGTGTGTGTAATACATAAACAATATATTAGAGAAATATTTAAAATACTGCATTGTAGCCTACTGTGTATATATCCTCGGCAGTTATGTTAACACAAACGAATATTTGACAGGAACACTTTGGTAGGACTGCATGGCTCAGGGTAGTCTTGAAGGAAAAAAAAACCAGTTATGACAGCATTTAGCAGGGCACAATATGAAGTGATTGATGATGGACCTCCAAAATGACAGTAGAAAAATGACAGAAACTGTGAAGTTGTTCCCCTGCGGTCTGATATGTACTTGGGTGTGCTGTATAACATGCAGCACCTCACCCTGCTTGTAGAAGAGCTCATTGCAAGTCCAGTAGCAGTAATATGAAAAGCAAAAGACTGCATTTTCTCAAGAATACAGTTGTTTCCTCTTCTGCATTGTCTTGTTTTCCTACTTGTTATAGTCTTTTGATCTTCATCCTGTGTGGAAAGGCTTGGGATCATTTAGAACCTAACTGGAAAGTGAGCTGGGACACTTCGTTGCTGTGTTACAGAGAGCTGACTATGACTTTTTGAGACCACTGTGCCATATACTTCTTTATGTAGGTACCTTTGGGTAAGAAACTGCTGCATGTTGCGATGAAATGTAGAAATGTTTGAGCTGATTTTCTTCAGATGGCTTGAACTGGAGAAATAGTCCAAACCCTTTAGCCCAGAGCTCCCTGCACAGTAGCGTGAGTGATGTCAGGCACAGGTCCATGCTGCCAGAGCAAAAAGGCTCCTTGTACTTGTGCTAACGCAAGCAGCCTGCGCTGTGATACAGCAGACGCACAATGTGCTCAATATAGTTTAGCAGGTGCTGTAGACATATTTGTGTTGGTATTTTCCTTTAATCCTAGAAAGAACAGGGAAATCCCCACATCCAGCTCTGTTCCTCGTAACTGCACTATTTCTTACACATTTTTCTTATGCTATTACTGTTCTGAATTCCTCAGTGCAGCATCCCTGTTTCTGCTGTTTAAAAGATAAGGTGGGTGGGATTCATCTTCCATAACTTTAAATGTTTATGGCTGTACTAGACTCCCTTTTGACTCCCTTTATTGATGCTGAAAAATTGATGAACTCTTTTATGAGTGCGGTTTATATGACTCCCAATTTCAGATGTCTACTTTAAGATAAGATGAGTTGTGTTCCAGAAGTGTCTGTGCCTCTCCATTAGCTGTAAAGGGAATTTAGATTACTGACTCCAGTGACAGTGTCTGCAATATTTATATCTATATTTGGTCAGATGAACTTTCCTTTGTGTATTTTGCTGGGTTGTGGGTTTGTTTGAGTTTTTTTTGTTGGGGTTTTTTTATTTTTCCATTGAGATTTGATTTGACTGGACTCCTGCAATATAGAAATAGGGATTTATTTTTGCCTGATAGGCACCTCTAGTAACAGTAACTTAAGCAACAGATTGCTTGGAATGGTCTTTTCTTTTCCTGTTCTTATAGAGCTACTCTGGCACCATGGAAAAGAGTTGTGGGGTTTCAGTTTTTGCTGGTGGAGGGCTGAAGTAGTAGTGATACTTGTGGGCCTATAGAATAGGGAGCAAAGCCTGTGAATATGCAGATTACCTCCCAGGATTATCAGTATCTTGGATATTCAACAAGTCTAAACCTGAAGGCCCCCCTTTCTCTCTGGGGTGCGTTGCTGTCACCTGGCTCTTGGGGTGGTGGGAGAACTGCAGTCCCAGTTACCTACATAGAGCTGTAGCAGGCAGCTCTCTCCTCTTCTGCATGCTGATGTGAAAAGGCTGATAGCACTTCATAGGTCACCCAAGTGCCTACTGCCTACAGTTTAAGCTTTTCCTGGCTTTTGCATTTCTGGGACTATTGTCTGCGTGCTGTAATCCACTCTGTGACTCTAAGCAGCATTTCAGTAGCTTACATAGATGCAATGTAGATGAGCTCATGCTGTGAATTCAGCTCTCCTTATGGTATATTTTGCACCAGCTTATTTGTACAGATGCCACCTTCACCTCATCTGAGACTCAGTGCCATGCGATGAGGACAGTGAACACTCCTACTGCCAAAAGCCCTCCACCCTGATATTTCCAATACCTCTTCCCTGGAATGAACTATGCAAACCATCCTCTTCCTAGAATCGGATGCTACTGTGATTTGATTTGCACAAACTTGAGGTTGTCTGTGTTGGTAGGTTTCTCCATAGATGAATGAAATTTATACCTGTAGTGGAAAGATCTTCATATGGTCATCATTTTCAATCTAGCTTTGTTTCACACATGCAGAACTAATGAGTTCAATGCCTCCATTAAGCAAATGAGTGTACACACATAACAGATACAGTAGCAAACTTTAGGCCAAAGATAATGGCTAGAAATATGCTTACTAACTCAACCCCTTAACCTTCTTCTGAGCTTTCTGTGATAAGCTATCCATACAGTCTGCACTTGTGAATGGTTGTCATCCTATGTGGCCAAAGGGGAGGAAACTTACAAGAAGAACCTTGTAGATAATCCATTTTTTTAACCTGTAGGACATAACTGCACGCTGCACATTAGTTGCAAACCACAAGCAGATAGAGGTTGTTTTATTTGTATGCGTAACACATAAAAAGACATTAAAAATATGTATCTGTTGTCCACCAGTTGCTGAAATGACTGCAGGTATGCCTTTGTAAGATCTAGTATACACTACATTACAATAAGGGCTAGAAATGTCATTAATTTGTTATGGGGTTTTGTTTGCTGTTTGTCTGTTTGTTTTTTTCATACATTGAACTATCTTCCTACATTTACACAGTTGAACCATACCCTAGACCTCCGTAACAGTGAACATGTTACTCAATCACACATTTCAATGTTCAAAGTAAATACTTTTGCCTATTGCAGTCTGGATTTGTGTAGAAATGTAGCATGTAGGTTACTCACTAAAAGTAGCTAGGGGGTTTCATTCATGCAACGTAGTATGTATATAGCATAATTTACCAATTTGCAAGTGGAAAATAAGACTGGGATGGTATCAGATGCTTCTTTTAAGACGTTGTGTGATAAACAATTTCATTTTATTTGACAAGACTGGGGCAACAATATACATTAAAAAAATTCATTGACATAAATGACATGTTCAAACTGGGACTTTGCATAGTCATAAAAAAATCCATTTCTCCAGATGGCATTGAGAGGTCTCACTAGGAAAGCATAATGCGATTCCTGACATGTCTTATGTCCTATATAAAAAGAGAAATTGTTCAGAGACTGAACAATAGCAGCAATGCCAAAGCAGATAGCTTGCATGTTGGTTTTAGTTAGGTCATTGTTCCCTATGTATCTAGCTGAATATTTATGGAAAAGGTAACTGGTGAAAAAAAAATCCCTTTATAGAATCATAGAAATGTTGATTAGAATGTGGTTTTTTTTGGCGGTCATGTAGTTCAACCTCATGCTTGGACTACTGCCAACACTCAGTCAGGCTCTGTCCAGCCAGGTCGCAAAAACCTCTGTGGAGGGAGTTCCCACAGCCCTTCCAGGCAGCCCCTTTCCTGCAGCACTGCATTGTGGAAAAGCTGTTCCTCATCGCTAAGCTGAACCTCCCAAGGTGAAACCTGTGCCCCCTGCAGTACTGTAGCAGTACTGAGAAGAGGTTGAGAGTTTGGCTTCAATGTCTTTGTAAGTGTCCTTCGAGTAGTTGTAATCTGCGACTAGAACATCTCTTAGCCTGCTTTTTATCAGTCCAGATGAGCTCAGTTCTCTCCACTTCTCACAGTCTATCTGCTCTGGGCCCCTGACCATCTTAGCAGCTGCCTACCAGATCCCCTCCAGTTTCCTAGTACTCCCATTGATGATGTGGGTGGGGATGACATGCCCAAACCAGTATATTTATTGCTGCCCTGTACTCACCAGTGCTGAGTACAGGGCGGTGATAAATTCCTTCGATCTGCAGGACACAGCCATATCATAACACATTGCAGAATTGCATGAGCTGTGGTCAGAGCACATCGTTACCTTACATTCAGCCTTGCAATTGCAGCAATCTTCACTGGCTTCCCATGCTACCCTGCTAGCTGGTCACCAGCCTGTACTGAGGCAGGGGGTTTGTCTGCTCTGGTACGCTGTTATGCTTTTTCTTACTGAAATCCATGAGGTTTCTGTATGTTTAATCCTCAGCTTAAGGGCCGGAAATAGACCACTGAATCATTTATAGTTCACTGGATTTGTAAGATATTCAGAGATGTGTTGTCAATTGCATTGTCAACGTGTACTAATGACAGCATATAAGTAGGACGAATCCTACAAGTCTTTGGGGGATTCCGAGTTAGATAAGCTGTATAATCAATTAAGAAGCATTACAGCTTTCATTTATATTTCATCTAGCATGGAAACTAGAAAGTAGGGGAGTCAATGGGAATTTTGTGTTTAATTTTTATAGTTGTCATTGTTTTGAGTGAAGAATTCTGTCAAAAAATGTTGGTCAAAGCATTTGACCTGATATTTCCCAAGTTTTTCTGGTAGCAAACGCATGAGTATCTTTAAAACAACAGTATTTCATAGTCAAAAATATTGGAAAGAATGTCTGAGCGTTTGAGAGAGGTAAGGTTTTGGCTGAGTATGAACTTTGCCAATTCAGTTTCTACTGGGCTCTGTAGTGCCCTGACCAACAGTTAGATGTATTCAAATCTAATATTTTCTGATAAAATCTAAACTTTCATTAATGTATTAATGGTTGCTTTCACTGAGGATCCCTGATGGATGAGCTGTCACAGCCTCCATTTCTGTGTGCCTTAGGGTCTGCTCCTTCATGTGTTTTAGGTGACCGTCACACTAAGCTCTGTAGGATTCAATGCTATCTTCCCTCCTGGTCGTCACGCGTGCAGGACTGTGGTACCTGGGCTTTCACAGGCTGCAGCGCCCTCACTGCTGGGAAGATAGTCAGCAGCAATGTCCCGCCCTATCTGACTCAAAGAGTGCTGTTTAGTCGTGGAGGGGAAAAAAATGGATGTCAGAGATGAGAAAACATACAAGATAGCAAGGACTCCCTCCTTTTCCTAGGAAGGGTGAGAGTTTGCTTTTTTCTCGATTTGCCTTATTTTTGTGGTCTGGTGGACCTGTGGCTCCTCTCTGACAACTACAAGACCCCAGAAAACTTAGCTGCACCTTAGCAAAGAGTACCTTTTCACCTCTGCTATGATCCATGATCCTCTTAGACCAAGACTTGCTCTATAAAAAATAATCCACCTTCCAACAACCTGGAAGTTGAAGCTGCTATAGTGTGCAAAAATGTGTGTCTATGATGGGCATTGGTTACACAAAACTAGAGGATGGGCTAATGAAACTCCCATTGATCCAGATTTTACTTACATGAAAAAGTCTTCCTTTTAAGGCCAGTTCTGTGGCAGTCTGGAGGAACATATAATAAATGATAATAAAAATAAGCAAATGTGAAAATTAATAAATAAAAAAAAACCCATTGGAACATGTTGCTGTATGTTAAACTTTGGCATATATAAATTATTTTGCACTGCTAATGCAGATGTCTTCCATTTCTAAATGAACTTTAAAAATGAGAGGGTTTTTTACTATGGCTATTAACTGACAGTGGTCTTCTAATATCAGTCAGTAGGAAAATGTCTATTCTGTTTATTCCTTACTTTCTGGGTAGGTCCCTGATGTTCAGCTTTGCTCATTTTCCATTTCACAGACTGAGTTTACTTTAACTGAAACTGCCAAGCAGTAATTCAGTTCTTAACTAGATTTGTGGTGGTGAGACAGAGGGTAACATAAAAAGGCAGAACTTATTGGCACGATTCATCATCATACTTTATTGCACACTCGAGCCTACTGGGCAGGAAATGTTATTAAATTGGAAGATGTACCAGAGCCTTCTGAATCTGGCAGGACAAGCACCTTAAATCTCATGAAGGGCTGATGTGCTCAACTCACATTCAGTCCTCCTGAATGGTTGCAAGAATATAGGTGGTGTTCCAGGTTAACCTTTGCAAGGGAGAACAGCTGGCATTGTGTTCACACTGTGAGAGTGGTACGCGTTAAGGACTAATATGTAGAAGGCAAATAGTCATGGCAGCAATTGTGCTCACCTGCTGGTCTGTGGAGTGGGGCATAACCCCATCTACTTGGCTCCTGAATGTCAAACACTGGTATAACAAATGTCACCCGCTGTGAGGGCAGTCCAGAATCTATGTTTATTTTTGAGTCGACAGGTCAGTACTAGCAGCTAGTTGTATCAAAACACAGATGGCGGTAAAACATGAATTATATGCCAAACTAATAAGTGAAAACAGTGGACTTCCTGAAGGGCAAAGAGATTTCTTAGTGAAAACTTAATGAAAGACTATGGAGGAATTACGTGTAATTGTTGTTTGTGAAATAAAACCTCTTTTGGAAAAAAATGCTTTAGTGATAGGAACATACAGAAAATATAAATATAACTCAGATGATAGGGAAATCCCTGTTGCACCATGGGATCATGAGAAAATTCAAGTTTCTGCATTATGCATGGCCCGGCTGTCAGCTCCAGTGTTGCTATGGTCTGAAAAGGAGTAAGGATTTCACAGCTGGAGTGGATCGAGACTGGAAATTCTGTGGTCATGAATGTACAGAGGTGGGAATTAAATTGCATTCAAAGAGGATAAACCACAAAGACACTACTTAACAATAAGTGGCTACTGAAGAAATTATACTTGTAAAAATGCAGAGTATCGTTTTACCAGTAAATTTCATTGTGCAAGCAGATCCAAAGAGCTGGCTTTCAGTGTACTGAAAAAATTGGGATTGGGAAAGTTTTGAAACCAAATTTGATTGCAATTTTTAAATTATGAAGTCTTTACATTCAAGCAGTTTGTGCAAAAGGCAGCTTATTTCTGGACTTCTCTTTGAATTTTGTAGGATATTCTTCCCACTATATGTTAGCCCCATGGATAAACCTCAGTCTCAGATCTTTTAGTTTACTGGCTGCTTATGCTGACAATTGAAAATACTTTAAAGACTTTTCTGAAACTCCTTTCAAGAACACCCTATCAGAAAGGTAACACACTATTCCTCTTCTCTTAGGCAGATTTGGAGTTGTCTGTTTCTATTTTTTTAAACTCTCAGCTTTCGTAAGAAAATACAATCACCAATACATGCACACAATACTTGCATTTTCTGATAATGTGTCTTTATTTGTATCCAGAAATACAAATGTTGGGATCAAAATACGAATATAAATAGTATTCTAGACGCACAGCCCTACTCCTTAACACAAAGTAAAGTGGAGTGGATGTGGTCAATAAGGGAAGGTCGTTGTATGAGAACTTGAGGAGATGAAGCACACAGGTGTTTGACTTTTCTGGTTAGGTCAGTCTGGGGAATCACTAGGATGGCTATCTAACTTAGAATGACATACTGGTACTAGTGCTACCTGTATTATTCAAGGCACATTGGGCACATAATTGTACTTTCATTTCACTATGACATCACAAGCTGCACTGCTAGCAAAGAAATCACACACCCCTAAGAAAAACTTAGGAAGGAAAGAAAATCAGAAATCTAGAATTTTATTTGTGTTCTATAAGAAAGTTCAATTTGGCACACAGTTGTCAGTTTTTATGTGATTCCTAAAATTGCACTCACTTAAAATTAAAAGAAATATTCATATGTTGTCATTTTGGTAAAATATTTAAGAGGAATATACTGAGAGTTTAAAATAGGATTATATAAGGCAGTTGATGACTGTCTGTGATAGCCACAGACTGGGCTCAGATTCCCTCCAGCCTAGTGTTCCTATTTGTGATGGCCACATGTTGGCCCATGTTTTGTGGTTGGTATTGCATGTGAGCGTGGATGACAATAAAGTCACAAGACTCCTCAATGACCACAAAAGAGAATAAGGGGGACTGATACTGTAATCTCTCTGCACAAGGTTTCCCACTGTTGCTCAGAGGAATATTATTTTGTGGAAGGTTATTCTGAGATTTTGTTTCCTTTGGAGCACTCTACCAGTGATTTTCTTTCCTGTTCTGCCTGTGTAATACTGTCAGATGCAATTGTTTTACCAGCTTTCCATGAGTTCAACAGCATCTCATTTTTTGAGGATCCCAAGTGGTCAGCAAGTATGACTCTGTAACATGCTCTGTTCCACATTTGTCAGCAGTTTTTTTCAAATATATCATCAATAGTCTTCTCTTGGTTCATTTTCTATTAATATGCAATTTAGAAATTTTGGCATTTATCTGTTTTAGGCCTCACTGTAAGTACATAAAGTACAAATCTCACTTTAAGTACCTAAGTTACAAATCTGCTCTTCACGAGCTTTGAAGCCAGTCAATGGATAGTCAACCCTGCCAGAATATGATCCAAAGCTCTTTCTATTTGCTAGTAAGAATATTTTAATTTAAACCCCTCTCCTGGTCAATGATCTTGATTTATAAGGAAGTTTTTGACTCAGACCTGAAGGCCTTCTCTTTAAAGCTTGTAATCATAACACAGTCTCAATAACAAGCAATCACCAGCTTCACTGTGGATATTTCATTCTTTGCATTTTATAATATATTGTGTCGGTACAGCTTCATCTCTCCCAAGCACTGCCATAGGCTGCAAGAAGGTAAAGAGACATTAGGAGAGTATTAAGCACTGTATTAAGCACTAAAGGGAGCACCTGGGTTCCTGTATAAGAAGCTCTGCAGGCTGGCTTAGCCCTCCAAGCAAAGCTGAGTTTTGTGAATGCTTCCATGACACCAAAGAGGCTGTTTTGGCTCCTCTGGCTAGTGTCAGTCATTACCTAGATAAAATAATACCTGGCAAATAGCTGACTGTATCACTGCTCAGTTTGCCTGGTTCAGTCCTTGGGAAAGCCTACCCCCAGACATATGAATAATCATAACCACATGTCTTCTACTGTCTTACTTTGTCCTTCATAAATAGCAAACAATTAGAAGATCAAAATGCACATTTTGATAGAAAGTAGAGAATTCTCAGGTGTCCAACTCTGAGGCACTGAACTTCATGATTAATTTTATTGTCTAATTTCACATATATTCTAGGAAAACCCTTGAGGACTCCAGATGCATACAGACACTGACTTGAGTACCCACAACAAAAGAGAAAAACTAAAAGAAAGTAAAGTTTGTAGAAAGGAATGCATCATCACAGATCTTGGATATCTCCCTTGAGGAATATCATGGGACACTAAGTGCTCGAAGACTGTCACAATCCAAAGTCATTTAAAGAAACAGCTACTAGGCAAATTGGATTATTAGAATGATATTTTACCCTAATTCAGGGCTAGGTACTAGACAGGGTTATAGGGTAGCATATCTCTTTTATGGTTATCCACCATATGTACAGTGTACGGTGTATAAAAATTTCCAGTTTAACTTGTCAAAGCAATGCAGTTCAAGTGGAGAGGATTTTTTTCTATTAAAACATCATTTCACTTTAGATATAAAACACAGATTTGTTTTTAGTATCTAAAACAGTGACCTAAATGATGAGGAAAGCACTGTTTGTTGTCCAGACAAACCATGGTTCCCAGGGGAAAAGGCAAAACTATTAAGGCCACTGAGTCTTGAAGGAAGGCCTTCATTTTTCATGTATATACTACAACCCTTCAAGAAGAGAATGTAGTGAACCGTAAGAAGCTTATAGGCATATAAACATAGTGTAAGATTAATGACACTATGCTTCTTTTCAGTATGTGTAAGTCTCAATGTAAGTTTGCAGTATGTAAGTCTAAGTTAAGCTGATTTTGTGCTTGCCAATTGTACAGGTGAAGAGAAAGAGGGAGGGAAACAGTATCTAAAGTTAACTCAGAAAAAAAAAAAAAAAAAAAAGCTCTGAAGAAGAGAGAACCTCACCTTCCAGCTGTGGAAATGTATTCCCAATGCATAGTTTGTTTTTTGCCTATTTTAAACAGTCTTCTGGGAAGAGACCTGGGTGAGGTAAACAGCAGCCTTGAGTTTATGCTCTGCATCTCTTGGTGGAATTAAGTTGCTGAGTGAAGAAGGAAGGATTCCACTAAACCACTGAAATCCCACTGGAGTTTTCTTGCTACTTAGGAACTGAGAAACCTACAGACTGCTTAAAAAAAACCCCAAACATCAGACAAATGCTCAATGTGTAAGTTGAAGACATCTAGAATATTGGTTACACACTGTGGTGCTCAGGAGGATCTCCAGCAAGGTCATTGTCCCTCTTTCTAGTTCTCAGGCCAGGAATGGTATATCCTTCAATATCAAGAAATGCTAAAGGCACTAATGTAAGAGGCACAAAGATTTCACTGTAAGCAAGAAGAAGAATATACCTTGAAAAAAAATCATCTAATTGTGTAGGCAGCTAAGATTATGGGATATGGCTTGCTTTATGGAAACACAGAAAGAGTAGCCAATGGGAAAAGTACAGACTCTATTTATGGAAGCCTTTACATGTTGCAGTGGGCACTTTGTTTTACAGATTAGAAGGTAAGACCAACCCTCCAGATTGAGTCTCCCTTCCCACAAAGTCAACAGTACAGCAACTATGGTCTTTCCAGAGCTGTCTTGCACCTGGTCACTTGGAGCATGGGCAGGCCAGAGCCATTTTTCTAGATGTATGGTGAAATTTGGCGTAAAAAGGAGGTAAGCATCCTTCCCTTCATGAAGTGACTGAGTCGGGTGAGTTGTGATAAATGCACGCAGCAACATGACATGCTAGACTCTGAGACCCAGGGCTGCAAAAGTATTTGAGATAGCTATCTATCCAAGCTATTTGGCAGGATGCCTCCAGTTCCAGAAATATCATTTCCTATCAGATAAAGGCTCATGTGTCACTGCTGTTCCAGCTGATGAATGTGCAAACCACCAGGTGGATGATTTGGAATTAGCTGTGGGTAGGTGGTGGGAAGAACTGAATAAGAGGAGTGGGACAGATAAGAACTGCACAGCAATAAAAAATAATTTCTTCTTCCCTTTTATCTTCACTCCTCATCGTTGTCTCTGTGAAGATGGTTTTGGGTTTTTTCATTTTTCCTGCTGTAATTCTTATAATTTTTATTGATATGTACAATATAGCAATATACAGCTGAGAGTTGATGAAGGATAAAAGGAGGATCTAAAACAGAAGAAAAGTTACCAAAGTGCCTGAGGTGTTTTAATCTACAGCTGTACTTCTTGATTAGAAAGTTACATTAAAATTGTCTGGCATACTTAAGTGCCACATTACTGCTGGACGTGGAGACGTCATTTACTGGCTGCAAGTTTTTATACACTTATTCTTGGAAGAATGGCTGTAAAAGAAGGAACTGCCAGCGTTAGGCGTCAGGGCCAGAAGAACTGAGAAAACAGAATTAAGCAGAACGGTATTTTTACACATTCTTAGTTGCCTTGAAAATCCTGCCCTCAATGCAGGAAAGCACTGTCCATAGGCTTCTAATTGAAGAGGGACGGTAAAAGGTTTGACTTTAGATCCTCCTGGGGGAAGGTGGTTATCTAAACAAACCCTCACAATCTTTTCTGTAACTTCACAAAAGAAGGAATGTAATGTGAAGATACTAGATTTTGTGGTTTTACATACATATTTAATATGTTTGTTTCGCTAGTCATTTGTTTTTGCCTTCCTCCATTCCCTTCCCTTCCTTGGAAGGGTAAAAAGAAGTACCAAATATCAAAAAGAAGCAGCTGAATAAATGCAAGTCTTGAATGTGAAATTATAAGAGAATGTTCTAAAATGCTAAAAGGTGGTTCTTACATTTCTTATGGGAGAGTGCACAGAAGTGTTAATTTTTTTCAATTTGCAAAAGAAGCAAGAGTATCTGGAGGTTAATGAGGATATTCTTACTACTACAGAAGGATATGGCACATAGATATATGCAGACCACATTATCTAGGTGTCTAGAATAATTGCATTTTGAATGATGCAGAGACTAGAAACTTATCTTCCCTGATCTCTATGGTTTTTCAGTGACTGCCAAAGCACAGAGCAGTGAAGCAGAGAGAGTAAACCAAGCAACTAGAAATAAGTAGAGGAATGCGTTCTGGAACCTGCCAGCCTACGGCCTCTCTCCTTGCATGTAAATCATTTTTTTTTGCAAATAACCCCAGAATAGAATATATTACACAGTAGAATATGTCCTCCACTGTCAGTGGAAGTGTCAGCGGAAGCCAGTAGTGTCTGCAGACTCCTTCTTGGTTAGGACCGTGGAAAAAGGTGGAATGAAATGCTTCCAACTTCTGTTTATGAAAGCACTCAGAAAACAGAGGTAATGACAATGGACTTGGCAGAACCAGTCTTGCAGTGAAGGATCCGATGGGATTGTGTGCTTTTAGCAGGAATTAAAGTGTAAGAAAAGTATATGTTCATCAACTAAAATGGGAATGTTCCACTTCCACACTTACTCCCAGGACATTTACTCAAGTATGCAATTGCTAAATAAACCTCACTTTAACTGTTCAAGATCTAATAGTAGAAGGCATCTTCTTGTGCCTCATTTGTCTCAATAGTCTCACCAAAATCAATTGATTGTGCAGAGGGTTTGCAGGATCAGACCCCTAAAGGATAACTGTTTCCATTCTTTTATTTAGGCTTGAAATATTTCTAGTATTCTTGCAAACTATGACTGAAGGTGGATGTTAGAGTAGATGATTGATTCATAATTAGAGACCAGGATATTCAATTCAATCATCTTCTTGCACTGCTCAAAATATAACTCTCATCCTTAAATAAAATCCATACTTCCAAGTGCAGGGCACAGAGGTTTACAGAGTAATAGATTTTACAGAGTAATTTGCTGTTGAGGGTTAGAAAAAACTTCAACGTGTGTTTTGAAATCAGAAGGTTATCATGGGTTTAGAAGACATCCGATTGGGCAGATTTTGATAAAGATAAGGTTTTGATCCTGCCCCAAAATATTTCTCCTCTGTGCTTGTAATTTGAATTTTGTCAGTCCTTAGAGAAGTAATTCCCCTCCCCCACCTAAACCCAGCTCTGTCTCTGATATTTTAGGCAAGTGAAGAACAGAAGACAGTATTTTGAATAACTACAGTTAACTTTTGTGTTGTTTTTTTTTTTTCAATTAAAAACTCACTGGAAGCACAGAGCAACAGCAATGACAGACAGTGATGTTTCAAACAACATGACAGCGTTTTCTGTTCCTTTAAAATTACCATTGCATTAGTTTTTGCTTGTTTGCAGGATTTTCCTTCTGAGCAGAAAAGAAACATCTACTACTCATTTTTTATCAAATACTGTGTGGAAGAGACACACATTTTTTGAGATGATAAAAATGTTTTCAAGTCCTCCAGAAGAGAAAAAAAATAGAATTTTGGTTTTAGGTATGTTTTAACTTTAATCCTTTGTAACCATTTGTCATCCAAAGGGTAGTGAAAATCCATGGCTATTTAGTTTTGAATCTGTTTTGTTTGCTTAATAGCCATTATTGAGACAATCTGTAAAAGAGATGATCTAGTTTAACACTGTAAAACTAGTTTTTGAAAAAATGGGTAGTTTAAGAACTTAATGGTCAAAAGCTTGAAAATTACAAAATAGCTTTTTAGGGCAAAATATAGTTGGTAATTTAGGAAAAAAATTAAAACAACATTTTTCTACATGTGGCCACTATTTCATATTTAATCCAAGTGTGACAATTGTGTTCCCATAATTCAAGTGAAAAGTTTTCAGTCTTCAGCTCACGCCCAGGGAACAACTGCCGTGAGTAAGGACTGCAATATTTAACTTTATAGAAGGAACAAAAAAGTGTCCTTTGGCACACATGTTTTTCAATTTTGTAAAATAACTTTGGGAGAAAAAATAAGAATGAGAGAGAGCACTTTTTAGTAAATGGCAATCTGAAGAAAGTCACATATTCCTAGTGCTATTATATAGTGATTTTTACTCATGGCCGATCAACTATGTTCTGCTACAATGACACAAACAAGCAGGAATCTTGTCCTGCTTCAAGTAGAGTACTTTAGAAATCAATGACCATCCTGTGTTTAGCCAGTCATAAAAAAGACAGTTAAAAGCTTGAAAAACTGTAGAAGTTATGCCTACAGCTGCCTCAGAGATAGGCAAGTCTTTTATTTATATCAAAATAATAGCTTTCTTATAACTCTGCCTTTCACCTTAAGTCAAAACCAATATGTGTAGGTAATTAGCTAATTCCATGAATCCCAGACCTTTGCAGAAAGTAATGTCCATGCTTTGATCCCACCAGTGACATTTCTTACTGTCTTTTGGTGGTTTCTCTATAGCAAGGAGATCACCAATGAAATATTTCCCAAAATCTATGGGACATAGCTCAAGCAAGTTTAAACACAAAGGAGTGGTTTCATTGGCTTTGGCTTCTTTGCCAGTGCCAGTTTATGTTGCTCTGAGCCTCAGGAATATGGCGGCATTTTGAAGAAAGTATGGGAATGAAGAACAAAAATGACATATTTAACCTTTGCCTGAATTGTGTATAGCTTCTATGCCAAGGGAGAATAGTAGAGATTCTAATATACAATAATTATTCATAAACATCACTTATACTACAAATTCAGCTGAATTTTGTAAGAATCTTTTCCTTAAAATGAATAGCAGTAAGGAGATAATTCTTCCACGATTTTCTTTTTCAGGCAATTATATATTAAAATTCTTCATCAGGCTCTGTGATGGTGAAGATTAATGCGGCCTTTATAATTTGAGATGAAACTGACCGTGTCCTTCACTTTTTCTGCACTTTCACCATCCCTCCGCAGTGTGAAAACACAGCAGTCTTCACCACTACAGGCAACATTTAAAGATAGAGGTATCCAACCCAGTAGACCAGGTTAAACAGCAGGAAGGATGTAGGAAAAAAGACCCTAGAGTAAGAGTCCAGTTCTAAGATGTCTATGTGAATCCGTCCTCTCCTCCATGAACCTGATTTACACTCTTCGTAACAACAGAAAAAGCTCTGGCAGTCTTTCCCATCCAGACATTCATAGACACACGCATCTTCAAATTCTTGCCAATACATGGCATTGTTCAATGTGATGACTGTAGTTGGTGGTCTCATATCAAGTACAGAGTAATTCTGAGGAGAGAAAAAGAAACCAACAGTTTGATAAGCTTCCATGGATGATGCAGATCACAATTAATAATCATGGGAAAAAATTGCAGGAGCTGGGGATAAGGGGTCAATAGTATAGGAATTCTAGATTTGGGGAGCATCTTTCTTTCCCTCAAAAGATACCTTTTCAGATGAATTTCTATAGAGAGATTGTGAAGTGGCAAGTTAAAGAATTCTAGGTGTATTTTCTACTTGGTTAACTCAAAGCATGTATTTCCTTGTAACCATTTTTTTCACACTTAGGAGTTCACTTGCCTGTGCAAATATAATTTGCAAGTTACTTTAAACACTTGCAGCTACTACATTTAAGAATGTATTCCAAAAAATAAGGAAGTTGTCCCCCCTCCTCAATTAATTACAGAAAAATGTGCACTTAGTATAGCTGCACTCACTGCCTCTTATCTTTACCATGGTTTATAAAAACAGATATGATCAGCAACAGATAGCGATGATTTCAGTGCAGGATTTCAAAATGCCATCCCTAGGCACATCCCCTTAGTGCTTATCACACTAACCATGCTCAGAAATAGGGCACTTTGGTGTCATACATCCTCACAGTACCACTCGTGCCTGCAGACCTCTCCTTCTTCAATGTACTCCCTATTTACACTTTGTCAGCTTTTCTGTCACACCATTTCCTTTTCACGAAAGGTGATTTCTCACAATAGTCTCCTCTCTCATCAAGCCACCCGTTCTATCCTCACAAACGTCACCTCCTCTGCTGGCATCACTAGGAAGGGTCCCATCAGCTTCGCTGTCTGTCTGCACTGCCCTGACAAAGCAGATTCGAGCCCTGTCAGGGCAGTTTTCTCCATCCTGGGGGCCCTTCCTCTCCCTGTGATTGCGCTGAGCATCGCCTTTGCCTGCAGGAGCGTGCCAGGTATGCACTAACAAGGTAGGCACGCCTCTGCACTCTGCCTACTTGCCTTCTGGAGGGTGCTCTGGGCCCCTGCTTCCACGCTTGTGATACAAAATAGGCGACATTTCCCATTGAAGGGGTTGGGGCATACCCGAAAGCTCTCACTGTGTCTGTGAAACAGATCAGTGATATGAGTGATGTGCCTCAGTAGAAATTTTCCTTTTTCTATTGACTTCATTTTCTTTCTACAAATCCTTTGGTTTGACACATGATAATATTACCCATCTCATTAAAAATGCCGGTCCCCGAGATAAGAACTTGATGTGGCATCCCTCTGCTTAGATGTTGGCACCTCCGACATAGATAACTACATCTGAATAACTGCCCTATGGTATCTAGCCAATTACTTTTACGGCACAAATTTTCTCGTCACAAGTAGATGGCTAAAATCTCTCAGGTGCATTGCACTGTGGACTGTAAAGAGATTCCAATTCAGAAGTAGATTCTTGCAAATCTATTTGTTGCGAATTACTTTATCTCTGAGATTACATGACACAGATTATGCCCTTATGGTCTTCTCTCTCATTTATATAGTTTCAGGTGGCTGGTGTCAGAGCTTTACAATGTGCTGCCACATGGAAAAAGTCTAAGATTATTGCACAAGCAATCACTTTTTGACTGTAGCACTTTGGAGAGAAAAAAGCTGTAACTAAACTAACTCTTCTATACCACTGTTTCACATATTGTTCATTTCTTACAGGCCTTTATGAAAAATTCCTACTCAGTGACTGCAATTTTCTATGCCAGGCTGTAACATTTATGTTAAAAAGAAGAAAGGTTGATTTCCATCTCTCCAGACAATTTTGGTAAGTGAAGAGAAATAGGTGCCCCGGTTCTGCAAAGGAAACTCTCATCTATCAATAGCATGGATTTTATTTGCTTTTGTTTTGTTATATCAACTATCTGCTCAGGACAGAAGATAAAATAAATGCTGCGATAATACAGACAGATTAATCTGGTTGCTTTAATCTCTGTCAGCTAGGAGGGGTCCTGAAGTGACTAGATACCAGGTGAAGGTGGATGGTACCCACTGTGTCCTGAGTCCTGCTGAGCTGGGTTTGGGAGGCGAGTGGTGCCTGCACAGTGGGCGTCAGCCCAGTACCACCTGAGAGGTCTGGCAAGGCAAGGCGCTTCTCAGGTGCCTTGAGCAAGGCAGTTCAGATGCAGTGTTAAACGTGCTTAATGAAATTAGTTCAGACAAGGTATAAGTGTCTTCTCTAGGAAGAAAAACAAAGGGTGGGATTACCTGAACCCAGATTTACTAAGATTAATAAATTTCACCTTTTAGGTGGCATCACTACAAGGTTGGAAAAGACAAGATGATATCTTGAGAATCAGAGACAGTGCTTATTTTCTGCAGTTTTTGCTACAACTTGAACATGGAAGTTGTTTATGTATAGAACAAGGCCCTGCTCAATATCTGTCTTTTAGTGAAAAAAGAAAAGAGTAAAAGACTTGAAAAGTGGGCAGATACTTTCCAAGCAGATCAGACTGACTAGATCTAGACAAAGACTAAGTGTTAAACCTTATTGTCATTTTAATTGTGTATCTCTTTCCTTTTTTTTTTTTAATTGGAAAAAGGAATGTGCCGCTACCCATTCAATTTTAACTTCATCTTTCAGAAAAGTCTGTCCAGGGAGTGACAGCAAGAGCAAGCGTATAATTGCAATGTTTGCTGTAAACCATTCATTGTCAATGAGCAGACTTTCAATGCCGTATGAGCTCTTTAAATACATCAGAAAACTCGTGGGGGAAAAAAAAAGTGTGTAACAGTTTTTGTAAAAGATAAGCTAGTAACAGGGAGCTAGCAGTTCTAAATGATGAACTTCAACATATCGGAACCAAGAAATACAAAAGCAATATCTTAGTTCTGTCCCTGTTCTTATTTGGGTCTGATAGCTTGGGAAGCAGGCCATCCAACCATGCATGCTTTATATTTGTATATATATTATTGTATGTGTTCCAGTCTCAGATTTTGTATGACTTAGAGACACAATTTTATGCTGTTTCAACTTTATTACCGTTGTACATATATAAATAGCTATCTAGAGCTGCGTTAAACTTGTGTGCCTAAAGTACTTGAAAATCCACCTGAAAGCTTGCTAAAGGCTTTACAGATATGCATAAATTATTTTCTATGAAACTCAGTTAAATCTTCATATAAGTCTATGACATAAATTGTGCTTATTACTTTTTTTATAAAATGAAATGAGAAACTGCAGTATTTTATAAAGCAGACACACAAAATTTCTGAGTTAAAAATAACACACAATATTCTACACTTGACCGTTCTCCCTCCCAAATCATTTGATAAATCCTTATAGAAAGAGGCA
Organism: Charadrius vociferus; assembly: GCF_000708025.1. Taxonomy (NCBI): domain Eukaryota; kingdom Metazoa; phylum Chordata; class Aves; order Charadriiformes; family Charadriidae; genus Charadrius; species Charadrius vociferus. The sequence goes on along the minus strand of NW_009647750.1, from coordinate 125,130 downwards.
GCTATGTTCCTCTGCCACCACCAAAACCAAACTGAACTTTTAACAAAAAACCAAAACAATATTTATAGTGAAGCCAGGGTAAAACATAATGTAGTGTTACAGCTTTCTTGAGAATTATTGCAAGTAAATGTCAGCCATACATTCATGCCTCCATTTCTATGACTGAATAAAATAGTTTACTTACCATCACATGACCAAAACTGACATCAGGTAGCTTAAATGAAGATAACAAAAGAATTATTCAGAAGAAAACTTACTTATTGCTTCATCTGCATCTAATGTTCAATAGCACTCCTTAAACCAAGCCTTTAAATGTATTTGTCCATAAAACACTTCATGCTGAGTATTCTATATATTCAGAATAATATTCTTACACTTTAAAACTGCATGAAACCTCAGCAGAATGCACGCCTAGTTTCCATCCACTTTAAATCTTTATTCAACCTATTATATTTATTTATTTAGCAAACAATAGCTAAGTGAGCATTTGCTCTTGTGTTAATTTAAATCTCATCAATGTTTCATGCTTTCCCTCATCTTCATTCTCATGTTTGGAAATACATCCTACTCACAAAGATACTCGTGACTTTTTCATTCAGTCTTTCTATAGGACGGAATTTTAGTTTGAACATTAGCAAGCTCATTTTGATTGTCTCATACTTTTCTTTTGGTAACACTCTTTTGCCTTTTGTGTGCAATGCATTTTTACAAGAAGCTATTAGAGGTCAAATGGAGTTTTCATTGACTTTCTAGGCTTTCTCTAATTCCATATTCATTTCAGCTTTTCCTTCATTAGTTCTTCATTCAATCATTTTCTATAGCTCTTCATTCAATCCCTTTTCACCTTGTGACCTATTATTCCCTGAATTTAGCCTTCTGTCTCTTCAATTTCCTCCTTCACATTTCTCATATTTGTCTTTGTATTTCTGATTTCAAATGTCCTTATTCCCTCCATTATGCAAAATGGCATCCAACATCTCCAACTACTGATCTCAAACCCATAAGCTTTTCTACTGTTCTTGAGTGGACAGCCCACTTCCCCTTCCCTATGTTTACACTGAGATTTTTTTCTCCATTATACTGCTCCCTCTCATTCTCGCAGTCAATTATGACATACACCAGGCAATTCTTCCTCCGTGATTGTTTTAATTGTTTCTAAATAAGCAGCTTTTGTGTGTGTCTGGGTGTTACTCGTGGAAGTGGTTTTTTGGCCAAAAATGCACCTTTGCAAGTGACCTGCTCTGTTTTTGTACTTAGGAACAAGCCCCTTTGTGCATAGGGCTAAAAACAAGTGCTGATTCCCAGTAGAGACATGGAAATCCCATTTGTAAAGTTCACAAATATTTCTAGACCTTTTAAGTGATGAAATAGCAGATGCATTTGAATATACATCGATGTGCACATATTTGTATAACAAGCTATGCAATCTGTTTCAGTGGGAGTCCTTTATGATTACCAGCACAGTAACTGGAGGACAAAAGACCCGTAGGCAGGGTTGCTGCCTCATGGTCAGCAAGCTGCTTCTGTTAGGAACAGACCTCACTCAACACGCACATAACTGCTTCTGCTGTTACTGCGGGTAACTATTTTCCATCAGCTTTCAGGGCAGATCACACCACAGACTGGGAAGAGCTCAGAGGGGTGGAGCATCATGGGATTAGGGGCTGTCTTTGAATGATTCTCTGCTCTCTGAGCCAGACACATGCTAGAAAACAAATTCAAAAGTTGCCATCTTACCGACTTTTTCTTCTTAGTACAGTTTGGTTTCCTGCAACTCGAGTAGTAGTTGAGGGTTGCATACTCCATCAGAGCAGCGAAGACAAATAGAAAGCATACAGTCACAAACAAATCCATAGCGGTGACATAGGAGACACGGGGTAATGACTTCCTTGCAATGGTACTCAAAGTTGTCATGGTCAATACTGTGGTGATGCCTGCAGAGAGAAACTTCATTTAATTGTATGCAACGTCATTTCTCCATGTTGCAGAAGAGTCTTTGGAAACAAACATACAAAACAGAAATCCAAATAATTCATTAATTTCATTTGGTAGTATAAAAAATAATGAAAAATAACATCAGTAGAGCCAGTGGTATTTTGTAAACAAATATTTCCCAGCTGTTTATATTCATCTTTGCAAAAGTAACATTCCTATGCCTCTCAATATGCTTTTCCTCATCTCTTGCTTTTTCTGGTCCCAGTTAGGTTGGAGATGGGGGTGAGGGAGAAGGAGAGAATGAAGAAATTTTCGAAGAAAAATATAAAGCAGAAAAGATGGTAAACCCAGAATAAAAAATAAGAAATATAGAAAACAATGAAGGAAACATGGTCTTTTTCACAGCAGTACCGCTTTAATGAAAAATTTTGTGCTCAAAAAAGAAAAAAGCCGGGGGGGGGGGAGAAAAAATAAATTTTGCTGCAAAGTTCTGGCCATGATTTTTGAAAATACATTTTCACACCACTGCTTACTTGGGAGTCCTCCACTGCTATTTTCCTTCTTAGTAAAGGAAAACAGACTCTCATACAAACTTCAGATGTAACCTTAATAGAAATAGCCTTTTTAATTCATACAAAGCATCACATCTTAGATTGATTTAGTAATAATGAATATAATGGGAATTACTTAGTGGGAAATATCCTGAAACAATAAAACCAGTCCTAGAATTAAATCTATGGGGTGTCAGTTATTTGGCTGCTGGTAATTCATATAATTTCTCTTCATTCCTGAGGAACAGAAGTCTGTGTTCCCACTTTGGACTGATGCTTTTAATCATTTGTTATGAACTGCAAGCCTTCTGAAAGAAAAAATAAAACTCCTCAATGGCTTGGGAAGAAGAATAAAGCTCTCACTCAAACAAGCCTCAAGAGAGAACCTGCTCTAAAAACAACATAACCATAAGGTAATCTTTCTTTTTATAGTTAAAGTGATATTTTTCAATGGTACACAGTGTTTTAAATGGCAGGGGATGACTGAAATTATGCCTTATAGTAAAATTACTTCCCACAAATGGCAGTCTGGAGAAAAAGAAATATCTGTGGATTACTTTGGGCTACTTTCTGTTTACGAAAGAATGCCCACCTCTGATTTGTAGCATTTGATAGAAACTGCCTTGGCCTTAACATTCTTCTACAATGAATAATAACTAATTGTATTCCTTAAAGAACTACTACCCAGAAACAAAACAAAAAAAAAAGAAGAAAAAAATAGTTGCTGAACAAACACAACCCGATAATCAAGACGAAATCAATGCTGATACGGAACAGGAAATGTGGACTTCCTACATACCTTGGACATCTGAAAGCTATTGGGAAAATATCTCTGTTTCCTGCCAACTGTGCCACCTCCCAATATAACCACATGTGGCTGCCGTGATCCGGTAACGTCCCCAGAGCCTTCAACAACAGTTCTGTAGCTATCTGGTGCTTTGAAAAAGCTCCAGAGACAAAGTCCATGCTTAGCCATGCATCCCAGTAGTCAACTGCAAAGGTGTTGGCTCACTAGCCTTGATTTGGGCCTTGCTACCTATAGGTTAATTAGTCTTTCTGTATGACCATGAGTCAGGCCTTGGGAGTCATTAACTTCAGAAGAACTGCATCCAGACTATGCCATACTTGACATACGAAATGAAGTTCTTTAACACTTTCTAACCCACATTTAGATTTGTAACATAAATCTGTCCTTTTCAGAGCCATGTGTGCATGCACCAGCTTTCAGGTATTTTACTACCTTTAAAAAATTCCTCAAAACCTATAGGCTTTGTCCAGCACAATATACAGTATCCTTTTTACCTAGACTCAAGGGAAAGATTTTCTTTCCCACTCATCCTGTGAAAGGATTTCAAATTACTTTAGGACACTTTTTTTTTTTTTATTAAAAGGCAAAAAGAAATGAAAAAAAAAGCTTGCAATGCTCAAAAACTTTTTTTTTTTTTTGCAAAGGTCTGCAATTTTTCTACTGAATGCTGTATTGACAACGTAATATTTTTCCTCTATTTTTACGGAAATGGAGGCATAGCTTAGTATTATTTGTGACAAGAAGTATTGTGCGGGTATCTGTAATGATGACCAGCTGCCAAAGAGCCTATGGACAGGAAGGCAGAGACATGAAAGAAAAATTACCATTAGCCTCTGGTGCTTAAGTATAGAAGTCCTCAACTCAGCCTAAGTCCTATCTCCGTGCCTTAAGCCTGAATGGGAAATGCCTACCCAAATCATGCTTGAGACTGTGAAAGCCTAGAAGCTCTAGGTGAGAACTGAGCAAAACCAGTCCAATAAATCATGTTGCAGATGTCTCAATGATACAGGTTCTGGGAGTTTTGGGTGGCTCCGGACTTAATTTTAGCTGATTGAAACAAAGTAGGTTCCACTAAATCTATAGACACAGCAATTAATGGTGTAAGATTTATTTTTGTTTTAAGATATTGATAGTGTCCATCCTCAGTCTCTTTGACAACAAATCACATTTTGCTACCAGAATATAAAAACTTAGGGAAAGGAAAGTTTAGCGTTATCACAAACCATCATATTTTCTGGATTATATGTCACATTTCAAATTATTGCAAAGGTATGAAACAAGATTGCTGAGCACAGAGACAGAAACATCCAAAGGTAAAACAAACAAATTTTTACTTTTATTATTTATACAAAATAATTTTATTATATGAAATCCAATAGAAAAGCAGCATTCTTCATTTAAACTGAGTGTTGGGCTTGGATTCCAGCTCACACCACAAACAAGCAATGAGTTTTTGAAATAATAAAAATTCTACCCACTATATCAATTTTACATCTGACACATTGGCACAAGTTTTAAAATATTAAAATGAGTCATATGGAGATACATACAGAGAGCAAACAGAAAGAAGGTGCACCAGATGATACAGTTAGATATTCCTATATATTTACAAGTTAGAATATAGAGATATGCATATATGAATAAAAGGCAGCACCCATTATTTCCAAAGAGAATATCTAGTTTCCCTACCCATAGCTCATTTTATCTCTCAGGCTAAGAAAATTCAGTTTGTTGAGTGGTTTCAAATGCAATAAACCTTGCCAGATGAAATTGTTAAGTCTCTCACTTTGGGGACGCCCGTATGGCAAAGTGAGCTTTGCATCTGTTATTGAAATTCACAGTGCTCTCGAACCATCTCTTTCAACAGAATTTTAATATCAGCCAAGGACAGCTTTGAAGTAACCTAGCTTCATGATTTTCAGGTCGACAGGTGTAAGTGGGAGCTTACAAGTTTGTGTATAAATACAGTTTTGTGACATTTATATTCTGAGTAAATTCCATACCAAAGATGCTATTTGATAAATCAAAAAGGACTGTCTGGGAGATCAAATGATGCGGGGATACATAATGCATGAGAACACTTTAACCTTTAGATCATTGGCCTAAAGAGTTATATAAAATTATTACTGTTTGAAAGCTGCTTACTGGACAACAGTATGCAAAGTGAGGAAGCAGGAGCTTCAGTGTAAGAAACTCTTCGGTCAGTGAAGCTCATTTTTTATTTTTCTAAGGGTACGTTGATGACACACTGGGGGAAAGGTGCACTGTTTTTACCAATGCCATCACTTGTTTATAAACTTTTTTTCTCTACCTTTCCAGTGTGGCACCTGTTTTGATCACTTGCTTGTTTTTCAAGTGGATGAGCTTAAGATGGAACGACAAGGAGAGCAATGTTCATTTTTAATTAGACATCATCTGTATCTTTTACATCAACACATTGCTGGCCTTGATACCTACTGCATTTTTTTAAACTGCAGTTTGAAGTTGCTGTGTAGTAACTGCCTAGTCACATTACATGTTATACCCGTTTTTAAAGAGCAGGGGGAAACTGGGATAAAAGATTCAGTTCAACTTAATTCCCTTCATCTTTAAGTAATACAACCTATTCTTTTACAGATCATAACTTTTCTTCAGACACTTGCTGGCTGCTCTTGACTGTGACCATTGGGAGAAGATCATTTTGATTACTAGAGACAAGCAAAAAAAGCAGAGAGCCACTTCTTTTTTCTCTTTGAATGGAGGGCAGAATAACCTGGAATCACAAACCACAGAGTTCTCATTCAACACTCTAATTCTATTCCTGGTTTCCCACTGTCTCTACAGGTGGCCTGTGGTGAGTCATGTTGCCCCTCTGGGCCCCAACCCCTCATAGAGCATGTGAAAAAGGGACAATGAGGCCAAGTTTTTAAAGAGCACTTTGATGCCTCTGAACAGTTCTGCTGAAAGGATACTTATGGTCTCTTTTTTTCCCTCACAGCTAAATACCCCAGTTGCATTTATTTTTTCCAGCACAGAAACAGATTATTACTGAAAGGGGTAATACCCATCCTTCATGCAACTGTGAGTAGTTGCCAATAGCTTAGAAAGTTACTCATTAATTTCAGAAAGTGAAACATTTCCTGATGCTAGCCCTTTACATTAATGCAGCTATACTCGGAGAAGGTTTCCTGCACTGAGTCTACAATTAATTTCAACTAATTAGTAGGACAGTTTCAGCAGTTTGCCTTCAGCTGTATTACTCACAATTTTGCCATGTGCCACTATCCAAATGTGGATGTGTGCTGTTGCTCAGACAGATTTATAGGTTGCGTTGTACAAGCAGACATAGAGTACACTGGGAACATCTGCTTACTGCATCCCAAGAGTCAACAGGCTCCTTTTGGGAGCAACAGGACTCTGTGCACAAAGAGAGGTGACTCATGTATATGTTATTTTCTTGTTATTTGACTTTATTTATATATAAAAAAAAATATTTTAGCCTAGTAGTTTAATTCTTCATCAGAGTTTTAGAAGTTAGTCATGATAGCCATTGAATATAGCCTTGGAACATCTTATTTTTATGTTCTTACTTCAAATTCATGACCTCATTATATGAATACATTTTTTTGTCTGAAGTCCCCGCTGGCTGAGGGGGTGAGGGAGGGAGAGTCACACTGTTATGACTAGTGATCTAACCTACTTCTGCCTCTAATTAATTGGAAGCTGTGTGGTGTGGGAAACTTCCCTCTGGGACAACGTATGAACACTGCTTCCAGAAAATTAGTAATGCAAGCTGTGAGATGCCTTTTCTCCCTTTTCTCTTAAGCATTATGAAGGTTCTAATCATAGCATCATAGAATCCTCTAGGTTGGAAGGGACCTTGAAGATCATCAAGTCCAACCATCAACCTAACGCTGCCAAAACCACCACTAAACCATGTCTCTAAGCTTCATGTCTACCCATCTTTTAAATACCACCAGGGATGGCGATTCCACCACTTTCCTGGGCAGCCTGCTCCAATGCTTGACAACCCTTTCTGTGAAGAAATTTTTCCTAATATCCAATCTAAACTTCCCTTAGAGGCTGAAAGAGTTGGGGCTGCTCAGCCTGGAGAAGAGAAGGCTCTGGGGACACCTTATTGTGGCCTTCCAGTACCTAAAGGGGGCCTACAGGAGAGCTGGGGAAGGACTTTTTACTAGGGCATGTAGTGACAGGACAAGGGGGAATGGCTTTAAACTGGAAGAGGGCAGGTTTAGATTAAACATTAGGAAGAAATTTTTTACTTTGAGGGTGGTAAGGCACTGGAACCGGTTGCCCAGAGAGGCTGTTGAGGCCCCGTCCCTGGAGGTATTCAAGGCCAGGCTGGATGTGGCCTTGGGCAACCTGGTCTAGTCAGAGGTGTCCCTGTCTATGGCAGGGGGATTGGAACTCGATGATCTTCAAGGTCCTTTCCAACCTAAACCATTCTATGATTCTATGATTCTATGATAACTTGAGGCCACTTGCTCTTGTCCTATCGCTTGTAACCCAAATGGATGGTGTGTGAGTCTCTGCACACACATGGTGCTTCAGACTCTTAGTTAAAAAAGGAGGAGCATGGTCAATCTTTTCTTATCTCTGCTGAGTCACCCGAATTAAGAAAGGAGTTCAGCAGAGAAATACGCTAAAGTTCTATTGCTCAATTTTCTGGCAATCAGAGGGAATCCTACACAGCCAAATACAGGCAGTCATATACCTGCTCTGTCCTCACCTTTGCGCTGCCCTGGAGTTGGAGGGGGTCACAGAATAACTGTAAGTCTTAGGGTCCACCATGTTGCTGGAGCCACAGTGTAAAGGCACTTTGGCACTCATGAAAGGAATGAGGGCTGAATATTCCTTTCTTGGAATACAACCTCAGAAAACTGGACACACATGATGCCACATGACTTATAATGGCCAGAAGTGCTACGTTTACTAACTTGACAAACTCCTGGAGCAGATCCAGCAGGTTATGGTCTTGTGCTGACCTCACGCAAAATGGGTTTTAATACAGAATTATCTGTAAAGTGTGAACCAGTGACGGCTGCTTGCACTTGTCTTATTGCAGGTTCTCTGATACGTTTCTTTCTATTGATCCTGTTGCATGGCTCCAAGTCACTGAGCTGCTCCTGGTTTGGAAGGGTGCCTCTTGTCACTCACTAAGAATTAAAGCTGACACAACCTCCCCCTAGGAAGATGCCTAAGGATTGATAGCAGGACAGGCTGGCATATAACTTCATCGCTTAAATAAAGCTGTGACTAGTGAGGGAGTAACACTTAGAGGATATTTTTGGTAATGTATTTCTTCTATCATTCAGCTGAAAGTTACTATAAAGCTATTGAAGCATTAAAAGTTTTGGGAAGAAAAATGTTTGTTACCTGGGCCTTGTGCACCCTGAATAGATGACCGTATGTTTTTTGTATGAGTGAAGGATTTAGAAAGTGGGGTCAGGCTTCTGGACACATTCAAGAGGCTTAGCAGCTAAAATCTCATTCAGAGCAAATGGGCTTCAAAGTCTCTTTAGCACTTCATTCTTATTTTCCCCTTCAGGGTCTTCAGGGGGTTTATGCTAGAAACCACAGCACCCTCAAAATTGGTGGTTGCTTAGATTTATTAGTGCAGGAGAGAGACAGACAGAAACAGGACAAGTAATTTTGAACAACTGTATAAAGGCTGCATTGCTAAACAAGATGTCCTCTTCCTGAGATCAAGTAGAGCACCTCTACACGGTGTTTGAAAGAGAGCTAACAGAAATGGATGCACATATAAATAAGCATCCTTTCTGGTAAATGCTTAGTTATTTAGATTTAAAAAGTTGAGGAGTACAATGACCCTTGATCAACTGTTTAGGGGAGTGGGAGGCAGATGTGGTTTGTACAAATGTCCTCTCCTATACTGTGGTTGAACGAAGGTTTGCCAACACACAGCAGCACTCGAGAACACCGCTCCTGCTGCAGGCTGACTTCACGTGTCCTCCAAGGAGGCACAGCCTGTTCACAGCCCTGGTTTGCCACTCTTTCCTTGAAGCAGTATCACCCTTTCAAACCTCGGGACTCAGTTGCTCCTATGAATGCTTTCCATTTCATTTCAGTGCAAAAAGTTGGGCAGGTCAGTTTTTAATAATTTGTTCTTTCAAGTTAAAATGATTTAAAGGGTCCAGCCGGTTGACTGGAGATGGTGACAAACTCCAGCAGGAAGAAGCAATGAATAACTGGGAATGGTAACCTCTATGCTTGAAAACAGACATGTAAACCTTTACACAGCCTCCCTTTATGCTAAACTGGTAGATTTCTGAATCAGTTAGTATTTGCAGCCCTGGCAACAGTCTGGACTAAAATGTTTTTCCTTCAGTTCTGACATACACCTATAATTGGCTATTATATAGCCCTATGCCCTCGATGCTGGCAAAACCTGCAGGTTTTCCCATAGACATAAGAATAAATGGTCAACATTTCTAAGTGTATCCTAAAGCACAATGCCAAAATGCAAATGCTGGTCCTGACATGAATTAGCTGCTGGAAAACCTATGCCAGAATAAATCTCCACTACCTGTGAAAAATATCTATAAACCTAGTGTGGCTCTTAACTTCAAGCATGCAAACTATAGCACTTCAAATGAGTTAATATTATTATATCCCACAGTTCTCAGTATATATAAGACATAATGCCCCGTGGGGGAGAGTTTCTGAAGGGAAGGAAGCCAGCAGTGCAATTAATTTATTCCTCAAAAATGTCACTAAAATATAATAGTGAGAACAAGGAGACAGACAGTAATTCTAGAATATTGTGCAAAATAGGTGGCAGTGTCATTCCAAAGGGTCAGGGTAGTTTACTTTTAATTACCCTGTTAAAGACAGAAAACCAGAGGCTTCAGTGATAAGTAGACCTGGGTCTGCAAGACATATTAGCAATAACCCAAAGCACATAGCTAGTGGTGTCTTTGAAATGAAGATGACATTTTCAAATGGTAGTGTAGGAACTACACAAAGAGAGGAGAAAAGGGAATTATTAACAACTTACCTAATGCTGTTCTTGCTGGTGTGGCATCTTTTTTAATCCAAAAGGATACCCAGGAAAGAACAACTGTTAATATACAGGGAATGTATGTTTGAATAGTAAAGTATCCCATTCTTCTACTTAAGTCAAAGTATATAGTCATGACGACATAATCACCTGCAATAATAGCACAGAAAATAAATTGACATTGTGGTGACATACAGACGATTGTTCATTGAGCTGCTAATTTTTTGAGCTTCATACAAACACTGTATATGAAATATTTCTTAGTGTTTCAAGAGCATCTGTGCAGCAAAGCTCATGCGAAATAGAACTGAAACAAGTCTTTCCATTCTAATTTCCTTTAGTTGTTGGTCTCTGTGGAAATGTTGACCTATTTGCACAGGAAAAGGCTCTCAGTAATGATTCTGGATGAATACATTTTTGAAAGGCATCTTGGCTTTCCAGACTTGATATTTCTGAATGGTTCCATGGCCACAAACATGAAGCTACTATCATTCACCAGCTTCTGTAACCAAGACACACAAAATCCCTCTTTCTGCAGGTTGTACCTTCCCTGCCCTAATCTCAGATTTGAGTGACTTCTGTTATCTTCTCTTGAGACGTGAATCAGGGTCTTTATGGCAAGTGTAGCATGCACAGGAGTATGTCTTTACATAAGAAGTCATTTATAGACACTAGAGCCTCAATGCTGGTGAGAGAGGTCAGACTGCGTGCTTTTAAAGGGCTCAACATTAAAAATCAAGAGTCTGTTTTTGTCAGCATTCCTCCATTTCAAAGCAGTTGTGGTCATTTGTAATATCTGTAAACCTTCAGAAGGTGAGCCTGGATATAAAGTTTATTATTCTGCTGGATACTAAAAATCATAAAATCAAGTGCTCAGTAAGAAGGCTAGTTTACCTCACATTATATGATTTTCTTCACAGTATCTTTTCTGCTAACCCTTGTGACTCCACAGGGGATAATTCTCTCTCTCTCTCTACTCAGTAGAGGCTACCGACCTTATCACCTGTCTTCTTACTAACAGCTCCCTCAGCTTTATAGATGTTAACTATCCTTTTCTCTCAGACCATCACAGTGATTAACAATAATGACACTGAACAGAGACCAATTTCTGTACTTCGCTTGAAGTATGTTGCTTCCATTTCAGATGTGAAGAAGAGTTTACATGCCGGAGAACTTTTATGGGGTTTTGTCTGACTACAACAGACTTGACCTAATAAATTAATAAATTGCTTCTTGTTACAAACCTTGACTTTATAGAATACACTATTTGCTGAAGGCATCATTTGCAATAGGTAGGCAAGTATATCCTGTTACAGCAAACCATCAGAAGACTGGGGAAATTAGTAGCACAGGGGGACTAATTCCCCCAAGGAATGTACATACAGCTCACACAAGTAGAGGCACAATGAGTTCATTAGGAGTTCAGACAAATTAAAGCTTAATCTTCTAGTAACAGAGAGCATATGAACAAAAGCATCTAATACAGTGGATATTTTGACTATAGCTAAATATTACATAGAAGATAAGTTAATTCAGTAAGAATAACTTCCGCCTAAAGAATCTCTGAAGGCCACTGTAAAATGAGTGAACTACCATAAGCTACAAAGTCAAAGGTAAATAAGAGTCTGAAGGTGAGAATTGGGGAGAGAAATTTAGAACAATGAGTCAAAAGGAAAACTTTCTATGTGTTAAGTACATCGGTTTGAGATAGATATATTTGGAAGAGGTTGATAAGCCTCTGTGTGCTTCCCTCATGCCTCTGTTAGATGAATGTGTACGTTTTCACGAGTACTGTGCCAGTAAAAAGCAAGTGACCCCAAGAAACTGGACAGTCATTTCAGAAGCTGAGTGTATTTGGCATTATGGGACAGAGCTTTAATGAAAGAGCTCACTGCAGCTACGGACCCCAAGAAACTGGACAGTCATTTCAAAAGCTGAGTGTATTTGGCATTAGTAGGAAGTATTGCAGTACATCATGACATAGTAAGCCTTGTTGTTCACAGGCTAAGGGTTATTTTCATTCCACTACTCACCAGCACTTTTCTCTGCAGGGAATGGCACCGGGAAACTGATGTGGGTTAGTGACCATTGGTCCTACTGGCTTATTGTTAGGCTACATCAGCTCCCTAATCTAGTTTGCAGCATTGAAGAAAGATTTACAACATGGCAATGGAGATGATTTCATAGAAATAGGTGTAAGGAGTCAGAGGCTGTGTAAACCAGTGCTTCTACTGACAGCAACCAACCCAAGAACCATGGAAAAAAAGTTATGATAATGTTTCAAACATTGTCAATGCAGAAGGATGAGAAAAAAAGGAAATGAAAGGCTCTATAGGAAATGTGCCAAGTCTTTACATTTCCTTTACTCAGTTATTGTATCTAGAACTGCACATCTATGGATAAGTTGCTATTGAATGGTATAGAGCAAAGCGATCTGCAGACTTCTTGTGTAAAATGATATATAATGCACACAATTCAAGTACACACAAAGGTCACTGCTCCTCTGGATAGTAAGATTGTGATACCCAGCACAGCAAATGAGAGTGGGGCTAGATACCGGACAGTGAGATACTGGGAAAGTAGGGCTGAGTCCCTGCTTTCAAGGTCTTCGACTGAAATAAACCTGATAAATTGAGAGTGGGAGAAAATTATGGCACATTTCAATTGTTTGGCAGACAGGAAGTGAGGCAGAGATTAAATGACGTAGAGAGTCCATCATCACATTTAGTCATGAACTGATTCAGTATCTTTCAGGCAGGATTCATTTGCCTTGATTTTAGACACCTAGAAGGTAAATTCTAAAGATGGCCTGCATACTGTGGCCTCTTTTCTGTACTATATGAAGAGAAATTGGCACTATTAGTATATGGTTTGTCTCATATGTTTTAGAGACACAATTTAGAAGGACATGAATGTGCCCAAAACATTTCCATTTCTCTCCTGTGATTAAAAAGGGAGAGTGATTGCCTCAGATGTGGACAAATACATTGTAGACACTTGCAGATGATCCAAGGAGTCAATCACACCCCTTGGTGATTGCTAAATCCCATGGTGAAAGCTAAACTGGGCTACTTCTATGAGGGTGCTAAGGTTATTTTATCCAAATGTAATAAACTTCTTAACCTTTCAAAGGGTATATTAGTTATTTTCCTCCTTTGTTTCATAGTTAAACTTGATGCCTTCATCCTTAAGGACTTGCACAACTTCTCTGCTTGCTCCTCTACCTTTCTCCCTCCCTCCCTCCCTTCCTCCCTTCCTTCTTTCCTCTTTCCCGCTCTCCCTCCCTCCCTTCCCCCTCCTGCTCTTTATTATAACAGAACTTTTCATCTTCTCTGCAGAAGATCCTTTCAGCAAGTTAAATAAAGGAACTGTGACTCGGTCAAATTTTACAAGGAGCTGCAAATTACCAAGTATCCAACAAAGACCCACAGATGTCTGACAAGCACCCAGTGAAGACAAAGTCCTAGGATAGTGAGTGGCTGTGCTCATTTAGCCACTGACCTATTTTTTTGTCTGAGATCCATACAAAAATTCTCACTGTGAAGAAGGCAGACCCAGTCATACAAGTGGCAGCTGTGCATACAGACTTATATACTGCACCCTCTGTGCTGTACTCTAACTTACGCGAACACACTGACATAATGTTCCAAGAGACTGGGAGAACAATTTGGATCAATGGAATTACTAATGCAAAGTGGAAGTAAGAGGAGAGTTTGCTGGTTCTCCTTCAGTACTCTAACCTTGCTTAGAGAGGATGCAGCTCAGAGATGACGAATGCTGATGACAATGCTTAGGAGGAGGAGGAAATCACCATTGCTGAAATGCAGAGCCCCAACTGGAAGCACCAATGTTGTGACTGTTGTCAAAGGCAATCATGTTTCTGTACAACATGTACTGAATGCATTTTTAATAGCTACAGTAAATTACAATTTTCAACTCAATTACCACTTCAGTTCTTCTATCCTCAGCCAAGTCAACTTCTGTTGAGATTTCTGAATTGTCTCTTTGCATACAGAAGAGCCAGCATGTATGTGCTATGGCTACTTTCCTCATTGCACTACTACAAACTGCAGTAGTAGTAGTAGTAGTAGTAGTAGTAGTAGTAGTAGTAGTAGTAGTAATAGTGGTAGTGGTATTTTATCTAAATTACTCCTTACAGAAGTAATTATTCTCTATGTATTTAAAAGCACTTGTCTGCAGCTTAACAGAAAGTAGCGATGGTACATATGTTTCTGACTTTCTCTATACACACAAAATAATTTGTACAAAGAAACTCTCCTCTCTTCTAAAAGACCTGACCTACAATTCGTTCTGTATGTTCTGCAGACATGAGCAACCCAAAGGAAAGAAAAGCTTTCAAGAACTCTGCTTGGTGCCTCCTTGCTCCTTCGCCGGCCTTCAGAGCTCCGCCTGCCGTTACTGCCACTGCTAGAAGAGGAACTGGGGCTGATTGTGCAACCAAGCCCTGCAGTGTAGGCAAGATGGGAAAAAACTCCTTCCAATCTGCATATTATTAAATCAGCATACTTGGTTTAAAAGCAATCACACGGTGATTGCCTAGCTAGGGACCGCTGGAATAGCTAATACCGAAAAACTTCATTTTGAAACCCAGAGAGGAATTCTACTTTTTAACAGATTAAAGACTTTCCCAGGAAGGCAAACTAACTTTTAACTGAACAATCAGACCATCAATTCACTGAAATAATGAAAATTGCCTTGAGGAAAAATAGTGCCCCACCAGTTTTCTATAAGGAGAGAAAAAGATGCTTCTTGAGGCAGCAAATTGCGAGTAATAGGAATAATGTACCAATGCTTCCCATGAAACCAAACCATGACTGCTGTCTGTGACCCATAGGACTTATACTAGCTAAGTTTCTAGTTTGAAAGTAGGACACTATTTAGAACTATGATGATTTTTAAAGGAATAACTGCTGTGGATTTTAATGAACAATGTGAAACTATAGCCTATTTCCTTTGTCTTTTGAAGACTAAGGGCATGGTTGACTGAATTGTCAGAATTTTGCCTACATTGCACCAAGAACAGCTCCCTTAAAGGTGAAATGTTTGAGCAGAATGCAATTATTTTTTTGTTAAGAAAATATTTCAAAAATATAAAATGTTATACTGTAATTCATTTATTTACTCAAGCAATACTATACTAACTTATTACATATTTTCATTTATTCTCTCATTATACTCTGAGGTTAACAAGTGCTACGATTCCAATTATCTTCGAAAAAAAGTTAAACAAAGAATGACTTTACAAAGACTGCAATATGAAACCACAATGCATGTGCGCAGCAATTATGTGAGTGAAGGTTACACGTTAATTGTCCATCACTAGAACTGCAGAATAATGAGGAGTGGCAGAGTTTATCCATATTGTTATGAGAGTTTGATTACAGAAAAAAGCCCTAGTCATTAGAATGAGGACTCACACAGCGTGTCACGAGTATTTCTTTGTCGATCAGCGAGACCATAGACGGTACACTGAGGCGTCTTCCTTATTATCTTAATAAATCAAATTCGCTTAATAGTGAGCAAACTAAGTTTCTAATCTTCAGTGGGTTTTTGGGTTTTTTTGGGTTTTTTTTTGATTTTATTTTTAATTGGAAGCCAACAGAAGACCCTATTTAATCCTGCCATTTACTCTTAATTTCCCCCCAACCTGTTTTCTGATCTTTGCTTCCCAAAGCTCCTTTTCTTTCCTGAATTAGGTTTCTCTGCTTTCTTAGTAACCTGAAAATTTTCTACTGGTTTGGCCACTGCCCACCAGTCATCTAGGATGGTGTCCTTGCATCATAAATGCCTTCGTTTACTGACATTTAGCAGGGTGGAACCGTAATGTTTGAAAACAATTAGCTCAAGCAGGACACCACTCCTGTTGTTGAACACATTGGTCAGACAGCTGACAAATAAAACCATTGAAAAAACAAATTTTCATCAAAGTCAGTATGTACAGTTTTTGCAAAACATTCACAAGAGAGGTTTTTTGGAAGTGATGTGTGCTATCATGGCAGTGCTGTTGTCAACTGGGGATGTGCAAGTTTCAGGTTCAAGAGATGTTTTCAGGTTCCAAATTTTGCACTATCTGGAAAGAATATGTCAACTCAGAATAAGGCAGAAACAGTGACTGTGATATGAAACCCAACCGTGCCTAATTCAGAGTAGAAATTTTCTTCAAAATCAGACAGAAGAGTCATGTGAACTAGGCCTTTTCACATCCCAGGCCATCATCCCAACCCCTCAGAGACATGCCCGGTGGAAGGTCAAGCTATCTTCTTACTAGCATTACTAAAATGAAAATAGGTGGATTGGGATTTCTTGAAGTACATTGCCTATTACTAATGCTTCAGCAGCTGGTCTGTCTACAGAGCTGGTATCCCATTCTAACATGATTTGGTCTCCACCTAGTCCAGGTATGAAGGAGGTTTGAAATTCAGAAGATCCAAACCCTAAGCAAAACGGTAGAAGAAATAACTGAATGCCCTCACAGGTCCTTATGACTCCAAAAGGAGATATTATTAAAACAGAGACGACAGGGGTGAAAACAGGATTTTGCAGTTCTCTCGAAGAGAAATGTAGAAGGAATGAGAGTCATGAAAGTATCATTAAAGTGCCTTTATCTTCTTCAGCATCTTTATAAATAATGAAGAAATGCTGAGGACTTATTGAAGGTTTATTCTGACTCCTCCACCATGTGTCAATCAGCATGCATCAACAGTTTTCATTTCCAGGAAAAATCTTTGCTCCATAGCACTCTAGGAGAAATGTTTCCAAGCCAAAAGGAAGAACAGAATGATCAAGGTCATTCTGTCATGCTGTCATTTATGGCTCTGTCTTAGATTCCCCTGTGATGCTCTGGCATTTAGGTATCTTGATGGTGATAGGTTAGATAACCAAGAGACCATGCTTCGATAGGAGCATGTATACATCAGAGAAACATGATTGCACCTCAGCCCAAATAAATTGAGTGTTCTTGGAGTGGTAACAGGCACTCATTACATACATAATTTCTGCATGAGCTGCATGTTTAATCACGCAAGAAATGCATACAGGTCTTCAGAGGTGTCATTTTTATATGTATTGCTGTAGTAGCTGTGAGACGCCCAGTCACAGGCAAGGATCTTATATAAGAAATATTGAACAAACAGAGAACAACAAAGCTTCCCGTGTCCCAAAGATCTCTGGGTTTGAATTCCTAATTGCCTTTGGCATTATCAGGGAGTGTCTGTGTGTGTGCAGGTGCGTGTGCGTGTACAAGTACAGTGTAGCCCAGGTTTGGCTTTCAGCATTTACACTTGAAAAGTAAATTTTCCAGAAATGCACGCACACCATGAGTGCCAAATCATTGCTTACGTTTCTCATTATCACAGACAAATTACTACACCAGTATACAGTGAAAAGAAGAAACTCAATGCCAACGGCATTGTTTCTGCTTGTAGAAATCATGGTCAATACATATTCATAAGCATGGGTAATAAAAATCAAATATTGACAGATTAGAGTGTGAAAAGCAAAGACCAGATCCCAAGCTGTCTGAAAGCAACAGATTTTTTAAAGTCAAGTAAGACCAAGACTTTGTCCTAACTTATCAGAACAAAGAGCCGTTAAATTTGGTTGTTTTTTTTTTTTTTTCTTGTTTAATAACAAGAGGAATATAATATTGAGGAATATATTCTTACTTGAAGCTATAAATTTTTTTCATCACCCTCAAAAAATTTGCATTTATTCTGCTTGTTCTTCCTTAGATAGTGAACTTTTATTTTCTTTGATGCAAGCAGCATTTTCAAAAGATTTTTATAAAATGACATGTTTGTTAAATGAGCTACTACCTGCTTTTAAAAGTTAATGACTATGTTTCCAGCACATAAATTTATTTCATCCTCGGATTTTGGCATTTAGTATTACATCTGGAAAACTTATGAATTTGTTCAAAGATGTAATTTCTTTGGATTTTTTTTTCTAGAATTGTTGGCATACATAGATTGTGTACTGGAAGTCTTGATGAAGAACTGGAATTAAATAAATAAAAGACATTTTTTCAACATTTAAATTCTTTGTGTCCCTTAGTCATTTGAAACCTACTAGACAATATTTCTTTTACCCTAACCAATTCATTATATGCCATACTGGCACTTTCAAAAATAATTACTTTTGATTCAGATGTAATAATTTCAGTGTCTGTAGCTATAGCCCATATCTTCTGTGAAGGATCTGGAGAGCTTTGAATGTATTGGGGAGATGGATGAATGCCCATGAACACACTTGACCTACAAAATTAATTCTAAAAATACAAGCTTGGCAGAAACCCCAAACAAACAAACAAAAAAAAAAGATTTTAGTGTTTGGTGGCATGATCAAGAATATTTTACTTATTTGTATAGTTACTTATTTATATACTTATACAGGCTGACCTGCCAAATATACCAATTCTTTCTTCCCAGTCCTACTACTGTATGTAATAGTCTTCTCCAATAAAATCTATGTGATGTCACAGCCTCTTTCTCATCTATGTGGTATTATGAGCATCAGAATTGATCTCAGGCTGTTCAGACCTATTATCTTGAGGCATAATGACATTTTTGTTTTACAACATGAAGTATCATTCTGTATGTTCTTTCAAATGGAGTACTAATGAAAACAATGGATTTTTAATTTAGCTGTTGTAACATACAAGTAATATTGGAAAATCCTCCAAAAAATGCAGTTTCATCAAGCCACATAATGGGGATAAAAATGTATAATGCCATAAGCAAGACTTTGATCAATGATTACCACTCCTGTTCGATTTCTTCCCTAGCAGTAGAAAAGTTACCCACATAATCTCCGTTTGCATTCATGCATCAACCTGAGAGAAAATCAATATACAAATATGGTGTAGCATGCATGATCCATTACTCATTATTCCTAAGAAATGTTGCTATTTACCATATATAGGTTTTCTTTTGTGCTTGAATAATAAAAGTGAACAATAGCAGATGAAGTAAAAACAATAATAAATTATCACATCTGCCTATGGCAGTGAAAGTAGATGCAGGATTGGAGTGAAGGTGTGTGCCATTTATGCAGTAATCTTTTTTGAAAGGGTTTATTGATGGGGACCTGTGCAATGCTTTTTTAACTGAACATTATTTATGCTCCACAGAGCACCAAATACTGTAGAAGGTCTGAGAATATACAACACTAATGACTCTTGCATTCATTTTGCTCTTAATAGGCACCAAATCATGCTGGGGAACCCCCAGGTTTATGTCATCTGTCAATGCTGATCACTTCTCAGTTATTTCTAGAACTGAATTTCTTACAAGAGCTCTTGTTTGTCAGAGGAGACCCCTTTGTACTGAAGTTTGTTGTGAAGTCCCATAGGACTGAGTTTGGTGAGCCTGTAATTCGAAAACCAGTTGAAATAGCTTTCCAGTAGCTATCAAAAAATCCCATGTCAACATTTTCAAATAAAATGCTCTTGTTTCCTTCCTCAGAATTTAATTTTACACATTTTAAAAAAAATAAAAATGCAACATTTTGCTTGACCTGATATTCTTTTGTTCAATTAAAATGTTCACAGCTGTGGCCTCACCATTGTGACTGTACTGTGACATTTTTTATATAATCATAGAATGGGGTAACCTGTTTCTTCCTATTCATACTGACATCTAGTCCACCTCAACTGTCCCTAACATAGCTCATCCTAGAGCTAACATCCTAGCTCTTA
Source organism: Charadrius vociferus (assembly GCF_000708025.1). NCBI lineage: Eukaryota > Metazoa > Chordata > Aves > Charadriiformes > Charadriidae > Charadrius > Charadrius vociferus. The sequence goes on along the minus strand of NW_009647750.1, from coordinate 105,100 downwards.
TGGCCCAGTTTCCCTTATAATCTTTTGAAAGCTTTAAATAGCGTATCACTGTTGGAAGCCCATCGCTGTTGATTGTGTTCCATTCTGGAAGAGGCTATGGTGATTATCTGGTCTCACTTTCTGCATGGTATGAGATTTTCCGAAATTAATCACTGCTGAAAACCTAAAAGTTATGGATAAATTAGAACATATTTTAGAAAGGCATTCTATCTTCGTTTAAAAATTTCCAGCAATAGAGTTGCACTGTAACCCTTGAAGTTCTTTCAATGCTTAGTTATTCTCACTGTGAAAAACAGGTAGGTTTTTCTTAGTCTGCAGTCATCTAGCATCAACTCAGACTTTGAGTCTTTGCTAGACTGAAGAACCCTTTTAAACCAGTTTTATTTTTCTCATGCAGGTATTTAGAGATGGTAATCAACTACGCTTTATCCTTCAAGATAAACACCTATGATCTCTTATCACAAGGAATTATTTCCAGTCTCTAATAAATGTTTTGTCTTTTTCCTGCACTGCACAACTTTTCAAAATTACTCTTGAAGTGCAGTCATCATCATTAGGTCTTATTTTAATAGCGGCTGCATAAGCATAACATATAGAGACAATATAAATGCCCTTCTTCCAGAGAATAATCTTTCTTTGAATACGTATCCAAAATCTGTGCTTGGTATTTTGGCCACACCTTCAAATGAGGAGTATATTTTAAAATAACTGTTAATTGACAAGAAATATCCCAGAGCCTGTACACCTGCAGCACCCAGAATGGCAGGTCTCCAATTCTGGGAAAGCAAAATCCATAGGCTTCAACCCTAAATACATGCTTCAATCCTGAATACTTGTTCTGAAGTACAGAAATGCCTATTGGCACTTGAATCCAGGCTACCAAGCTATATCTGAACTGCTTTCTACCCTGATTTGCATTTATCATTGGCTGCTCCCTCAGCCTTTGTGTCACCTATAAACAATGAGTCTTAATGTTATGATTGCTTCTCCATCATTAACAAAAAGTATTAAATAGCATCAAGCCAGAAGACATAGCACCTTAACAGAAGGCCCTGACAAATAACAGCTTTTCTAGCTGTTTTGAATCTTACCAGGTAGTCAAAATTTAATAATTTGATATGTGCCACAATGATTTTCTTATCACTGGAGCTTCTTAATCAAAATGTCATACTGCATCAAGTGAGATGTCTTACAAATGTACATTATATCACCACAAATGTGTAAGCTTGGAAGATGATATTGAGCTAGTTTGACAGGATTTAGTTTCTATGAATGAATGTTTATTGGTGTTAATTCTATTATCCTCTACATTTGTATTAATCTATTCCAGGATCAGCTGTTCTATAACTTTGCTCAAGACAGATGCCAGGATGAAAAGCCTGTAATTACTTTGGTCATTTTATTTACAGTTTTTTGAAAATGAGGGGAGAAAAAAAACCCCTTCTTGGTTTCCCCTCAGCCTTCCTTGAGGACTTGTGGCAAATGAGCAGTAGTGATCCCTGGTCAGCTCTTTGAAGTATTGTTATCAAATTATCAAAGGGTATGTTAAGTAAAGAAGGACTTAATGAAGGGGTTGTGCGGGGAAGCGGCTGGTAACATTAGAATAGAATAGAATAGAATAGAATAGAATAGAATAGAATAGAATAGAATAGAATAGTTCCGTTGGAAAGGACCTACAACAATCACCTAGTCCAACTGCTGACCACTTCAGGGCTGACCAAAAGTTAAAGCATGTTATTAAGGGCATTAATCAAATGCCTCTCAAACACTGACAGGCATGGGGCACTGACCACCTCACTAGGAAGCCTGTTCCAGTGTTTGACCACCTTCTTGGTAAAGAAATGCTTCCTAATGTCCAGTCTGAACCTCCCTTGGTGCAGCTTTGAACTGTCCCCACGTGTCCTATCACTGGATCTTAGACAGAAGAGCTCAGCACCTCCCTGTCCACTTCCCCTCCTCAGGAGACTGTAGAGAGCAATGAGGTCACCCCTCAGCTTCCTTCTCTCGAAACCAGACAAACCCAGAGTCCATAGCTGCTCCTCACAGGACATTCCTTCGAGCCCCTTCACCAGCTTTGTTGCCCTCCTCTGGACATGTTCATCCTTCTTAAATTGTGTTCTCTATTTTCCATATATAAAACCAGTAAGCTATTACTTGCATTCAAAAAGAACTATAATAGTTTATCTTTTACACTTAGTTTTCTATCTCACACCAAACTCCTGCATGCCACAAACAATGCTTTTTAAGTTAATGAATTTTAAAGGGTAAGGTCAAGAAATTCCAAGGAATACTAGTATTTGCAGAAGGAGTTTTCTAGCATAGTCCTTCAGATTAAGGCACAGCTATTTCTCACTTCACATTATAGTTAGATGTCTCTTGTTTTTCTACAGAGCTATTTGGTAATTTGTAACAGACGCAAGTTTGCATTCTATTTGCTGTTTTATCTGGTAGAATAAAGAAAAGTATTGATCCATATGCACTCACACTTATTTACTTCCAAGACATTTGACAACTGGAAAAAGGTAACGCCACTTCCAATTGAGTGTTATTTTAGCTCCTTCTTTGCCTACATTAATTTCCCTAGCTTGTATCTCTGGTATTCATGCAATGTTTTTCCTTCATTGCAATAGCAATGTGCTATTAATAAATTAATTTTGTGATAATAAATGCTCCTTTTTTTTTCTGTTCCTACTAGCCCTTTTTCTTTAGTGTACTGCCCTTTTGATTACCTAGTGCTTCCCATTGCTTTGTGATGAATGAAAAAGCCAGTCTAAATCACATCCAAATCCATCTATTTCTCATCTGTTCATCTCTATTTATGAGTAATAATTTTCATTTCTTAATGCCATGATCAGACTTTTACTAGTTTTCATGAGAAGTATTTCCTTCTTTTAGTTCAACTGGCAATAAACTTTGCTTTAGCCTGCCAATAGTGTTTGCTCGATTGAAGGCATCAAATCAGAGATTTAGCCCAAGTCTGTTGATATTGCTTTCCTTTCTGTCTCTAGGGAATTGTTTTTGCTTATTGATGAATTCTCTTTATCTGATATACTGCAGTGTGAAATATTTAAATAACAGGACAATAACATGCATTGAATTTTTAAAGGGCTTCTGTTAAATTACACACTGTCAGAAAAAGGACCAATGCTATCCCTGGTGCAAATGAAGAAATAGAATTCTTTTCCCTGAGTGTCTTTCAGTACTACCTTTTGATCATTCTCTTCAGTCCTGGGCAAGAGCCTACATGTCTTTCTATGTCTTCCCTGCATGATCCAGAAAAGGAATAGTGACCACAAAGAACTGCAGAGAGAAGAAAGGACTCCTGCCAAATTCTGAAGAAAGGGATGAGCAAGGTAGTTGCTTCAGTGACACAAAGGTGATGTTTCCTTCACAATTCACAGTTAATTGTAGAGTGGAGCAACTATAGTGCAGGAAGATATCGACATCCATTGATGTCAGAAGTTAATTAGTTCTTGGCAAATAAAAAAGCAATTCTGTGTAATCAAGCCAGACCAAACTATGGATTTATTTTTCAACTATGCTACCTTTTCGAAGAGTATATGGTAATATCTTTGATTATTACTTTATAGGTTCCAGTTTTCCTCAACTACAAATACCCATGCAACTACCTGAAAATGTATGAGTTTTGGGGGGAGTGGAGTGGCCTGTTGTACTTCAAACCATGAATCATCATTAACCACCTATTCAAATGGCACTGTGTGAAGAGGACTGTATGTCAGATATGTGCAAATTAAAAGGGAACATGAGATGAATTCTAACTGACTGTAACAGTACAAAGGCTTTGAAAATTCAGCAACTTCAACCAACTATTTATAAGAGGAGAACAAGTTGGGAATGGCTGAAAAGGGCAGAATCTATTTAGTTTTTAACTATTTAATGACTTTGCTGCTGTGGTGGCTGAAGGTCTAGCGTGCCCATAGAAGTAAACAGCAGAGTGTGTGTTTTAAAGTTATTTTTTCCCAAATATTTGTAAAACATTAGGTTTTTGTACAACTTCTGTGGTTGTCCTTTACCTGGATTTGAGTAAAGTTTTTGACACTGTTTACCATAGCATTCTCCTGGAGAAAGTGGCTACTCATGGCTTGGATGGGCGTACATTTCACTGGGTAAAAAAATGGCTGGATGGACAGGCCCAGAGAGTTAAATCCAGTTGGTGGCTGGTCACAAGTGGTGTTCCACAGGGCTCAGTATTGGGGCCAGTTCTGCTTAATATCTTTATCAATCACCTGGACGAGGGGATTGAGTGCACCCTCAGTAAGTTTGCAGACAACACCAAGTTGGGTGGGAGTCATCATTTGCTTGAGGGTAGGAAGGGTCTACAGAGGGATCTGGACAGGCTGGATCGATTGGCAGAGGCCAATGTTATGAGGTTCAACACGGCCAAGTGTCGGGTCCTGTACTTGGGTAACAACAACCCCATGCAGTGCTACAGGCTTGGGGAAGAGTGGCTGGAAAGCTGTCCGGCAGAGAAGGACCTAGGGGTGTTGGTTGAAAGCAGGCTGAATATAAGCCAGCAGTGTGCCCAGGTGGCCAAGAAGGCCAACAAAATCCTGGCCTGTATCAGGAATAGTGTGGCCACCAGGATTAGGGATGTGACTGTCCTCCTGTACTTGGCACTGGTGAGACTGCACCTCAAATACTGTGTTCATTTTTGGGCCCCTGACTACAAGAAAGACATTGAGGTGCTAAAGCATGTCCAGAGAAGGGCAACAAAGCTGGTGAAGGGTCTAGAGCACAAGTCTTATGAGGAGCGGTTGAGGGAACTGGGGTTGTTTAGTCTGGGGAAAAGGAGGCTGAGGGGAGACCTTATCATTCTCTACAATTACCTGAAAGGAGGTTGTAGAGAGTTGGGTGTTGTTGTCTTCTCCCAAGTGACAGGTGATAGGACAAGAGGAAATGGCCTCAAGTTGTGCCAGGGGAGGTTGAGATTGGATATTAGGAAAAATTTCTTCATTGAAAGGGTTATTAAATATTGGAACAGGCTGCCCAGGGAAGTGGTGGAGTATCCATTGCTGGAGGTATTTAGAAGATGGGTAGACTTAGTGCTTAAATGACATGGCTTAGTGGTGGTTTTGGCAGTGTTAGGTTGATGGCTGGACTTGATGATCTTCAAGGTTCCTTCCAACCTAGATGATCCTATCATTCTGTGATTCTATGAAAGGGCCGCGTCAGTTTCATTCATATGACTCAGTTAAAAATTTTAAGAGCTGCACCAATGGAACAGAATAACTATGGAAAGGCTGGAGGCTGGCAGTTCATCATTCCTGTGTACATATGATAGCACCGATTGTTTCTGCATGAACAGCCTTCATGCTGGGCCTTGCAGGCCTGTGACTTACAACCATGCCCTGCTTTCATTAAACAACTAAGTGTGAACTCCAGCCCAGTGGATGTTTTCTGCTGACTGCAGCCTAAATATTAGTCATAGCACTTTCAAAAGCACTTGACTCTATTGGAAATCAACGAGGTACAGGTTTCTAAGTCACTTGTGCCACATATTTACAAGGTAATTGGATGAGCACAAGAGAGGCTTGGAGCACAGCATGCTCTGGCACCAGCCAATGTTGCAACTCTATGAATGCCTTGCTAAAATTGATGGATTGCCAGTCTTAGTGGGATCACTTTGGGACCACTGCTACTGGGCATCCCCAGCATGCAAGGTCCCTCATGACTCTGTGCGCTCCACAGATTGACCAACAGGTACTTTTGAGACTTTTCTCCAATATACATAGGTTTTACATATGCAAACAGAATCTGTCTGCACTCATCTAATGAAAAAAAGTATGGGACCTACTTGTATAGGAATGTTTCAATTTCTGAAGGTTTTAGGACTGCAAAAATGTTTAATGAGGTACCCAAGGGGCGGTCAAAAAAATTCTCTGGCAGTCTTAATTTAAGCCTTTGATTTATTTTTATTTTTCACAGCCAGCAATCTCTTTGCCCTGTGCTTTGCTTCCACAGATGAATCTGAATGCAAAATGGGGAGAAAATACCACATGCACAAACTGATAACATGTTAGAAATAACCAGCTGGGGAAATACAATTCAGCTCTGTGAGAAGGAAACTCAGGAAATTCATAAATAGTTAAGGTCCGATTTAAATACCATACACACTTTTGCAACCTGACCACATAAAGAATAACCATCACATTTGAGACCTACTTTGCCTAAGAGCTGCCTGAGCAACAGTCTACTTTGGGAAAGAAGTATAAACAGGTTTTTCATATTTCTCCCCAATAACATTACTGATTTTTGAAACCACCAGACAGACTGGAGAATGAAGTACCTTATTTACACAGGTTGGTCACAGGTCTCAGCAAGACAATATTCACGATGCTCAGTAGGCATCAACCTGAGGGGAAGAGTTGGTTCAAGGAAGAAGACTAGTCTTAAGTTTCACTTCATGGGGGGTGCAGTAACCAAGTGCTATGGCTGAATCTGTGCTGAAAGCACCTGCTTACTGAACACTCGCTTTTGACAGTTCGGGGTTTTGCAATTTATACAACATTTAAGAAGGGTATTAGATTAGCCCAGGGTAGAGGTTGGCACTGTGTAAATAGGCTCTTGAGGAGTTTATGTCAGCAAGGAGTATGGTTTCCTGTGTACATTTGTTCCAATAAAAAGTGCTTTCAAAATAGAAAACAAAAAACAAACAGGAAGGACCAAAATATTGCGCCTATCCCTTTTTCTCCTTTCCTTTCCTTTTCTTTTCTTTTCCTATTACTGCTCTTTACAAAAAGATCCTATTCCTGTGTGCAGATTACACTTTATAGAATGAGAAGAGCCTTCTGGAACTGAGTTACCACTAATCAATTACTGTTGCATTTATTGATGAGCCTGAATATTGCAAGATGCTCCACGTGAGACTTAATACTTGAGGCAAACAGCTTGAGTATTTTGATATTAAGATTAGTTTTCCCTTAGTGTGTTCTTTCTTTGACTACATACTCTAAGCCTTGACTACCAGTAATTTTATTCTACATCTAGACCTCTGCTGTGTATTATCTCCAATTTGTACCAGGCTGTGCAGTAGGTTTGCAATAGGAATAATGCGAATAAACACGCTTGTGCCCTGCTTGGGTAAAAGGCTATTGTGCTAAGCTCCTACATGGTTTAGCCCCTGGAATTATATTTCTATGCACTGCCAAGCAGTTATGGCAAACTGGGTCTTTGTACGTAAAAAAGATGTTAATGAGATGCTAATAGTAGGTGTTACCTACTTGAACTGTCAGAAAATGAATAGGAGAGTGTTAAAACTGAAGTGTTTGTAAGAGCCTGAAGAATCACTTGTGATGCAAGTAGGTTGCTTTTCCATTAATATTTAAATATATTTTTAGCACAAGGTCAACACATACTGATACATACCAAAATACCAAATTGAAAATGACAGATCACCTATGAGCACTGCCTTGAGTTTTTATTTTTTTTATGTGTAGCTGCATTTGGTCAGCATCTCCCAGAGTTTTTAGGGATGCATAGGTCATCTGTGAAAATGTATTCAGAACTGGATTTTGGCAGACAATACTTCAGCCTTGGAGCTTTTTCCTTTCAGAGCTTTCAGAAAGTTTAACAGTAAGAAAAGAAGTTGTTCCACTGGTTAAAGATTCTTAGTACCATTCATAACCTGGTTTGACTCAAATTGTTATTTTTGGCAAGTGCTGTAATTATTTATTGACATAAACTAATTGCTTCGGCTATTTTGGAAACAGCACATTTAAGTAACCACAATACTGAAAAAAAACCCAAAACAAATCCCTTCTTATTCTATCTTCAAATTAATTCAATTATGAAACCTCTAACTACTTCCTCCTTGCTTTTCTCCTTGAATCAACCTTCTTCTGCCACTTGGTTCATTTCATTTGGAGCTAGCTATCCTCAGGCAGTCTTCATTTCTGTTTCATTATTTCTGTATTATGATTCTTTTCCTACTTTAAGCAGAGATATATGCAATTTTGTTCCATCTCAACCTATCACACACTTTTTTTCCTGTAGCATACTCCCTCTTGGTCTACAAATTGCTTTGGAAATTATCTCTCCAAGAGTTTACAATACGTTTAATTTTAATGTCAGAAAATGCAATTTGTTCTTAAAATAATCATTAAACACAGCTTTGTGATGAAGCCAATGGGACCAATGAATAATGCTGTCTTCTAAATACCAGCCAGAGTGACCTACACTCTTGCAAGATAACATGCATCTCTCCATCAGAAATGGCAAACATAATTAGTTCCCACGAGCAGTCAGAAATATCTTCCTAGTCTTGTGATATCTTTTATGATACTATCCATGAATTATTAATTTTAAGTGGTTTTAATCAAGGCCTGGATGATTTAATATAGTAGACAGTATTATAAAAACATTTCTGATACAGTTCTATAGATGTGAAAATACGAAAATACATAAACATAAAAGATGACTCTTAGGACTGAAGCGATATATAAAGTTAGCAGCTCAAGATTCTAAGATTATGTTTTGGTTAAACTTGGTATAAATGATTTTCATTGCCATCCCACCCTCTCAACCTCGCAGTAATGAACTTCAGCAATAACTGATGTTCTTACATCTAATCCATCCTTGAATGGATTCCTATACAACCCCATAAGAATTCAGATTTTAAAAGAAAAAAGATGAAATGGAGGCCAAGACAGTCAGGATTATTCCTTACTACAGACAGGCAGTCCAGGACCTGAAGCTTCTGATCTACCTATGATATTTCTAATGTAATTAAAGACTCGGATGGATATAAGCAAGAACAGCTCTAAATATAACTCTAAAAGTAAATCTAAAGCTCTAAATCTGGCATGTTCTCTTTTCAGTTGTTGTCTGCACATCTTTTCCCTTGTAAGACTTTTCTTGATGATAAGTGCCATTGTCCTATGTTAGCCTGTTCTGCTAAATGAGGCTCCTCAGGTTCTCTCTTGCAGTGATTGCATAGGGTAATTCTTTAAATAGGTTCATGCGAAAACCAACAGACTACAATGTGAAGAGCTCAAACCTTCTTTTTTGTTCCGTGCGTTCTGCAAAGGTCTTTCAGTACAGAGCAGTGCATTCTTAATACAGATTGCCTTGATTTTCCCTGCAGGAGCCTATCAAGTCCCACAAAGCCTGAAGCCCTGCCAACAGGGAATATTACATTTTTGGCAGTTCCTTCAGATAGCAATGAATGACAAAAGCCAAAATGGTCAAACCCTTGTGCTTCTTGCATTTAAGAGGTGGTTTGTTTGTTTGTTTGTTTGTGAAAAACTAAGCAGCCTTGTTTCTTGATTTTCCTCCAAAGTTTTGCTGGATTCAATGGCCTCTATTGAATCTATCTACTTCTTGATTGAAAAAAGGTTCCCCTGAACATTTTCCTTCCTTACTTTATTTGCAGGCCATCCTGAAGCCATATGGTACCTGAGCTCAGTCACTGATACTGTCTGTGATCACTTACCACCCAGTTCCAGAAAAGGACAAAACACAGACATTTTGCCATGGGTTAGTAAGCCTTTTGTTGACAGCAGAGAATTGGTGAGATCTGAGGGTCTACGACTCTCTTCCAGGCTCTGAACAGCAATATAGTCTTTCCACCAAGCTTAATACATTCTGCTTCTGTCCAAAGCCTTTTCTCATTCACAGCTCTGACTTTCTAGCTGTTTTATGCAATCAGCTCCAGCATGAGTTTACCAGCTTCTCATCCCAGTCCCAGTCTCCTCATCCCTGCCATCTCCCTTTCTGCCATGCCCCAGTCTTTCCTACGTTGCATGGCTCCAAATCTTATGACAGAAGTTTTCTTGTCCAGCCTTCCCCAACTTCCTTCTCTGTTTTTCCTTTTCCTCCTCTCAGGGGCTTCTAGTCCTGTCTTTCCCACTTCACCTCTCCCTGGGTATTAGTGCCCTTGTCCCACCAGTCCTAGCCCCTGATCCAAGCTTCCAGTTTCTCATCGCTTCCTGGCCCTGTCTTCTCTTGGAAACCTTTTAGATTGTTTAATGAGTTTATTAATGAACTGTGAACAGTAATGCAGCAAAATCACCAAATGAGGCACGCTTTTAGATTAAGTTTGGAGAAAAATATGACCTGGAAGAGAGGATTTCTTTCCTCCTGGACCTACAGGGCATTTTTAAGATTCTCCTTCAGTGGGATCTCCTGACCAGAGGAAGCCTGGACTGGGCTCACAAACTTTTCAAACACAGAACAAGGCAAGGTATTTTCCCTGGAAAGCTGTCATGCTGGATTTATTAACTCTAAGGTACAAACTCTTCCTTGCATGTCTTAACTCACAGGGTGACCTCACACAGGTGGGAGTGAGGACATTTTAAACGTAACTAGCCCTCTTCCTCACGATTATTTATTTCAATATAAATGTATTTCTGCAATTTTGTATTATTTCAACTCTTTCTTGTTTTTCTTACGGGGTGAAATCTTTTGCAAGCATAAACCAAAGCATTAAACAGAATATTTAAGTGACCAAAACTGCTTAGAATTTAGCTAATTAAATGGACAGGCAGGAGACCGGACCACAGTCTTATAAATGTCAGGGCAGGTGTGCTTATGATTTACATTGTTGGATTACATATTTAAAGAAAAAGGGAGCAGAGGGCTAGACATCTTCTCGACACTTCACTTACCATTAAATCAATATTTCATGAAAATATTTCCAGGTGCTTAAGCATTTGCACTATAAGATTATATCAAGTTTTAATCATGTTTGGGTGGCTGAACATGTTTGATTAATAAAACTCCCACTTTTCATTATTAATGCTACGGTTGTCAACTTAGTAAAAACTCTGAATTGGAAAATCAAAGCTGGAAATCATCATAGATCCTGTAATGCTAACGCTTGAGGCTGCATTTACATGGAATTGCAGAGGGAGAAATCTGTTTTATCATCAATAAAAACAGTATATGTTTAATTCCACAGACGCTGTTATAAAGAGGTTTCCCCAGGTTTGGGGTTTTGGGGTTTTTTTGTTTGTTTGTTTGTTTTTCTCTTTTCTTTAAGCATATTTAACTGGAACTAAATGCAAATCTATACTTTTATATATTGCAGCTCAACAAGTAAATCTTTCCTCTCCCTGGTTCTTTCTTCAGTCTCCAATTATGTAGATCATTTCATGTTCAGGTTTTACAGTAAAAAAATGACACAAATGCATCTATGGTAGGAAATCAATACATTTAAATTCTATATAGTAAGAATGTTCTCTTTTCATGAAGTCATGTAAACATTGGTAAAATAATGTAAATATTACATACCGATTGGTTGTTATTTTTACATCCCCTTTAAACTGATGTAAGTTACCACACTAGATGCTACATGAGAGCCATGCGCATTCTGGGTTTATCTGCCACCCTCCAAACTGGATGTGGACACAGGCAATGGGTTTAATAGGGGTCTGGAGTGTTCAGTATCCCTCACTGGCAACACATCAAAAAAAAGGAAAAGGTTGAAATATTGAACTGGGGACAAGTAAGGTAATTAAGAAGAAGAGAATTTCTACTTGGAAGGAGGGAAAGCATGATGCATAATACCACATTGAATCTTAACTCGTCACTGGGATGTCTTCTGATTGCTTTCAGAAGAAACCTGGTACATGAATAGGGATTACTAAAGCTAGAGTCAATATCTGGCTTTGTTGAATACTTGTATTTATGGGCAGCTCATTTCACCTTTGCTTCTCACTTTGATGAACATTTCATGATCTTGTGGAAAATTTACTTTGTTCTGCTTTTGTCTATCTTTTCCTTCTACAGTAGAAACTCTCAGTAAGGTAGAGGGAACAGGCTTATTGAATTTCTTTGTCCATGCTCATAAATCCTTTCAGAGTTAACGCAATCCTGTAATTTTGCATTATGCCTAGTGCAAAAGCCACTGAGCTGTTTTTCTTAAGATAAAAATTCTCTACAAATCAAAAATGTGTCTGCGACATTCTGTGTGCTGTGGTTTGCTAAAGCATTACGATAACAGCTTTGTGCACTGTGGAATCAACCCAAGGTGGAGGGAGAGAAGCAGAAGAGATGCAGCCTTGAGGCTGTGATTTCAAACCAGAAACAGTCTCATAGCCATGCTGCTGCCAGGTGAAACTGCCACTGCAGGAGTAACACCCTGTATTTCCTGCACTGCATGTACATGTCATGCAACCATACAGCAACATTCTTCATGCTTGCAGTTGAAGTGCTGACAAAAATGTTTCAAGTTTCTGTATGGCCCGTATGTGGCCCAAGAGAGCAAGTGAGCGCACGATGCTCTAATGCACCATGGATGTTGCACAGGGCAGGTGATCCAGTGGAAATGAGTGTCAGTCTAGGGGGAAAGGAAGTGAACTTCTATGCTGCTGTCATGGTTTGGGCTGAATTGGCCACTCAGGTGGAATGACAGACACTCTCCCCTACCTCTCTTCAGAGAGAGCCAGGAGAGAGAGAGAGAGACTTATGAGTTTAGAAGGAACTAAACTACTTTAGTGAAATATTAATAATAAAATGAAAATAATGAAATATATACAAAACCATATTAAGCTCCCGAGATGACAATCACAACACTGTCTGGCACTGGGGAAGTCCCAGACTGGACTTCGTGATAGATGGGAACTGGATTCCAGATCTGGATTCAGGATGGGGATCAAAGGCAGAGGAACAGACAGAGTCCTCATAGGACCCAGACCATTGAAGAAAGAGGGCTGACCCTTTGATCCCTCAGCTTTTATACTGAGCATGAGGCAGATGGGATGAAATACCCTGTGGGTCAGTTTTGGGTGACCTGTCCTGTCTGCTCTTCCCCGCAGGCGGGACACATCTACACTTTTCCCCTTCTGACCCTCCAACGGGGCAAATACCAAAGTTAGCTGCCTTGGGTGTTGTAGCCATAAGTATAAGCAAGAGCCTCTCCACATACCATCCCTTGGCATAAACTATAAACATAGGTCTTATCACTCTGAGAACGAACAGTTTCTGCACAATATGCTGTTAATTTCAGTAGTTAGAAGAGGCTGAGCTAAAAAATGAGGTTACTGGACAGAAAATTAGTTCTGTTTTACCTCAAACCACGACAGCTGCAATATGTGAGAAGAACAACCATCAGAGCAGGAGGAAATTCAAGCAGGAGAAGGCAACATTCATGAAGATCCATGCTGACCTTAACCCTTATTTGATGTAGCAGATGGCCACCAGGAATATACTACCAAGTATGGAAATAGATCTGCATTGATGGGTTTGAAGTTGGCAATGTTTGACTACCATCACTCTGCTGACTACAGAGTGCAAGCAGATTGTGTCTGGAAAGACAGCAGCCACTTATGTGATTCAAAAGGTGACATTTTTTATTCCTGAGGTTCTTGATTGGCATCATCATGTAGGTAAGGGACATAAAGGAGAGGGGAGTCTGTTGATCCTGTTGTTTCTGAAATACTGAAATGAATTGATCTTTACAGGGACCTGATTCCTGGGAACTTACTCAATCTCTGCAATTGTCCCTGTTGTCACAAAGAGCTGCTGTTGATCCATGAATCCCTATTTCTCCTTAGAGCAGTAGAATTAGGTTTCTACAAAAGGGAAACCTAGATGCTTTGTTGATGTATTTCTGTTGCATTCCAGAACTATTTTCTCATCCTCATATGACTCCTCATTACAAACACTAATGTTGGGAATCTTTCATTAATAGTTCATTAATGAGCTTTCTTGGAGTCCTTCCTCAGAGCCCTGATCCTGCATTTCTCCAGTTCCCTGGATCTCCATGTTGGATTATTTGTGTAGAAAAGTTGCAATAAGCCATACTGATGTGTTGCCAGTGAGGGATACTGAACACTCCAGAGCCCTATTAAACCCATTGCTTGTGTCCATATCCCGTTTGGAGGGTGGCAGATAAAGCAGAATGTGCATGGCTCTCGTGTGGCATGACCTTTGTTAGGTGATGGTGTCATGCCTCTGGATAGGGAAAGAATGACAAGGTGTGAGATAAAAAAAACAATAGCCAAGAACACAGCAAGAGATCTGTGGCAAATGGGTAAAGAAGAATTAAGGTCTTATTCCAGCATGTGTTCAAATGAAAGTAAAAGCAAACCCCCAAACCCGCATTAAAGGAAAGACAGTAGTACTGAGAGAAAATGGTCCTTGGGACATAGAAGTGCGAAGGAAAAAAAAGAAACAAGCAAAGAAGTCTGAAGGCTAGGTGTGGAAAGTCAAGCCAGCTTTGACATGTTGGAGCTGAAATGGCCTAAAGCTGGCCAAATCAGAGATAACCCAACATTTTTGACCACATCTAAACCAACACAGTGAGATTATAAGTGATCACTACTATTTACAGGGTGTCTGTGCTGGTTTTGATCCAACATCAGGAACCATAAACGGTACTTATGTTGAACCCCATTCCATGATAAAGTTTTAAGATTGTAATTAAGAAATATGATGGGCTAAAGAAGACTTCATCCCCTTTTTGATTAATGTATTATTCTCAAACTGACCTTCCTTAAGTATTACCAAATGGATTAGTTGTTATTTGTTTAGTATTTTTGAATAGCTTCAATAAATAATTTATCAATAAAATTATTAAAAAGCCCTTTATGATATATTGTGTGAAACTGCATTCTCTGTGCTTTAATGGGATGACAGCCTTCCTAAAAGCAAAACCAAAGTAACAAAAATAACAAAACTTGCTGTTAATGTACTCAAAGATTTATGAACTACATGAATAAAAAAATCATGAATGCCATGAAAAAATATTCAACATTACTCTTTTCATTTTCTTACTCAATTCTACACTGGAATGACTTATGGCCTCCTTCTTAACAGAAATTCAGATGACATAATATGAGATGAAGGCATTTCTGAAATCCATAATGCTAAAGTTACTTCATTGTCACTGCCTTTCAGAGTAGCTTTCTGAAGAAAAGCTGAAAATGGTAACAGCATCTTGCATTTACTTTATGGGATCAGCTTGAAGTTTACAATAAGCAGACAATAAATTCATTTTTGGTCTTTTTTTTTTCTGAGACACTATCAGTACTATAAGAAACACTTCCAAATACTAATTATAGGGCTGTACAAAAATCTTACAGTCAAAAAGAGATTACCTCAAGAAAATTCTTGACTGCAGTCCACGAAGTTCGTTTTTTTTCAGCAGTAGAAATGCTGATTGTCCTTAAGTATGCAAAGTTATGTTTACAATATTCTTCAAGAAATTATTACTTCCAGAAGTTGCAGTGCTTAAGATCTGATTTTTTTCTTGTCAAATTGTTAAACATTTTGGGAAGCAGTGCAGGAAAATGGGCATTTATGTATGAATTTGGGAACTGCAGAAAAATGTTCACAAGTCCTTATAATGGAATGCTTAATACAGTATTAGTAGAATTGAAACTGTTTCAGGATGTTATTGTTGGTTCAGTCTCAGAAAAAACTACAAGAATAAATTCTTCTTTCCTCAGGATGACTGAGACCGGATGTAGAATAACTGCTAGCAGTGCTTATATTTTCAAAATGATTTTGAGTATAGGCCAAAAAAGGGGCATATTCACAGTTAACATCAAAGACAATCAAAAGTTAATGAAAAAAGGAGCAATGCAAAATGTATTGTTTGCTATAATTTGTGAACATCTCCAGAGTTGCCCTGTCCTAAGAAGTTTTTTTGTCATAAAATTGTCAGGTTTTGCACAAAGAAATTAAATTCGTTTAAGGTGCAGTTTTATTTTAAGGTTGTGACAATGGCAAAACCTGTGTATTATGTTTTAAGAAATCCTCCATTCCTAGGTGATAGCTATTAGCATCCTGTAATCCTGTTCTCTACGCATCTCACCATGGATCTGATTTTTAAACATATCATGTTAGAGGATGAGATTAAGCACCATTTGCAATGGGCCTTGGCCTGAAATGAGTTATGAGACTACCACTGGACTAAATGAGCTTCTGTTGTCTCAGATGACAGCTAAAACCAAAATTTCAGAGAGTCACAGAATGACAGCATGGTAGAAGTTGGAAGGGACCTTTGGAGATCATCTAGTCCAACCCCTCTGCCAAAGCAGGTTGACCTAGAGCAGGTTGGACAGGAATGCATCCAGACGGGTTTTGAGTATCTCCAGAGAAGAGACTTTCTACAGCTGTAAGTCATGGTGTAGAACGTCAAGACCAAAACAGCTCACAGCTACTTTATTTGCTGCTTAGAGGAAGCTAAAGGTCAGCTCTGCACCCTTGGTAATGTTCCCTGAGGGTGACGGGAGGCAGCTTTCATCAGCCCAGTACTGAGAGCACTCTTCAAGGATGCACCTCATTTAAAAAGGATGGTCCCACCACACCACGCAGCTTTCCTGCTTCAACGTTTCTGATGACTTCAAGCAGAAAAGACACCCTAGGATTGCTCCTTGAAGGTTTTTGATGATGCCTGCCCCAAAAGCAGACACAGCCTGGAGGCAGCTTGAGTTTAAAAAAAAATAATTAATTCCAGGTGTGTAAGCCAGCAGTGACCTGAAGTTCCGAGTTTGCTGAGGAGATCCTTGCAGTCACTGTGGAAAACTATTCAAGGACTCAATTTTTTCAGATGTGCCATTCAGGATGTGTCCTTAGAAATTAATGCCTCTATTCATACAAATAAGTATAAGCTGCAACAAGGTTTTCTTCACATTTGAATGTGCTTCTGTCTTTATCTATTGTGTTAACACAGGCAACATTTACCAAGTTTTCCTCCTTTCAAAGGAAGCATTTAGAAACCAAACAGACATGCACTCTCTCAGTGGAGAAATGGAAGAATAAGGATAAAATAGTTTGGAAAAAGAGTGTGTAAATTGGTATTACTTCAACTGATATTTTAATAAATGTTTTATATTAATAGACTTTTTTTTTAACAGCAATTTTTTTCCCGGGAGGTATTCTTATAAAAAAATTGACTAGATGGAGAGAAATTCAAACCAAGGTGGACCAAGACACAGATTAAAATTATGATCTGCATGTTGTATGGCTTCACATTTCCCTAGAGGTTTGCATTATTTTGGCAAATGTCCAACTACAGTAGGAAGATGTATGGGAATTTCAATACTCTTTTGGTGTCTTTAAGTGCTTCATAGTAACCTGCATCTAGTGAACAATGTATAAGTTGCGTATTCTTTTTTCTTTTCAAGCTGCTTTATAATTCTTCTATGATTCTCCTACTTCATTATTCTAATAAAATTTCTGTTTTGAACCAATAGTGCTGAAGGAATAATTTGGCACACTGTTTATAGTATGCAAAAGACACGCCTGAAGCTGTGGACATGAAGAGCAGAAAACTCTTCAGATGTTTTTTTCTCTCTAACTGCTCCTACTTGTAGGAGGTCTGCAATTAACTTTGATACTGACATGAATTAGAATGTGGGTGATCGTTCTGTACTTTTTAGATTAAAATCTGTATTTTATACTTATCTAAAAATAAGCTGTTCTCCTTTGGTACAACACCATACATCGTTTTGTTCGGGGGGGGGGAAGGGCAGCAGGGAAGAGGTGCTGGAGGGGGGTGTCCCCAGGTCCAAGAAAAACTTTAGACATTTGTACAAGCTAAAGAGAACTTACTGCAGTTGCAGACACTTAAAACAATTAAAACAGGAGTAGCAGTGGATTGTTTCTGTTAAAGAAAGATAATGTAGATCGTATTGTGAAGCCCTTGCATTGGGGAGCAACCTAGATCTTCAACATAGCTAAATGTAGTCTTCCAAATGCCAGTCTTGAGGGGTCATGTCAGAATGACAATTTTAATTTTCCTCTCCACTGAGGATAAGTACAAGATGGTAAATTCTGAGAAACAGCGAAAGGTTTTGAAAGGGAGGCTGACAAGAAAGCACCCAACAATCATGCAGAATTATCCTATATAAAGATATTGTCTACTATTATAGTTCTACCACTGCTTTATATAACAAGCCTTTTAAGGCTAAGCAGGCTCACTCACAAGGCTCATACGAGAAGGCGATGTATTCAAGAGGATTCCTCTGTTTAGAAGTATAAGGACATCGGCAGAACTTAGTAAAAGTCATGCAAGTGTTTTGAGATCCTTGTCCTATTAATACCACCTTCCTGTAGTCTTGGGGTCATATATTTTAGTTGTATGAAGCAATGAAATTCTAGTCCATTCCTTCAGTTTGTCTCAGGTTGACTATGATTAACTTTCTTTCATGTAATGAGTGACAGTCTATTTGGTGTCTTCTGCCAAAATTCTTTTGTAAACACCGCAATGCATCATGACTGATGCCAGCCCCGATTTCTGTCACTGCCAAACTGCCACACCCAACTGCCAAGGGTCCACCTCTCATTCTCTATGGGATGCTGTGGCAGCCCTGGTCACAGCAGGCTTCCTTACATTTCAGGAGTGCTCTCTCATCCCATATCATTACTTTGATTGCATTTGCTGGAAGGTTTGGAAACTTGCTAAACACTTACTCTTATATGGTATCATTTCCTTAGCTACCTCAACAGCATAGCTCATATTTGCCAGACTCTCTGGCAGGTAATGATGGTAAGACAAGTATTGGCTTCAGCAGGTGATGGATAAATCCAGCATCAGGCAACTAATCATAGAAGAAATTTTGGTTATTGCCACTGCAACTAGAAAGCAGGTGTTGACTGAAACTGAGTTGTTATTATTGTGAATAAAACCTGGATGTTGTGAATATCAGTTGCAGAAAAGGGTCCAAGAGGCAAAGAGCCTCTGTGACCTCATGGAAGAAATCTGGAAACATGACCCCAATGTGAAAGAGTAAAGGCTAAATTTAGAGAGATCTTGCTAGCACGTAACTAATCTATGCTGCACTTTTTCTAAGGTATGGCAAATTAAAATCTAAAAAGACACTTAGCACCTTTCTGCAGTATGTGAATAGTCATCCCATTCTGTATCTTAAAATTCTCATTAAGATTGTAGATTCAACAGTGAATAAAATACAAAGTATCCTGTGCAATACTGTGAGTTTTAAATTAAGTACAATTGCTGCTTGTGAAAGAATTTTAGATAACATTGTAGGAACCCTGCGTAAAGGCCAAACCCTCACCATTTGCATTAATATAAAACTTTTGATTGAGTCAACTCTAAATCACCAGTACAGTGGTGTAATGACATAGAAGTAGGAACAAAAGCCAGAGGTGCTGGAATAGCAAGAGCCTTGAAAGTTGTTCTCAGCTGTATAAATGCAGATGCTCAAAGTTCTTATATAATATGTCTTTCCACCCCCACTACGGTGATATTAATACCAGAAATTCTATCATCAATCTGCATTGTAGGTCAGAAAATCTCAAGATATATATCTTTTGCAATTTGAGTAAAAAAAATCTGTCTACGTTGTTTACCTTTTTAGAAGTAAATACAATTTATCAATCTGATTCTGCTTTGGATCTTGTGTATTAAAGACACTTGTAAAGCCCTTCTGACTGCAGTCACGGTGTCTCTCCTAGGGAAATGCTTCCCTCTCTCCCTACTGCTTTCGCCACCACAAACAGCTTGCTACTTATTGCCTTTATAAATGTAGTCCCTTAGACAAAGGTTTGTACCTCTAAGGACCTGGCTATCATGCACACGGCAGCACAGCTTCTCGCTTGGCAATGTCTGGCCACACAATCTCCCTCACAGACCCAATTTTGCCATGGGTCTCTGCTGCAAGCCGGGGAGCTGGGCATCTCAGAATGAATCCATGAAAACCAGCAGCTTACCACGGTGTCATCTAAGCTGGGCACAAAAAAGCATAGTTGAGGAGACGTTGCTGCTAGGAAGGCCTCTGTTGCTACGAGGAATTCAGACCTGTGTTCTTTTGAAGTAGGGAACCCAGCAAAACATGGAAGCAACAGCAGCCTTCTGCTTTTTACCTTGTGGCCTACTGGTTAAAGCACCAGGACATGTGAGACCCAAGTCCCTACCTCTCAAGTGAGTGATTTGGCTAGCCCTCAGGCTAAATTCTGAGATGGGTTCGCCTAGTTCTTGGTATTGCTAGTAAATATTCAATCACTCTTTCAAGCTCAGAGGAGAGCTCAGGTCAACAGTGACAAGTTCTGGGGTATGCCTACTAGAGAAAAGAGTCAACCCTGCCGTCCTCCTGTCCCAGTGAATTATTCTGAAAAGGAAAGAGATGCAGCTCAAGCAGAAGGGAGCAGGAGATCAGGACTCTATATACAAAGAGAAGCAACAAATACAACATTGCCAATGGATGGGTGAATGAGGACATTGATTCAAGAACCTCTTAAAGTTAGACACATACAAAACTATCAGGTAAAAACCTCCGCTGAAGAAAAACCTAATGGAAAAGGAGTGTGCGTTTTTTTTCCATACAATATGAAAAGCTTTAAAAAGAAAAGCTTGAGGTCCTTTAATGAGGACAACTGGGTATTTTTTAGGAAGAAATAGCTTCCTACTGAAATTTTCCCTGAAAAAAAAAAACCAAAACCAATCAGGCAAAGACCTGCCTCCAAGTCTTACACTGTCAATTTTTTTAAAACTTTTGATTTTACCATAAAGTAAAGTTACTCTATTTCTAATCTCTCTTGCATTTGCAGCAGTAAGGGCCTATACAAAGGACACTAAGGATTTATCTCTGCAAGGGAAAGCGTAAGAATGAAACCAGTTATATATGCTGTTCTGCTAAACTATCCTCTCCACTCCTCTTGTTCTAATCATCTTTTGTACTATTTGTAAACAGAAGTAAAAAGGTGGTTTTAGAGCATGCTACTCTTAGCCCACTGGTGTATCGATAAGCTGAGCTTCCTCTAGTTTCTAGTGACCGAACAATTACCCATATTAAATAGCCAGTTCCAGGCCAGGCCAGCGTCAGGGAAAACCTCCATTAACTGCACTAGGCTGTTGATCAAGTTATAAATCACTCTCTTCAGAAGCTGTCTTACTATGAGCTTTGTGAGATATTTTTGTAGCAAGTGCTGGATTTACAGGGCAATATAAAAGTTTTGATTCCTATAAGTGTCAGTCAAACTTGTAACCTACATAGGAAAACACTTCAACAGAACTATTATTAATAATTGTCTGTTCAATTATTACATTTCTAACCCAAGTGGCTAATGAAAAGTGTATCAGAATCTATTACATGAGGTTTACAATATCAGTGCAAGATGAAATGCTGTTAAAAATAAAAATTGAAATTTCTTTAAAAAAAGCTATGGCTTATTCAAAATATTCATTCTGATCGATTATAGTTTGACATGTGCATATCTCTTAAAAGTGAATACAGCCACTGTTGATTATCTCTGCTAAACTGGGATTTGATTTATTACAAATACTGTATCAGAGATAAAAACTCTGTCAACAAAAAGATTATTGCTAAATCTTCTTATAATCAGGCTAGTTTTCTGTTTACACATAAATTAGTGTTTACTGTCAGAAAAGAAGTGCTACGCTATTGCCTCATTCCAGAGATGATTGCAGTGGCAAGGACTTTCATTATTATTCTGTTCCTCTGAAAGGAGCCAAAGAATGATAGCCAATTCACATCCAGCCTGTGCATTTGGTGCTGCACACAAAGTAATTTTAAGCTGTATAAACATCCTGGATTTAAAGGTGTTATTGGAGTCGTATCTCACAATGAAGTATGAAAAATGAACAGGGAAAAAGTAAGAGAGCAAATTCATCATATATGCCACAGATCAGTTCTGTGGGTCAGTACTAGGCATTATCTTCAAGTAGTGTTTTCAACCTATTTGAAGTCCTAAATGGGATTTTATGTTTTTGCACCAGGTCTGATGGATTTCATTAAGAAAAAAGTTGTGGAGAAAGCTGCACATAAGAAAGAAAAGATGAGTGAAAACTAGGCTGCAAGTGCCAGTACAGTGTGCTCGTCTGCCTGTGTGAAGGCAGCAAACAGAGGTATCCAGCACTGGAGCTGGAGAGTTAGGCAGGAAGGGGCTGCGAAGGGTGTATTCCTGGTACCTGCTAGTTTGGCAATGCTGGAGCTGCTGAGGATAAGGGCCCATGGGGGCAGAAGATGCACAAGGACTCTGAGAAGTTGTATGTGTGTGTTTGTGTAGGTAAGGTGAGAAAGCAGAAAAGAGTGTGATGGGGGACAGCAGATTCTGGTGAAGGGTGGCACCTCAGGCATCAGCTGTCCCTGTATGGTTCTGTCTACCACCTACAAAAATAAACTTATACTCGGCTTCAAGACTCAACACAGGATTTTAGCAACACAGGATTTTAGCTTGAGCCCTAACTTCTTAGGATTTTCTTCTAAATGACAGAAACAAGTTTTTGAAAGCCCAAACCTGATTTAATGAACCTTGGGAACATATGCAAGCACAGCTTGCAGGTTTGCAGGGTCTAAAATTCAGACCACAAATTTCAAGAACCCAAGGACAGCTATGAGGATAATTACAGCTACCTGATACAAAGGAAGATGCAACAACTGTGAGAATGGATTGTGTTTGGAAGTGGAAACTGAGGAGCCGGAGAGCAGAACAATGGAGAATTCTCCCATCAAACATGTTTTCTGTTCTCCCTCTTTGGGGAGTGTTAGACTTTTTCCACACACAAATGCTGGAAACACACAAAAGACATTGTCTGGCATCAGGGGAAAGCAGGTTCTGAGGTGCTGGAATCCAGCTGGCACTCCAGTCATGACAGGTTAAAAACAAACAAACAAACAAACAAACAAACCTGCAAATTCTCTTTCTCCCCTTCTGCACTCACAGTAGGAGTCAGGCAGGACAGGATAAGGGGAGGAGGGGATAGTATTTGGAAGAGAAGGGGACACTGTCTGGAACCACGGGAACCCAGAGTAGATGTCTGCTGAGGGCTGTAAATCCAAGCCTAACTGTTAAAACATTTGAGATTATGTGCTACCCTGGTGAAGGAAGCAAAGCTCCTGCAATGCCACGTAGGTAAAAATATGCACTTTTTTCAAACAATGCAGTACATTTATCTGAGTCTCCACTTGTCTGCTTCAGGATGCCATCTGTGAAAGACAGGCTGTGCTGCACAGCCAGCTGAGGTAGGGTGTGCTGGATCCCACTGAATTTGGTATTTGAGGGAAAAAAAAAACCCACAAAATTCACATTTTTCCTGGGAAGAACACACTGGGAAGATGACAAGCACTCTCTGATGTGCTGTCAGGACTCAGTGGGACATTAAAAAATGCCAGTGACTTTAAAAACCAAAAGAGCTTCATGAATATTCATTAAATAAATGTCTTCAGATCGGTTAGCTGGTATAGGAGAGGATGTGACTGAATCAGATCATTAAAAACAAACATGCACAGACACAAACACATTTAGCAACTATAGCATCTCGTGCATTTTTTTCCACTCATTTTCCGGGCCATGAGCGCACCAACAGGCTCCAGTTGCCCTGATCAGCCTGTGACCATCCTTCTCTGCTACCACCCTTGCAACCCCTTCCCCAAGCTGAGTGGCTTAGCTGCCTGCTGCCAACCCTGGCCTTGCTTTGCCAACCTGATCTCTCGGCTGGATGGTGGTCCTGCCCCATCAACACGGACCTGTGGGGCAATGGCTGGACTGCTGGCTGAACCCCCTACTGCCACAGGGCAGCTTGGCTCATCTTGTGTGGCAACTGGTCATGGGCCCTCCATGCCTACATCGAAGTGACCTGGAAGCATTTAAAGTAAAAAGTAAGCCGAAGTGCCAATTTTGAAATGGTTTCTCAAGCCAGCTGTTCTTTGCTCACCTAGTAGTAGAGCTGGGTACATGAACATCTTTTCCTCTGGATAAATCTCTGGGACTGTGTCGGTCTTCTGACAAAGTCAAGGAGCATCTGCTAGTGCCCCTCTCCGCCTGATCTGTCCCTTGACTTGATGGGGGCTCCCCCAGTGAAATTTGTCCTCCCTATAAAAATATGTCTAGTCCTCCCTTCTTCTGCCAATAGCTGTTTATGTAGGTCTTTGCACCTTCTTAAAAGACGAGGATTCTTATTTTTGTTCTAAGGTAGTTTTTACTTGCCGTTTACTGAGTCCCCTGCAACACAGTATGCACTTTAAATTGTATTGTTATTAGCATTGTCCCGAAGAGCTTTATCTGAATCTGTGACAACAGGTATTGCCCTTGCTTTGCAGCCCTGTGATATAGAGCTGAGAGCAACACGTAAGCAAGGTACTTGATGAAACAGCAATATCAAAATATGAAACACAGTTTAGAAGTCGTATGACAGGCAGATTCCACTAATTGTCACCCATTTGCTGTATGTATGCAAAGGTGTACCTTTTTATGACGATAGTTATGGCTATTTATTAGGTTTGCACATTGATGCATTCAGAATGTATGAAACGGTACTTTCTGTCCAGTTTTGTATAATCCATTTGTAATGATCAGCTATTAAAGTTTTTAAATACAGCACTTTAATGGTGTCTTCTATTTCCGATGAATTATCTTGAACTTATTTATGCAAAGGCTCCTTTGGACTGCAAAAATCTCTCAGGCTAAAGGCATCTGAGGAAGAACACAGAAAGGATTTGTATGATGCAAAGAAGTTTTCAAGTAAATGAAAATTAGATTCAGTAGCTACAAGGTCTTTGTGTTTATCTAGGGGTGTAAAAAATTGAGTGGTTTAAAAAGAATGAATAGACTTTCCCTGGGGGAGATGTCAGCAGAAACGTGTAGTCAACGCTACAGCTCACTCTGTGAGCTTTACTCGTGGATTCCTTCATGATTCTCTTTTGGGTTTTTTGTTGGTTTGGGGTTGTTGGTTTTTTCTCTGCCACCCGCGTCCCCCCATGCCACCCCACCACCACCACCATCTCGCCCTCCCAAGTGTACTTGGAAAGACTGGGACTCAGAAACCTGAAGTTTACTGCAAACACACACAGAGTGCTTTTAAGGATGATGTTCTCCCTCTTTCTCTCTCCTGTTTTCCTGACCACCCTTCTGTTGGCTGATTTGCAGTTTTAAAATTTGAGAATTTTGTCCTTATATGCAGTTCTTCCTTTTTTCACAGCTATCTGCCAGGTGGCTTCGTATTCCCTCTACTTTAATTATCTTTGTCAGCTTTATTTGACATTGTAGCAAGAGAAATGCTCTTGCTATAGTATCTCAACATCTTGCCAGCTGGCATCAGGGGAATTCTTCAGTACTTGTGAATTAGTTTGATGTCACCTGACAGTGAGAGCTTACTTAGGGTGTAAGATAAAGGTTCATGACCACAGCACCAGCATAGTGTTTTCTGCTGTGTATTCCATGTAATCACCATATGCAGTAGATATTTATCTGGTTGTACTTGCATCTTAGCATGAAATTCAGAAAAATCCTGAAGAAAAAGCTGAACACCTCTTCCAGATGGCAATGAAAATTTTTCCTGGCTGCCAGCTTACTGTAAAACAGGGTAGCCTTCTTGCAGGAGTAAAGCACATCACTGTGGCAATGCTTTAAGCCACTGCTGGTTCAAGGCAAGCGATGACAACATTTCTCATCTCATTTAGATTTCAGAAATACAGTCTTTTTGACAGCTGGCTTCCTACTTGTGTACCTCTGAAATTGCCCTAGATTAGCATAAAGGTCATTTAGAAGTCTGAAAAATGTTTGGAAAGACTGAAAGCATATCAAATAGCAGAACTCTGCCGAGTACTAAATCTAGTAATTTTGTGGTGAAAATGACTACCAAGAAAGGGCTTACGCAGATGCTGGAAGAACAGCAGTGTGTTGCCGCGTGGTCAGCTCTTCATTAGAGCCAGAACTCTGCTGAGAAGGAGCTAAAAGAGGCACCCCTGAATTGGTCACAGGTAGGTAACACTGCAGCAGCTCTCACATTATAGATGAACACACAATTTAGTGAGAAGTAATAGTGCCGTAAACCAGCGGAAAGGTGTAAGTCAGGAGCCAAAAAAGATGTTAGGGCTTCGAATCCATCTCCTGCTAGTGGAGGACTGCTCCCTGCAGTACATTTTCTCATACTTTGCCCAGTCTGCTTTTAAATGCCCTGGATAAGAGTAGTTTCCATAGTTTCCCTTGGGAGGAAGAGATGTTTAGTACCTCTCTTTGTCAGGAAGCTGCTGTTGGTAACCTGCCTGCTCTCCTTTTCCTAACTCCATCTCATTCGTCTGAATGATTCCCTGCGCAGCACTCTCAACAATGCTGGTCTTCATTTCTGTCCCGAGTCTGTGAAGGGATGGTGGCTGGTGGGGCCTTTATGGGCTCCCACACAGCTCAGAGGGGTCCCACACAGTCCCAGAGGCTGGTCGGTAGGAACTGGTGTCTCTGGGGAGCAGCCTGAAGTCGAGGGGGGTCCTATTCCCATAAGGTCCATGGGGCAGCCCCAGTGCAGTCTCCCTCTTCGGGCAGCTTTAGTCTAAATATGTCAGAGATCTTCCATGACAGAGCCTGGCATCTCTTTTTTGATGGCCTGTAGCCCCCACAGCATGGCTGTAAAGGAGGTGGGATAACCGTAGAGCAGCTGCCACCTCTATTCATCAGAGATTGCCCACACGGTAGGAAACAGCAGCCTTGGGTGTTTCCTAATTCTCAAACCTTTTGGATAGCCCTACTTTTCTTCAGTAAATAGGCATGTGCCACAGCACAGACATGTTCTACTCATTCACATATACTTAGACTTAGGTAGTTGCAGGTTGCAGAATTAACTTAAATTTTGTCTCTCAGACATATTGGACAGTCCCAGGTGGGTTGTGTCCTGCCTTTCTCCTTCCATTTTGGCAATCCTTGCTCTATAGCATAGGGCATACTCATGGTGTTCCAATGTACCAGTTAGTTTTCCTGAGTCCTGGCCCTGGGTTTGCTCCTGACAGTAAATACTGTTGGTGTTCAGTAAATCTGGCCTTGAAAGTACCTTAAACTATAGTGTAAATACCGCCAGAGAGTCTATGCTATGCAAATTCAGGTGCAAACTCAGGGTTTTACTTTTCAGACCTTTCGTGTATTTGTTGAATGAGAGCCCCTTCTCAGCCATCTGCCAGCCAGAATATATGGGACATATGCACAACTCATTTTTGTACCTATTAACACCAGCTGACAATCTGATCCATACATTTTACATTGTTTCTTCCAAGTTAGTTGCCACAACCTCCTGATAGGGTTGGTTTGGGTTTGGGTTTTTGTTTAGTGTTTGAATAAACTCCAGTTTGCCAACAACTTTCTGCCACCGTGATGCCTTTAGGAGAATAGAAAAGTCATGATGGCTCCAGTAGGTTCAGCACAACACTGCTGTTGGGTTTTGCACTCATAAACATGGGTGGACAGAAGCAGCAATAGCAATAATAGGAAAAACATACTGCCAGCTCATTCATCTTAATAAGAACTGGGCACATACTAAAAAGAGCACAGGAAGCGTATTTTTCCTTGCTCCACATTAACCATTTACTCACTTGAATGAGACGTCTATAGAAATGGCTTTGTCCTGTGCAAAGGAAGAGTTTAATAGATCTGTTTACCAAGACACTGCCAAGATCTTAATATGGCTGACTCAGTAATTCTTCTTGCATGCTTATTTAGCAGTTCTTAATACAACCTCATAACGGTATGACTCCAGATGTGAGCAAAGCCAAAAGAGCAGAGCATTCCCTCCTTTTCATACCATCCCTTCCAATGAGCTCCATGCCTGCATACACAGATGTAATGATTTGGTGTTTGGTACTTGGCTGTCATCCACCAACTCCTGGTTCAGCTTATGCCCGATTCACCTGAGAAATTTACATTCCTGAGAAACTTACAGACTACAAGGATTTCTTTCTATAACAGAAGTGAGCTTTTACATGTGTGCTGTTTGCAACATTTTGCTCTGCTAAACTACCAACCCTAAAATTTTCACTAAAGATTTAGCAGCTCTTCATTGCTATCAAAATTGCTATCCAGTCCTGAGAATACATTACTGACCTTAGTGGGCTGGCCATAATCTAACAGCAGTAATTTCACAGATTAATAATTTTTTATTATTACTATTATTCACAGTGTTTCCAAAAGCATAATAAAACATACCTCTGCTTACATTTTGAAAAAATAAATAAATTGTATTTTTCAAAAATTCTCCACCAGTTAAGCGGAAGGTTGCGTCTAGCAGATTCCTTCTGCAACTGAGAGAAGACTTACCAAGTGGTAATCACAGAGCTTACTGGAGAGTCATGTATAAAGTTTAGACATTATTTGAATTTTATGATAATTTATCTAGTTCAAATAATGTATTCTATTTACACATCTTTTTTTCCCTATGTTGCTGTTATTATAAGAAACAGCAAGATTTCAGAAGAAATAAAATAGGCATCAGTAGATTTTAATGGCAATCAATTGGCAAGGTCACTAGCAAAGGCATCCATCAGCTGAGTAACAGAGTGCCTTTGAAATATTAAGAAAAATACTGAACTTGTGACTGAATGATTAATTACTATTGAAAGGGCCTAATTTCACTAACCCTACCATTGTGGTCAAAATCTTACTCTTTAATTTATGGTGAAAACATGTGTTTCAATGCAGGAATGGCTTAATAAACTTAGCTGGGGAATGAGAACCGTATCGTAACTTCAAGTATATAACAAATAGCTATGTCAAGTTAGCACTTATTCTTTGGTTTGTGAAATTAAAAAGAGTAGAGAAAAAGAAAAGAAAGTTATAAATATCTAGACAAAGTCAACAGTTTTGAAGCCTGCACGTTGGAGGTTTTAATCTGAACATTGGTACACATTGAAATAAAATTACACTTGAATGAAAGTAAACTTGGAACAAATATTTTGAAATAATTTGTTTTCCAAAACAAGCACCACCATTTGTATCATTCTCACCTGCAGAGGTTTTCACAATTTCTGAAGTATTTCTCAGACCCATAAAGTCAAACTGATAAAGTCTCCAAGATTTCTGGTCAGCAGCCTCCACTGAGTTTTTTCTCCATCTGTAAATCATTTCCTCTTTAGGGTAGCCATCTAGAAATAAAATAAAAAAAAATTAAATATATATATATTGCATTCTGTAAAAATGTACTGCAAAACAGTATCTGTTCACTGATTTAGAGCTATTTGGGAATATTGAAATTTCTGATCTGATGCTTTCCCAGTGGGTTTTGTGGTATAATTCAGGTAAAGAGTTGTATGGCACACAAAAATAGAGTCATAATACTGGTAAAATTATGATTTTTCAGAATCATTTTTCTTTTCCAATGGAGAAAAATTCTGATTGGTTCTGTCAGAAGCAGATCTCTTCAGAGATGCAGTTGATTGTACTAAGTTGAGGTCCATACACAGGAGTATTCTGCTTTATGTACACCCTGAATAAGCTGTGCAAACCAATATAATGCAAAAAAACCCAGGCTGTTAGTGTAATATGTAAGCAATTGAAAAGGACAGATTGTTTTAAAAGTGACAATAGTTCCAATGTGGTTGGTGCTACTGTACTTCTGAAATGAGCTCAATACAGTGCAAAAAAAAGCCATTTTTTAATTACTATGGGATTTTTAAAGTGATTATACCATCATATTACTTCTAAAGGTTGTGGTATTTAATGAGACATCACCCGATCTCTACAGCTGAAACAGCTTCTGAAAGTCTTCCTTTATCAATTTAGCACTCAGTAGTCATAATTAATCCTCATGCCAATATTTAATTTCCTTTTTGTTAGAAAATGG
Organism: Charadrius vociferus; assembly: GCF_000708025.1. Taxonomy (NCBI): domain Eukaryota; kingdom Metazoa; phylum Chordata; class Aves; order Charadriiformes; family Charadriidae; genus Charadrius; species Charadrius vociferus. Next base: position 75,612 of record NW_009647750.1, on the reverse strand, counting down.
CATTTTCCGATAGAAGTCCAACAACAAATCTTCAACCAGCCTAATCCATAATAATAGAACATCTAGAAAACAACAGCACGCCCATGCTAGTTAAAACTAGATTGTTCTCTAATGCATAATACAATAAATGCCTATTCATCTAATAATTAATATAGTAGCTGTAGATTGCAAGGCAAATTAAAAGCCTAACAACAATACCCAGTTAATATAACTGTCTCAGCTGTAATGTTTTTTTCCCATTGGATACTGATAAATTTTGATATTTGCATTACAAAACAACTTCTCTGGTCATGGTGCTATTTCGTTGATATTTTCCTCCAATGAGTGTCTTCTTCATCTTGTTTAAGGTTCCACCCTGCTGTGGCACTGCTGTAAGGTGTGCGTGGCCTCGTTTATCCCTCTCACTAACACAGCATGAAAAGTACCCACCAGTCCCTCCATTCTAATCTGGAGAAAATGACTATGTGTTAATTCAAAATGCCACGTTCATACATTTCCCATCAATGTAAATAAAGAAGTAACCCATGAAGGGCCCGACTGAGTAACAAACACAAGCCCTGCCGTTCTCCACAAGAAGTCTTGCTGCCAAGCAGATTTCACTGCCAATTCTGCTGTGCCAACCTGCGAGACTGATCTAAAGGTTAATTTTTTTTTGGCTAGCAGATTATGTCAGAGGATGCAGAGGTACAGTGAAAGAAGTCAAGCTGTACAGGGCCTCTGAGCCTTAACCCTGCATCCTCTGAAATCTTCTCTAGCCTGGGTCCTATTTGACTGAGCCCTCTGGCCACATTTCTGACCAAATAGTGTCTCCCTCTAATGGAAAGCCCTACATTTTACCTCAGGAAACTTCTCAAACCATTTTCATTTGTGGAGACTCTGATATCTTTTCCCCGCAGTTGCGGAGGGAAGAAGCATCAGATGTCCTCCTCGCCGTGCTGTGGCTGCTGCGCCCTGATGCCGGCTGACGGTAGCAGAGCTGCCCTGCCCCCACAAAGCAGTATCAAGACCACAAGCGGGGCTGCCGTGCGGTTTGGGTCCTAATCCTACCTCCTGATTTGCCTCCTGATGTGGAGGAAAGGAAACCCTTGCCCTGTTGCATTCCCTGCACCATCTCCTGCTGTAGAACTTGTGGCTCCAAGCGCCAATTTGCAGATTTTGTAGCAGGGCAGTAAATGGGACCCCTTTTCTCAAGTAGATTTCACCATAATCACTGCAAGTAAAAATGTTTCAAATATCCTGGAAGCAACAAAGCTTGGGTTTTTTTTAATATATTTAATTGATCTGAAATAAACTTTTTACATTTTTTTTCCAAATTTTACTGTAAAAAATTATGTCAATTAGTTTTGAATTCAATTTTTTCCTGATTTTTTGGCTTTTTTTTCATCCCATGGCTACTCCATCAAAATTCCATTACAAGCTTGAAAGCTTGCTATCATATTTATCCAGGGCCTAACTGTTTATCGTGGCACAAGCAGCATGTAGTCAGGAACAAGATCATGAGACTCTCATCCTTTTTCCTATATTTTTGCCTAAGAAGAGACAAATTCAATTTCAGAATAACTACCTACTTTTGAGTATTATTCATCGTCATTAAATAGTAAGCAACTGACTTTAGGAGACCATCATGCCCATTCAATAGTAGTCTCCTTAATCCACAGTCGCTGACATCTGCACTTACGATGGTTGGGTTACTTACATCAAAGGAAATAAGTACTAGTGATTCAATGAGAGTTGTTTCAACCTCTTAAATAACTGCTATTGTGTTCTGCTCTGGTGCCAGGTGACTTCCCTTTTCAATTCATTTAAAAGATACAAGATTTCTTGTGGAATAATGACACATCTACTTGAACAGTAGATCACTCCTAGGATTCATTTAACTTACAGAATGGACTATTCATGATGGTCTTTCTATCCAATATTTCTTGTATACAGCCTAATCGCTTCTAGCCCTCTAAATGCTTCATTTTAGAACTGGAGACTTCCGTACTTCCATGAGAAAATGAAACCTCTGCTGTTCAGCCTGCAACGCAACTACAAGTGTATTATCTATAGAAATGTCTGTTTCCTTTCACTTCCCCAGCATGAGAAATAGCAGTAGATTACCTCAAATCTTGACCTTGTGGCTTCAAGCCATCCATGTTGAACAAATTGCTATCAATCAAGTGTATTTACCCTGTCAGGTTGCTTTAGGTTATGTAAGAATATCCATGCTGCAGCCAGGCAAGGCTCCAGGAGATCCTGGAGGCTTTCCAGCAGGTGCCAGTAAGGCAGCGAGGGGGACAGCATGGGAAGAAGACAACCACAACAACCAAGTGTGTGCTCTGTGTTAGAGCCATCCAAGTTGTGGCAACCTGCAGCTCAGGAGCTTCTCAAGCAAAGTCTGTGTCAACACCTTCATTTTCCCTCCCATGAATTTATTTGATTGCCTTTAAATTCTCCTATTTTTCAGCCTGGTGGTTATTTTGTAGGCTGTGCTGTAGCTATTTGCATCTTCTGCAGGTTTTAGATTTAAATACTAACATGTCAAAGACTTAGAGAGCACCTTGACCATTTGGCTTTTTGTAAGACTGGTGCTACATGCCTTTGTAAAATCAAGTCAAAAAGAATTTGGTTAAGCTATTTCTTTAAGAGCTCCGTAGAAAGTATCCATGTAATAGCTCCTGTTTACTTTCACCAAACCTACTAATGTAACAGTTAACATAAGCTATTGGTACCTTTGTTGCTTTACTTATAGGCTTAAGCATATACATTTTCCAAGTGTACCACTGACTTTAACTCCAATAATGCAAACATGGATAAATAATACATGCACTTTTTGCTGTTTTGGAGGTGAACTTATTATAACAGAAAGCCAAATTGTCATGACAACCTGTGAGATTCTGTGGATTTTATATCCTCTTTGTTACTGGAATAATTGAACTCATGTTACCACATCTTCTCACAGCATCACCATATAATTTATAACTGACAGGTTAAAAATATTTAAACTTCATCTTCATACTGCTTCATTTTCTATGGAGGCTGTGCAGAAGCCTCCAACAAAATGCTGGGAAAATTGTCATGGCCAGAAAGATCTCCAGGCCGGATGAGATGCATATGCAATCACAAGATAGCTGCGAGAATTGATGTCAAGTGTCCCTGAAGCACATCTGCTACAGGAGTCAACACTGATGGAAAATAAGCAACTTCCATAATACAACCGTTGATATATACATGCCTGTCAGTGCATACTGCCTCTAACTTTGATTTCCCCAATGCTGTTGTTGGTCTGGGCATCTTAGATCAATGCTTGAGTCTTTGTTCACCCCCTTTTGTGGGATAATGGGTCTATTTTAGGAAGAGAGTAGAGATGGGAAGAAGATGGCATCATGGGGGTCACGTCAAAAAAGACACAGACTGCTTGAAGAACTTGTTTCCATCTAAAAAACTTTCTTTAGAAATTTATCCAAGACATGGAAAGACAGAGAGGCATGGAAAAAAAACACCCAACCTCTTTCATCTCTTCAGACATATTTTCACCGCTCTGTGAAATGAGTTTATTTTACTGCTGGTTCCTCACGCTGTGTTCAAACATAACACAGGCAGACACAGCTCGTAGCAGAAGCATAATGCAATAAGGCTCCTTCTAGCCTTGGAAAAATTTGTACGCTGAGAGCATGCAATGAGGAGTTAATGAAAGCAGCAGCAAAGCTGAAAATGTGGGGGAAATAGGCAAGAAAGGATCAGTTCTGTTAAGTATCTGACAGAAGGCTGATGCTTATGATGGGAGTATATCTTTGAAAGATACAGCTGGATTCTGGGAAGCTGGATTCCAGGGGTGTTAGATATACAAAGTCAGAGGAAAGCATGTTATGAAAGACAAGCTGTTGCCATCAGCTCATGATCAGAGTTTACATCACAAGAATGGAGGGAGTGTGGTAGATTTGACTGATGCTGATGAAGGTGGTCAGGAGAAGGTGGATACCCTGATGCAATTAGAGGCAGGCAATGATCAGCCCTTCACACCTTACAGACAGCTGCTTCCAGACATTATTTGCTTCCTCAAATGCTACCTAGTAAACCTTTCTTCAGACTAATCGAGAAACTCCTGTCAACACAGCCTCAGTCAGATGAAGAGGGAAACCCCTGTCAGCACAGCCCCAGCGATATGAGGCTAACGAAGTACAGAAATGCACCTTTCTCTGGTGCTGTGTTGTGGATGACAAATCATATGCTTCCACAGAAGCTGCCTGGGCTCTTTTTCTTGTTAGCAGTCTTTATAAATGCTTCTTTTTCAGCAGGCAAACTGCGTTTTTAATCCAAACTTCTCAACATTTCGGAGGAAGAGGTTTCTCCATGATCTATTCCTGTATCTGTCTGGTGTTTGTTCTCAGAAGGTGTGTGCACTTTTAGCTGGGAGAATCCTGGAAATTTCCATATTAAAAATTATACTACATTGGATTTCATGATTGTATGAACTTATTAAGCACAATTGGATGGCAGAAAGAGCAAAGTTTCAGTTCAACATGTTCAAAATAAAACAAAAAAATTAGGGGATGTGGAAACTTCATTATGTCTTTTCAGGAGGAACCCATGGGGTTAGACGAAAGCAGAAGTAGGGAA
>NW_009647750.1:49331-71000 GCF_000708025.1 Charadrius vociferus | reverse complement strand
GGAAAGAGAATGGAGACGATTATTTACTTAAGACCTATTGAAAAAATAATTTCATGCATATTGAGTTCTTTCTGTCAATTAATGAAGGTGACTAGCATTTTTCTCACTCACTGATTTAAAAAAATATTTTAAACAGCATAAAAATAATAAAAAATGATAAATGTGCATGCTGCAAAGATAGCTTTAAAACCTGAAGTGAGTTATTTCAGCACTTAGATTGCACTACAGCAATTATAAACGTTATTGTTTGCCGTGTTTGCTTGCATTGGTAATTGACACCTTATTAACAGTACATTGGCTTATAAAAAAAAATCAACCAACATAGCCACGACTGCAGAATAATGGATCTAATATGGCCCTAAAGTTAAAGGATACATCTCCCATTGGAGAGGACAAAGTTTTTCTACCTAAAAATGTGCTTTAATATGATTGTGTTATCGCTTTGGCTAAGAACTAGAGGATCCAGTCACCATCATCAACAGTAATGCTTAATTACCCTTTTACCCGGGACTAATTCTGGTTTTTGAGAGAAGTGTTAGAATGCTAATACAATTTACTGATACATTATCAGGTAGGTTAACTTTTGGGAGGAACTTGTGGCATCAATGCATCTTTTGGGCCTTCAGAATAGAAAGGAGGAAAAGACAAGTGGTGGTGTCAGAGAAGTCAGTCACAAAAGAAGGATCTCCTGTTAACCAGCTCTTGTAGGAGGTAAACTTCTTCCTCATTTTTTGCTACTCATAGACAAATTGTAATCTTAGCTTGGTGAAAACATAGAAGAGAATAAATCAGAGAAAATGAGAAAGGAAAGAAGGAAGGCAGAGAAGAACAAATGGGATTGGACAGAGGCAGAAGTTTTCCAATGAAGATGTTTTGAGAAGTGCCATTTCCCATGTGTTCACTTTCTGAGAAAAATCATAGTTTTCTTTTAAAATCTAACAGATACTTCTCATATATGGGTGCTATGACTTTTTCACACACAGCTCTAGTATTGAAAAAAACCTGTTCTGAGTATAAGATTCTAAAGCATAGCCAGAATAGCTTGAAATTGCACTAAGAAACTAAGGCAATTCTTTGGGTCATCATACCTTTGTACTCTGTCTTTAAGCTCCACTAAACAATTTTCCTTTTGATTCATTTGAAATTGGTACCAAGAGTGATTTGGTTTTGGAAAATGTTTTTTTTTTTTTAATCATATATATTGTCCCTATAAATAGACTTTTCTATTGTCTTGCAAATACATTCACCTTTTCTGAAAAAGAAAAAAAGACAAATAAAACCCCAACAGTCTCATCTTATAGCCTGTCTTAATATTTTGCTATGCATTTTTATTTGTATACTTATTTTTAGGGCTTGCTAACTTGCTATTTGGAAGGCAATTTTCAGAGCCTCATGTGCAACAATTGCTTTTGCCTGTCTGCTTGCATTGCTCTGGCCAGCAGATTATCTCACAAATTTTTCCACTGATAATTAGAACATCTGATAAATGTTCAGATTCCTCTGATTTAGCTGTATGGTTCCCCATTCCTAACATCATTAATGGTTGATGAGCTCATCTAACTCCTAGCTTTCTGGTTGTAAATTGTATCTTATCTGAGGAGAGAGTTCTTACTGAGAACATATATGGAACCCTTGCCTAGCCATATGCAGTCTTGTTCATGCTTTTTATGGAATGGATACTTCACCCCAACCTCCTGTTCTGTTGTGTATGGAACAACGTGAAGATTTCACCTCGGTTTTCTGCAATACCAACCTTGCAGAGAAAAATGAAAGTCCTGAAATTGGTTTTCCTAGCTCAGGTTCTCAGGTTTTCTCCTGATCTGAATGATTCTGGAATATGTACTTGTTCCATTCTCCATATATTTAGAACTTTTCTTCTTATGAACAAAGATGCCAGTAGGAGACAGAATTTCATTTTCTAGCTCCTTGTACTGATTTTTCCTTGCTAACATAGCTGTTTCATAATGATCTTGCAATGCCTCACATTCAGGTGTCATTACAAAGAATAGTCCAAGATTTTATTAATATTGTGATTGAGACGTTTTTTGATAATATAGACCAAGTCTCAATTTTTTTTTTAATTGGCTGTGAGACTGCAGATGATAATTCTAGAGAAGAGGAAACTTTCAGATACGTATGGCAAAGAGATGGCCTTTCAGAGTCTGCTGGGATCCTGTGCTACAGGCTACCTGCCCTACATCATATGTACCATAGCCAGCCATGCACAGAGACGGCAGGCTTCACCTGGGAATTTGCTGTTCTTAGGTGGATTTGGGGTGAGATTCAACCAGCCGGCAGTCTCCTCTCTTCTCTCTTCTTTTACCTGGACTTCATGTGGCCCTACAACATTGATTGAATGATGCTGAGAATTCAAGAGATACGTACTACTGCTGAGACATCAGCCTCATTATTGTACTGCTAAGTATGTACATTGAGGTCTGTAATAGAAAACAAACAACGCGAAGTAAATATTTTAACAGCTAAAATTTTCTGTTTGGCTGACTGCATAAACTCAAATGAGAAGAGAAAAATAACTTGTCTTTACAGTTTTTAACTGACTATCGAGGAATATTATGCTGCATGCAAGATTTTCTCATGTCTATTTAAACATGAATTTTGTGCTGGACGTGCTGAGGGAAAACTTTGAGGTGCTTCCCAGGATTTTTCTGAGATGTGCAAAGTCTGAGTAGCTGAATACTCAAGTAGTATCTCAGGCAGGTGTAGGTGATGGCAATAACTCACAACTTTCTGTATAGAAGTTGACTCTTAATTCAGCTTTATCAAAAAGAGGATGCCCACATAATAACAACAGAGCAGATGAAAAATATGTGGATAACAACCCCACACAGCACTACAGGCTTGGGGAGGAATGGCTGGCAAGATGCCTGGTGGAGAGGGACATGGGGGTGTTGGTTGACAGCTGGCTGAATATGGGCCATCAGTGTTCCCAGGTGGCCAAGAAGGCCAATGGCATCCTGGCCTGTATCAGGAACAGCATGGCCAGCAGGACTAGGGAAGTGATCATCCCCCTGTACTCAGCACTGGTGAGGCTGCACCTCAAACACTGTATTCAGTTTTGGGCCCCTCACTACAAGAAAGACATTGAGGTGCTGGAGCGAGTCCAGAGAAGGGCAACAAGGCTGGTGAGGGGTCTGGACAACAAGTCTTATGAGGAATGACTGAGGGACTTGGGGTCGTTTAGCATGGAGAAAAGGAGGCTGCGGGGAGACCTTATTGCTCTCTACAACTACCTGAAAGGAGGTTGTAGCAAGGTGTGGGTCAGCCTCTTCTCGCTAGTTACAAGTGATAGGACAAGAGGAAATGTCCTCAAGTTACTCCAAGGTAGGTTTAGATTGGATGCTAGGAAGAAGTTCTTCACAGAAAGGGTTGTTGAACATTGGAACAGGCTGCCCAGGGAAGTGGTGGAGCTGCCCTCCCTAGAGGCATTTAAAAAGATGGGTAGACGTGGTGCTTAGGGACATGGTTTAGTGGTGGTTTTGGCCATATTAGGTTGATGCTTGGAATTGACGGTCTTCAAGGTCCCTTCCAACCTAGACAAATCTATGATTCTATGATTCTAAACCAGAGCAAGTCAAAATTCCTGGCATCAGTATTTAAAAACAAACCTACTTCGGGATGCTACGAACAAATTAGAAAAGAGACAAATTAGAAAACAAAGCTATAGAATAGCCAAAGAGGAACATAACCAGAACATCTGTCATATCTGCAATCCTTCAGTCTGCTGAGATTGTCCCAGGATGCAGCCTTCCTATTCCTTTCATTTAAACTGCACTTACATTGAACATGCTTAGTGACATAGTGATGACACCAAACTGAGTGGGGAAGCGGACTCTTCAGAAGGGAGAGCCTGGATAGGCTGGAAGAGTGGGCTAACACGAACCTTATGAAGTTCAACAAAGACAAGTGCAAGGTCCTGCACCTGGGCAAACATAACCCAGGAGTGTAGCACAGGCTGGGATCTACCTGGTTGGGGAGCAGCTCTGTGGAAAGGGACTTGGGGGTCCTGGTGGACAATAAGTTCCATAAGAGTGAACAGTGTGCTGCTGCGACAAAGCAAGCCAACAGGATGCTGTGTTGCATCAACAAGGACATCATCAACAGAGATAAAGAAGTCATTATTACACTCTACTCAGTGCTTACCAGACCACACCTTGAACACTGTACTCAGTTTTGGTCCCCGCTATGCAAAAAAATGTGGACAGGCTGGAGAGGGTCCAGAGAAGGGCCACAAAGATGATCAAAGGACTGGGAAGCCTGCCATATGAAGAAAGGCTGAGAGAATGAGGTTTGTTCAGTCCTGAGAAAAGAAGGCTTGGGAGTGACCATATCACCACATTCCAATATTTAAAGGGTAGCTACAAAGAAGATGGAGACTCCCTTTTTAGAAGTAGTCACATGGAAAAGACAAGGGGTAATGGGTACAAGTTACTCCTGGGGAGATTCAGATTGGACAGAAGAGGAAAATTGTTCAAAATAAGAACATTCAGCCATTGGAATAATCTCCCCAGGGAAGTGGTGGATTACCTGATATTGGACACTCTTACAATTCAGCGGGACAGGGTGCTGGGCCATGTTGTCTGGACCGTGCTTTTTCCAAGAAACATTGGACCAGATGATGCTTGAGGTCCCTTCCAACCTGGTATTCTGTGATTCTATGATTGATTCTATGATAGCCCTTCTAAAGCAAGTGTTTAATCTCCTTATGGCTAGGACAGACAGCAGTGCCACCAAAAGATGCTGGCCAACTGCGTTCAAACACCCCAGCCAGAGGGGAATACCATTCTCTAGAGGACTTTAAAAATACCTTTTTTTTAATTCTATTGACTATGCAGGGCACCTCAGAATAGCTGTGTAAATTAAATGGAGTAAATTCCATCAAAGATCTTTAACACAAACATATGAGAATTGAATTTAAAATAGCCCATAAGTGCTCAGTATCAACTTCAATACTGGATATTACAAGATAACATAATCTTGCCTTTACCCATTTAATGGCAATAATTAACTGTATCTTTCATGTAGGACTACTAAGATTTCCTTAAGACTATACTGATGAGAAAGATAACTTTGTTTACTTCATCCATTGCTTTGTCAGATAAAGTGCTGACAAAACGTGTTTTGGCTCATCTGAAAACATATTATGAACAAGCAAAGATTCTGATGGAGACTCAGAGCTCTAGTAAAGTAAACAACATGGTCATAAAGAGCCCAGAAAATGAAAAAAAATACACCTCCAAAGATTTTTAGTCCATGCAAGTGCAAAGGAACCGTGAGAACATAATTTACTTACACGTTTCTTCCTTTCATTGACAAGTAATCTATCTAAGCTTTTTATTTCAACACTTTTATATGAAGATTTCTTTAACACTGAGAACTCATTTTGTTTCTCACATGGACGTGGCAGTATTTAAAGATTATGCTAAACATGCTTAATCCTTCTATTCCAACTGCTACCCAATAATTAGTATGCAAATGTTAAGTATGAGTGCAACTAAAAGAGGGATATCCATTAGCAGTAAAATAATACAATATTATGATCAGAAGTATGATATTATCAACACAAAAATATAAGTATAATAAGCTATTTGTTGTACAAAGTATATAAAAAAACAACTGGCAAGGAATAGCCTGCATTTCTAAAGACAGGCCAGAAGACTCTGTATTCTCATACAAAATCATAACAATAATTGAGTAAGCATAAATTAAAAAAACACATTCACAACTTGAATGTACAATGAAATAGTGATAGCATACACAGAAGTATTAGCATCCACCTATTTATTAGTGTCCAGCTTCTCAGGCTAGAAATAGTGCAGCCTATCTGCATTGTCCCATGTACAGAAATTTTCTCCCCAGTTTCAATTACAAAAGTCGATGTAGTTATATATTCAGATTACATAGTCCATAGTTTTTGTGACTAGCCTGAACTGTACGTTTTCAGACCCATGAAAATGAAAATTTAGGCATCAACAATGCTTTTTCTGAATTGCCATGAAACGTGTTTCAGGCTTCACAGGAGCTACACCAGCAAAGCCTGTGGGTTTACAGAAGCCATCAGAAATGTGCTATGCTCAGTCTACATAACATTAATGGAAGTAGGTTACAAATCAAAGTTTTCCATGCAAGATTATTATGACATTTTTATAGGTCTTCTCAGAATGCATCGTGAACGGATAATAAAAGGTAAAACACCACTACACTCAAAACTGAAAATACTGCTTCTTTTCTGAGTACTGCCATTTCATAGAATAAAACTATTTGCAGCATAAACTCAAAACTAAGCAGAAAATTTCATTAGGCCTGAGATTACGCAAGGTTAGCTTTTAAAGGATTTGTGAAATAGTGTTGCTGGTCTTGAAAAAAAAAGCTTATAAAACCAATTTTTTGTTGAAAGACTCAATTCTCTGTTTTCCATCACAGTGTAACTTAACGTGTGAACCGATATTGGAAAATCAAAACTAGCTATTTATGACTAGGTTCCTCTAGTCAGGTTTTTTCAGCTTATCAGCTATTTACAAAGAAATGAGCAGTATCTCTTTATTCGTGCAGTTATTATCATTCTGTATGTAGATTTATTGTCGTTTACACACATTTATAGTAATTTGCACTCACACTAAAATTCATAAAAAGTGTTTGTTATAGCTCTGTAAAGTAAAGAAATGAAAAGATTTCTACTTTTTCTGAAAGGCTTAGGGACTTGGGTCTCTTTAGTCTAGAGAAAAGAAGATTTAGGGGGGATCTTATTAATACTTACAAATACTTAAAGGGAGGATGCCAGGGGGATGGGAGCAGTCTTTTTTCAGTGGTGCCCAGTGACAGGACGAGGGGTAATGGGCATAAACTTGAACACAGGAAGTTCCATCTTAACATGAGAAGGAACTTCTTTACCTTGAGGGTAGTGGAGCACTGTCACAGGCTGCCCAGAGAGGTTGTGGAGTCTCCCACTCTGGAGACATTCCAAACCTGCCTGGACGCTGTCCTGTGCAACCTGCTGTAGGTGACCCTGCTCTGGCAGGAGGGTTGGACTAGATGATCTCCAGAGGTCCCTTCCAACCCTGACCATTCTGTGATTCTGTGATTCTGTGATATTTTCCTAGTTTTTAATTTTAGGTCCCTAGGACTTGTCTGCACCTTATTGGCACAGCATACAAGACCAGGCAACCAAAGATAACTGCTAACAATTTTTTGTATCTCACGCTTACAAAAAGAATAGTTTCTGAAGAGGTCATGGCTAAGATGTAATCTCCCTGTTCTTAATAACATCTCATCAGAAATTATCTGACAAAATGAAGTTTCAGATGAACAGGACACTTTGTTTATTCTGACATATTTATAGTCACACTCAATTAAATTAGTGAGAGCACTGCACTGTTTTCATTTAAACATCAGGGACAGTGTTATGATGAATTGGTAAATGCATTAATTTTGCATACAATAAATTTGGCCTTCCTCTTCTCTGGAAGCATTTCTCAATGCCTTGGTTTGTCATTTACTTTCATCTCAGGGCTGTCCCTTCTTCAGGTAAGGTCTTTTTTTCCCCAAAAAACTCTAGTATTTGTATCTCATTTGCTCTAAGGATAGTGCTGACAGAAATTAGCTGATGTTCCTGGGTAGTACACCAATCCAAGTATTCTTCATGTCTTTTTCTCACCTTTTGAGGTAAACGTATTGATCACAACGATCTTTCTGGGATGTGTCTGTGTAGCTCAATACCTTAATCTCCTATCCAAGTATGTTATTTCAAGCACATGAAACTGTTATTTTGGTTATTTCGGTTAGCTTTACTTTAGCTCAACTAAAACATTCTTTCTAAAGCTTCTGAGGAGTCATGCTCTTTTACTGTTCTCCCCAGATCCCCACAGTGACTGTAAATCTCAGTATTTTACAGTACACAATAGGGTAAATTCTGAGACTCCTGGTAGTTTCTTTCTCAATTTCTGGTCCCAGACACTAATCATGATCTAAATCTCTTCAAATGATCCATTACTGCTCTAAAATTAAAGAGCTGTGGTGGAGGTAAGGCCGAAGAAACCAACTCACTAATATTTTTGCCTGGTAAAGCAAAGATACAAGCTGTTCTTCTCTCATGCATTTCAGTTTTCCTTGTGGTACGGTACTCTTCAGCTCTTAGATTCATAGACAGCTTTGCCTGTTGTTAACTGAGAAGTTTTAAGATCAAGTTCTTCAGTACCTCGTTTCAGAACAAAGTACTATCTGAAATAAGTCTATGTACCAACCGTACATACTTTTGTGGTGCTTTGTTTTCCACTAAAGCTTTAAAGCAGCAATATTGTGCATCAGCACACAACACAACTGCCTCCAACAGCTCTGAATTCTCTAGAGGCTACAACTCCCCTGAGTCCTTCCAGGGCATCAGGCAGCTGCCACCACCCAAAAAAACCCAAATGTAGTGACTACAAGGGTGCTCCAAGCTGCAGCCCTGGGAACCTGGCAGCCCTGCCCCAGACAAAGGTACTTTCTGGCCTTTGGCTGATTCACAGTGAAATTGCCTTTCCTGCAGCACTTCAAATATCAATGATGCCATTTTTTCAAAGCAGTTGCCATGTTCTGTCAGAATCATTTGATCTTGGATAATGTGTGCCCATGTTTCTGAAAGAAAACATTATCTGTACATCCAGCTCATGGAAAACCCTTTTTAAAAAAATGGGGTTTGTGTGTTTATATTTAGAAAAAAAAAAAAAAATCATTATAGAATAGCGAGACTCTTTGTGCATGATCCTATCTGTGAAAATTGCTTTTTTTTTAATTTTTGGGAGAGGTAAAATTTCCATTTCTTCCTATGTTCCCCATTATTCTGCACTCTCGTTACTCCTCATATCCCAGCACCAGTCTGAACACTGTTCTCCTGAAAAGTACACGGCTGCCATTTCACAGCTATTCCAGGCCCTGTATAAATCATACTGACAACTATTTAAAAAATGTAAAAAAATCACCAGTGATAAAATCAAAACCTCAGCAGTTTTTGCTTCATGTGTCTCTGGGCCAAGTTACAGTAATTAAATCTTTTTTAGCTTGGTTTGCTTAGGAAATGAGGCTTATGTAATTATATTTGTTGTCTATGTTTATGTGTGTGTTATCTGTCCTTGCTTTTGCACCCATTCACCAATTTTATTGAAACGTGATGGAAGAAGGTAAGCCTCAGGTATTATATATTCTGTAAAAAGAAGCTCTCAAACAGGGGAGACATTTCTTAATAATGCTGCCCAAGGAGGAAAAGGCTGCAGCCTCAGTAAGGATCAGAAAAAGGCCACAGGCACATGTCCTCGAGTCATATGCCCTTGGGATATCGGCCCTGATACCCTCCTGTAATCAAAAATTCAGCTGACACCAAGACCACTGCACTACTCCAGTTGAGAGGACTGGTCCTGTAAAAAAGGGGAGGGGAAAAGATCACCTGCTCTTAAGAATGGATATGTGGGTTCATCCAGTCCTAATGCCATGCATGTTGCAGAGCTCTATGTCTCAATTTTGAGTCTCAGCAGGTCTGCTGACATCGTCTGTAGTATACCATTTCCTTTGTGTTGTGTCCTTCATCACATATTTCTCCAGCAATGCCACTTATTTTAGCATCCCTCCCAAAAGACCTTTCCCTAGTACCACCGAGTGATTTGACCTTAGATCACTCAAATGGTTTTGCCCAGGGACACTCACAAATAGGGGATCTCATCCTTCAAAAATCTGTCATGAGGGAGGCTTCCTGGACACGTCTTTCTGCTTCTCAGCAAGCATAGGTTTTTCAACTGAAATGGCTGACTTTGCCATGATGTGCTATTTTTGATAGCAATTACATCCATTTGAAGATAATTCAAAATGTGTCCCGACCAGATCACCACTGGCACCAAGACTTCTCCGTTCGCATCACCCTAGCCCTTTTGGGCTTCTATCTTTATCTTAAATCTCTTTCTTTCCAGCCTATAGCATTGTCATTCCTTGAAAGTATTTTGGAAGGGGTATATGTTTTAATTATCTCCTTTTTCCCCATCTGTTCCTTACTCTTTCTGGATATTTAAAACCCCACTGCAAGCGATCTTCACTCTGTTTGCTTGTTCGCAGAGGACAGATTGCTGAAGATGCTACAGGCAGCAACGTTCAAAACGTTGCCAGGACAGGAAGCCCAGCTCCAAACCACACAGCCTGTGTCCCAAGGGAGAGAGCCCTCACAGAAGCATGGGCTAAAGTGGTACAAATGCAAGGGGCTCAGATGGTTCGTCTAAGTCTTTAAGTCTCGTACAAGCTTTCCAAGGCTCTGGCATGGGCAAAAGGGTCAGCAGAAACATGCACGCTGCTGCTCCAGACGGACTTTGCCTGTCTCAGTGCTACCTCTCCTCGCTTGCCAGGAGCAGGCTTCTAAAGCAGGGAAATCAAGATGCCAAGAATTAATGCACGAGTGAAAGAGGAGAGCAAGGAGAGCCCTCCAGCCCAAAATATGCTCCTTGACGTACACCTTGCATGCCAGAACCACCAGAAGAATGTAAGGTGAGAGGGGCACAGGGGCAGTATTCCTTTTCTGTTTGGAAGTGAACTTCACTGAGAAAGAAACAGGATGAAGTTCAAGCTGGGATCTGAATATGTTGAAAACCCATGAGCAACTATTACAAGATTTCCAGATCAAGAAAGGATTAAATTTTGGGGAAGTTAAGAGCTCCCTTTCTCGAATAATAGGCCAGAAGCTGTTATCCAGGCTCAGCTCTAGTAACAATAAAAATCATATTCCTCAGCTAAAGAAAGTAGAAGCAGCTCCACCACCCACTCATTACAGCAGTGTATCTAGTTGTACAAAACTCCCTCTCCTAATTGTCAACAGCTTCCTCTTTCCTTTGAAACGGGGTTACCAAAGTCCAGGGCTGCTTGCACAGGGTCCCCACACTTGTCAGAGAAAGGTCCCCACACCTTACACAGAAACCACACCATCTGTAATGAAACCACCCTTCTGCGTGTGACAAATCCTGCTCCTTTCTGCAAAACGTCTCCCATGTCTGCTAACTCAGGCACAGAACAACAACCGTCCCAGCTTTTTGGCTGTTTTGGCAAAAGAAACTTTCAAAGGAGGGAAACGACAACACCCGTCATCACAGTTACCGGATCACACAGCAAAGCAAGCATCGTGGCAGCCCTCCCAGCACTGAAGTAACCCTCCTCTCATCAATAAAGTTCAGTGGGCTTCCATGAATAAGGTTGTGTGATTTCACTCAAGTGGGGTTGAAGTCCGTGCTTGCTACCAGCAGCACAGTTAGGCAAATTTGACTGGCATATGAGACCGGTTGGTCCACCTCAGAAAACACAGAGCTTTTCCCACAGTAGTAGGCTAGGATGAAAAAGTATCATCTCCTGAAAGCACGACCTTCATCTTATATTTCTCGTTCTTGTTTTCTTGTTGTTGTTGGGTTTTTTTTGTTTGTTTTTGGTTTTTTTAATCAATAGACATATACAACTTATATTGAGTCACCCTTCAGTTCACCGCCCCCATATTTGGGTGCAGAGAATCAGAGAAATGGCACACGGAGGAACTAGGTGAGAGAGAGATATTGCCTCTGCCTTCTGCTGCGCAGTGGTAGAGAGAAGGTGGGATGCTCGCTATGCTTCCTTTACCTTGATGAGAACATGAGAGTGGCGCCCGGTATTTTAAGTATTTATTGGTACCTTTATAAAACTTCAGTATCCTCCTTTCTCCCTGATCGCTCTATATATACTGCTATTTGCTTGGCAGTGCTTCCTAATATAATACATAACTATTTTGAGCCTCTGAGCCATTGTATTATTAAAAGAAAAGTATATATTTCTCAAGTTTCCAGAGATGCTAATTAGCATGTCAGGCATGCTAACTAGCTGCAGTGCTCCTCACTTCAGAGCAGCATGGCACATGTGAGAGGACACTGTGCAAATGTCCTCCCTTCATGTGAAAAAGCAGTCACCGCTTTATTTTTTTTCTGATGGCGCAGATGCTTCTGGTGCTTGGAGACCCCTTAATCTGCTTCTCTTTAAAAAATGTCATCCAGTCTCTGGGGTATTACTTAGGGCCTATATTTCTCCTCACTTTTTTTATGAGATTAAATATTGGTGAGAGTTATTTATAGGAGATTATAATGGCTACAGATGCTTTGAAGAGATCATTTCATAAGGCACGTTTCCTTTATAACTGCATAGAAGTCAAGAGAATTTTAAGAGTGAAAATCCACTTTTTCAGACTCAGCATTTCATAATGAGCTGGCACCTGCTGCTCATCTATGTTATAATGAAGTCAAGCAAAGCCCTTCAGAACTGGCTAAATTTTGAAACTGAGTTATGACATATGGAGAGGTGGATGTTGATGCTGCTGTACAGGCTGCCTAGCAGATTACTTCAGCTAGGTGCTATGTGTAAGTGTAATATGAAGTACATTTTAACTACAAAAGGGACCTCAGAGTCTAACCCGTAATGTAGACTGCTTATAGCAGAGTTTGTATAAAACATGAAGAGATAATGTCTGAAGGGAGAAATTCTTTCCAGTCATCCAAATACTGCTAGATTTTCAATTAAAGCTCTATTTAAAAATAAAACAAAACCACTACCAACAAAAAACCCTGGTGACTTTAAAAGCAGTGACTGACTTGACTACCTGTTTTTAAGTATCAGAGGAAATGTGTCTCTTGTGCTCTCCTTGCATTCTTTCTAAATCCAATATATAATCAGAACACTTTCAGGAAAGTGCAGCTGCAAAACTGAAACTGTTCCGTGGCTGGAGCGCAGAATATTTAATGGCAGAGTTAGGGCTCTGGCAGTGATGATGCAGCCCATCCTCAGGAGATTTTTAAGAGTTAGTTATGACTTTGTGACGAGGTGCAGGGAAGGAAGCGCGTAACTATGCTGTACCAGAGGCAGGGCTTGGGAAGCCACCGTGATCCAGTTTCCCAGTCTCTTTGGCTGAGGAAGCAGCCACGTGTACTTCTGATTAAAACCTGCTGTTTCTGCCACACCAGTTTTGTTGGTGAGCGAGCGTGCAAAGTAAAGCTCTCATCCGCTCCCTGTCCGTGGGGTGGAATACAGAAACGTGGCTACGTTAAGTTTGGTCTCCCTCTCCCTTCTTCCCTCCTTGTGCAGGCACCTCACATGGGAGCACAGGGAGCCTGACATCAATCTCAGTTTGGATTACCCTGCAAATCATATGCTTAGCCTCCATTTCCAGCGGCTGCAATAGGTCCCCTACGTAGGTACAGATGCTTGACGCAGAGGAAGCCCACACACCAATCAAAATTACACCATCATGATCCTTATGAATGCTGGAATACAAAAAATGCAGCTGAAGTTAAACACTATGGTAGCTGATATTTATAACATACACAGCAGGAGCAGAGACTTCTGAATTCCCTTCCATGGGTTTATAAAATGAATGTTGCCAAGAAAAGGGAGTTAGTAGAACAGCAGTACTGAAGATATGCATGACACCAAATTAGTACAGCAACAATAAAGTCCATGGACTACACATGACAGACTTCTCTAATAATTTTTCCATATCTTTATGTCCTTCCACTGTGCATAATTCTTTAATTTTTTACTGTAATTTGCATCTTACTAGCTATCAATCCGGCCTGCTGTGTTTTAAATAATAATGTAAGATAGCCCTTTCGTAAATCTTCAAAATGTAGTGCTTTGCTCAAACAGATTGACACCTAGATTTCTGAGGCAGAAAGGTGCTCTTTTCTGTATATTTTGTCAATCTTTGCTTTTGAAAAAAAAAGATGAAGTGGCAATGCAGACACATGGTACTAAATTCAGAAACTCCATTAAATTTGAAAGGATTATCATTGCTTGCATAACAGCTTGTTTCAATGAGATGTCAGACATTGTTTGAAATGAATAGCCTGGCATTATGGCTAGGTGTGATTCAAGATGTTCAAGTTTCTATGTGATCTGAGAGAGATTTCTTGTTTTCTCCTTGCAATGTGCCATCAGATTAACCACTTTTTAAGAAGAAAGCACATTTCTGTAATGGAGAAGCAGTTATTTTTTGGGGGGCTATATAATCTATATGGTTCAAGGTCTGATTTTGCTCGAGTTTTCTCATGTCTAGTGGGACATGATGTCCCACAACACCAGATGTCTCACATCTAGTCACTGATGAGATATAACTGAGCCAGGGAGCCATGTGGCAGAATGCCATACCTGTTATGGCAGGGCTACAGATGATGATTCTTGGGAAAAAATGGCTTTTCTCCAAGACAATGCCAATCCCATTCAGCTCCAGTGTGTCTCTCCAAGTTTTCACATTCTTATGCGCCTTCCCCAAAGAACAGATCTCACTGATGTGAGTGTTGCTGTTCAGCCATGGGGAATTATGCAGCTATTCCAGACCTTTTCCTCTAGGAGGATCAGGTGTGCAGCAGAAATGGAAGGTGTTTGAAATCCTTGATTCCAAGTGTCTTAATTCCTTTATCTATCTTACACCTATCCTACCACTCAGTGGTGATAATCTAAAACATCTCACTTACATGAGCTTATTTGGTATCTGTGACTCCTTGCAACAACTCTAATAATTGGCTGGTAGATCCTTGTCACTTCTTTGGTGCTGACCAGTGTAATGCACTCTGGGTGGAAGACTCTGAGTTATTCAAACAGCTTCCCAGGGTCTAAATTAAAGCTGTAACAACTCTAGGAGTTCATTGAAAACCTTGCCATCCAAAGGACTGCAGCGGTCAGAAAATAAATACAAATCAAATTAAATGTTAGAACCAACAAGAATAGGAAAATCATCCTGAAAATGTAACAATTCCATTACAAAGTACACTGTCACCTGAAACATGGTGCTCATCTCCAGCTGTCCTATTAAAAAAAAATCGAGAATAGAGGGAGCTGAGAGATTAATGATGGGAATGGATGGATTCAGAAATCACATTTGTATGAAGATAGATTGAAAAGTTTGGAACAGTTTATTTTAGGAAAAAAGATAAAGAGGTGTTGACAATGGCTTTCAAAATAATGCATGACATCAAGAAGGTGGCACGAGTGCTTCTAGATGTATCCCCACAGAATACAAAAAAGAGAGAGCTTGCTATTAAATTCACAGGGCAGAAAATTAAAACAAAAGGTAGAATTATTTTTCAACGAGGTACACAATCAGACAATAAAGTTTATTGCCCATTGATGGTTATTATCAAAGCTATCATTAAAAAAACTCGCAAAACACTAAACAAGCCTACAGTTAAGATACCAGGATGTAAACATTAGGAATTTTAAAAATGAAATAAGGATTGGGAAAGAGAGAAACCCTCATTTCCTTTCAGAGCATCTCAACCTGTAGTCGAGAGTATCAGGAAGAAAGTTTCCATCTTGGGAGGAGTGATGGGTCACCCATGGGGAGGGGAAGGCGGGAGGGCTACCACAACAGCTGCCAGGAAATCTACCAGTGTTGATGGATGCAGGATCATCCCCTCCCCACCACATTGCCAGTTTTGGCAGCACCTTTCAGCTTGAGGTGCGTAAAATAAAAGAAATTGATGGTCTTGTCCTTTTATCACCTGGTTAGCCTCTGATATGTGTTTGGCTGCTGGGTGATTAATTTGGGGAAGGTACAGATGCTTGACCTATCAGTGCTCTCTGCCCCTGGAACTGATGCAGAGATACATTCTGCATCACCTTGCCCAGGTGGCCAAGAAGGCCAATGGCATCCTGGCCTGTATCAGGAATAGTGTGGCCAGCAGGACTAGGGAAGTGACTGTTCCCCTGTACTCAGCACTGGTGAGGCTACACCTCAAACACTGGGTTCAGTTTTGGGCCTCTCACTACAAGAAAGACATTGAGGTGCTGCAGTGTGTCCAGAGAAGGGCAACAAGGCTGGTGAGGGGTCTGGAGAACAAGTCTTATGAGGAACGGCTGAGGGACTTGGGGTTGTTTAGCCTGGAGAAAAGGAGGCTGCGGGGAGACCTTATCGGTTTCTACAACTACCTGAAAGGAGGTTGTAGCAAGGTGGGGGTCAACCTCTTCTTGCTAGTAACAAACGATAGGACAAGAGGAAACGTCCTCAAGTTACTCCAAGGTAGGTTTAGATTGGATGCTAGGAAAAATTTCTTCACAGAGAGGGGTGCTTGACGCATTGGAACAGGCTGCCTAGGGAAGTGGTGGAGCTGCCCTTCCTAGAGGTATTTAAAACATGGGTAGATGTGGTGCTTAGGGACATGGTTTAGTAGTGGTTTTAGCTGTGTTAGGTTGATGGTTGGAGTTGATGGTTGGAGTTAATGGTCTTAAAGGTCCCTTCCAACCTAGGCAATTCTATGATTCTATCTGAGCCAGCTGCCAAAGATCCAACCGAGCTCTCAGGACAGCCTGGTTTGGAGGTGCCCTAGCCTGGCAGCCCTTAGCAAACGGGCGCAGGCAGCCCATGGGAAGCCTCGGGCAGTGGGATGCTGATGCAGGGGGGATGCCAGCATTTAAGCCCACTAAAGGGACTGGGGATCACATCGCATTGCCACAGCACCTCTGCCTGGCAGCCCAAACCTTCTGAGGGGGAGAAGATCGCAATCGATATTTCTGTTGTCTACCTCTGGCAGCAATGACTAACAAATATTTTCTACCTTCCAGGACTCTTCAGAAACTGCAATTTAAGGCAAAAGCAAGACAAAGAGCCAGCATGGATCAGCTTGTGATCTGACTGGAGTTTTGTTCTGATTCAGACCTATGCAGAATCCACAAACTTCACATAGGCAGCTTTCCAAATTAACAAAATAATTTAATTTTCTCTTGCAGAGTTTCTCAGAAACTTCAGGTGTGACCTGTTGCTAGAACATGATGCTGGACTAGATGTTGAGTCCAGTTTGTTCTAGCAGGTTTTGTGTTTTTAACAATGGAGTACTTATGTTGATAAAATGCTCCATTTCTGCTGTCCTTGCACACTCATGAGCTGTGAGAGAAAATAATTTTCTTCCTCACAATATTAAGTAGAGCTAAAAGGGTGAGTCCTTTTCCAAAATAGCCTGGAGACACGTTCATTCTTTTTGTGTTCTTCACACTTTGCTGATAATGCATTTCTTGTTTATGTCTGGGAAACAAATATAGCCCCTTTTGTCATCAGTCTTAGATGCTGTTACACTTCTGCTGAGCTCTCCAACCTGGATGCCATTCCAGCAGCTATGTTGTAAATCATTTCTTTGCCTCAGGACCTTATATTTGCAAGGTCAATTGCTGTTGAAATGATGATTACTATAAAGCTGCTATGTATAAAGAGACTGACAATCACAGTGCCCTTGAGCATTGACTGCAGGAAGTGGCTACCATCCCATTTTCCGCGCCAGACAAAACTATAGTTAACCAGTGTACTCTTCACTCTACAGTACAGTCCCAGAGAGGGAAAAACTGAACAGCTGTCCTGTGATTTCATCTCTGCTATTAATATTAAACAAAAGCGTATCCAGAAAAAGCCTTTAAATTTAAAGCTTTCACAGACACAATATTGATCCTGGCTTATAAATTTACTTCTTCTTAGATAATGCAAATAAATGTCTCCTTACTGAACATTTTCATATTTGCAGCTGGAACTCAAGATTGAATTCCTTATCTGCTACGGAAAAAATGAAGTCTAATTTTTACTTTATAAATATAAAGCTGCAGAAAGTAGAGGGATAAGACTTCAACATTTCACAAGGTAACTGTGTTTCTGAACTGGCACTGTCTCCTGTTCTGGTGATGTCTACCACAACCTATCTCTCAGGTGAGCAGAGGGGCAGAGCAGACAAGAACCCACTCCTGCTGGCATGAGAAGCCACCCTGGGACCTCCTCCCTGTTTTGGACACAGACTAGCAGGGAAGCAACATGGAGGAGAAGTGGCCGGCTGCAGATATTCCCACAAGACCAACAGCACAGTCAGAAGAAGTACTGTCCAACAACAGAGTCAGAAGTACTGAGGGCTCTGGTGTCTCCATCCACATCTGCCACGTTGCACTGCTTATCCCAAAGAGTTTCTGAATGTACTGCTGAGTGTTGGAGGTGATCCTTCAAAATGTTCCTGTTGCTAGGGTAAGCTTGAATTAAGGTCCATACACTATCCTTGGTCCCTAGACATCCAAGCTCATGAATGAGCCTTGAATGTCTAGAAGACATCAGTTTGTTTGGCTATTGTTAAACTTGCTAACAGTTCTATCTGTACATGACCTGGAAACCAGCTTAATGGGCCAAGGCTGACAGCATCCCTCTCACTCCTCAGAGAAATTTTTATCCTTCTTTGTTGATAGAACAGTCAGATTTCTTTGCTCAGACTGGCTCAAAATGCAATGGATACCTCGATAAGAAAAGTTTAGGCTTTTGCCATCCATTGCAATGATTAAATCTGAGGGTTTTACATAATGGTAACACAGAGTTAATTAAGCTTCACTCATAAGAAATGACAATAAAAAATAAATTATGTTATCAATCATCTTACCTCACATAACATAGCACATATAATATATCTAGCTAAACTGACCATGTAGAGTAGTTTCCTCTACAGTCTGGCATTTCTTGCTGACCTATTTTTTTCTGATTAAGCATTAAAAAAAATGAAAGCTAATTTTTTCTCACCACATTTTTGCTAGCGGTTTCTTTAACAATCCACCCAAGTTATTAAGAAACAAGACAGCCAAAACCAGGTGCCATGTCCTACTAGTGCTTGAGGTGGGACCATGCATGAAAGAACAAGCATTTCGCAGCCTGCTCCTAGCAGGTGCTGGGAGCACAAGGGGACTACGGCACTCGAGCAGAACCTTGCACCTCCAGGCTCCATTTAGGACGTTGTCTCTGGGTAATACCATTTCCCAGACACCTAGATAAATGACTCCATTAACTCCAGAGTGGCTAAATACTTTAGGACATGGCCCGATTCTAATCACATCAATGTGAACAGGCCTTAAGATGTCACTGAAAGGTCAGTAACCACCTCTAGCTTTGGTGTTGCTCACCAGTCAGGGTCTGGTGGCTTATAGCGTGTTTCCACCTACAGTAGTTTAAGGGAAGAGATCAGTTACTGCTACTACTTTTTTTTTTTTTTTTTTTCAGGGTAAACTGTAAGATTTCCTCTCAGAGCTCCTTTTCCCTACGTTTCCTGGGAAGGGGAAGCAAAATCTACACTTTGGTTCAGAAGGAACCAAAACCAGTCAAGGAGTAAGGGCAGCTCTGGGAATTTCATAAGACATGTTTGAATGCGTGGGATGTCAATGAAAACAAATGACATCTGGCCTGCTTATTTCTCTGTGATAATTTCAGAGCAAAAGGATACTGTAATAATGAAAAAATATTGATAGCTTTTCCTCAGTAATGAATTCAAAGTTTACAGAACACAGCAGGGACTCTGGCATAGCAACATCTCATTCCTTGAGAAACATCGTTATTACAGAAGTATTAAATTATTTTTCAATAAAATATTTCATACACATAAACACATAAAGCAGCTGGAGAGAAAAATCAAATTCTAATTCTGTCTTTGAACCCTGGTGACAAATGGCTTCCTTCAGATTCCAGGAGATAGATAAATTTAAAGACAGGCTTGCATGCAGCCTTGATTTCTGCTATCCTCTCAACTAGGGCTCAGGAATGCCATACTGAAGATAAAATTTAATTTCCATGAGAGGACTGGATGACTCTGGGAACTGATAATGGCACATAGAGCCTTTTGCCTTTGTGAGTCGCTGGTTCAAATAGAGGTCAAACTGTGACCGATTTTTGCTCCCCTTTGAAGGCTGTTGGGTATATGGGCCATGATATGAATCAGTCCTTCCCAGCTGCTTTCTGCATCCTCACAGCTGGCACAGTGCCAGCTATTTTATCTGCCAGATACTGCAGGGCTATGGGGGCAGTGGTGGCGGTGGGGAGGCCAATGACTTCTATGTCATTGCTGGATTTTTGGCCTTCTTCCTTCTGACCAAGGTGAAAGTTATACACTTGGCAGCATAACGAAGCTCTGTTGCTCATATTATACTATTTCTATGGCTGGCAGAGAATTTAATTATCTACTGTTGTCAACTGAACAGCTTTCAGTAAGACTAAAAATAAATTTAAAACCAATGACCTTTCCTCCTCCCCACACACAGTATATTTTCACATATACAAAAAATCCCAACCCAAACCATGACTAAAGACACCTCCACCTCTCTGTATAGGAGCTGGTCTTTGAAAGACTATCAATCATTTCAGTGAATTGTAGATTATTTACCACTGACTTTACGTGCAAGGGGGAAAATAAGTCTATTCTTTGAAAATCAGAAGGACGATATGATGTTAAGAAGACTTCTCAACTGTGCTGCTATCAGTCTGAAAAAATCTGACCTTTGTAAATGCTATAAGTTTATATTTTTATGCCATGGAACAGTATCATATTAAAGGCATAAGAAGTGCAGAGTGAGAGTGTTTGTACAGGATCTGATATTCATAAAGGGAAAATAAAATGCAATTTAAGTCTTTGAATGTTTGTTGTGTATATTCGTAAGGAGGCAAATTGAGATTTGAATCTAAAAGAAAAGGCAGAAATAGAGGAAGGATGACGTACATCCTCATCTCCCTTCAGCCTTGAGCTGAACCTGCCGTCCCGCAGAGGCTGCTGCCCACAGTTACCATCACACTGAGTGTATGCATAATACCTTGGTGTGGGAGGTTTTTACTACCCCATATGTTTTTCACATCCTACTTACAAGATCACCAAACTATGGCTCTCTATGGTACTATAACTTTGCATAGATCAACATGAAGTCAAAATCACATCGCTGTGGCCTAAATTTACAGTTGCCAATAACACCGGCTATATCAACGATTGATTTTCTGCTTCTTTTGGACCACATCAGCATTTCAGTCTGCTTCTGTTGTCACATCAGCATTTCAGTCTGCTTCTGTTGTCTCATCAGCATGATACATCAACTACAACAACATCAAAACTGTAGTTTTGGCAAGTGGAATTGCCTGAAACACAGCAATGCTATCGCTTTCTGCATCTCCTACTGTCTACAGATACAAAATGCCTACTCTGTTTAGAAGAAAAAAATTAAAGGGCATTTAGTTCGTCCCTGGATAACTTTAAATTTACATAGAAAACAATACCAAAACATTTAACAAAAACAGTTGTCATTCATTGGTGTCCAAAGTTTTAGAGAGAACAAACATCCTATGGAGTTCCAGGAGGAGAAGGCTGTACTAAATGAGGAATACTTGGAAACTTACTACAGTCTGTAGAAAATTGCTCCTTATTTTTCAGGAAATATTAATTAAAAATTATTTCCACAGCAACTACATTTAGGCTTAGGGTGTTTTCTTAGTTTTAGTGAAAAGCAAACATTAAAAATGCTTCTTAAAAGATTTGGGGAATATTTTTTTTTATTATTTTTAAATTCATTAAGACCTTTGAAAGTCATGTAAACGTGATTGCTTCAATCAAATAATTTTGATCAGTACTTGTTCTAAATTTAATTAAAAATAAAGATTAAACCCCAAATGCTCAAATGCTAAAGTACATGCATATATATAGTTCCCAGGAAAGACAAACTTCAGCATATATCTAATTTTCAGCAGATGAGATACCTGGAATCCTAAAGGTTAATCAGAGGTGCAAAAGACTTTGAAACATATTTGTCTGGGCCACAAAGTAAAATTCAGGTGGAAGAGATTCGCAAAGATTCAGCTGTGCGCTAACTAAAGCTAGA
>NW_009647750.1:16912-49285 GCF_000708025.1 Charadrius vociferus | reverse complement strand
CCACTGTATAGAGCTCAATGGCACCACTGATCAGAGGCATCATTGAACTGATCACACTCACAATGCTTCCTACACTTAATCAGGTGCAAATTCACTTATATGAATAAATAATAATTATGCAAATTTATATAAATACTGGAAAATATATTAACATATTTTAATGTGTTATGATTAAGGAATTATTCTTAATTATCAGCAAACTTTCAGCCTAATGAAATGAACCAGTACATTTAATTGGCATTTCAAAATAAAGCACAAAACAGGTTTAGAGATTTACTTCAAAAGATTTTCTTCCAAGATTTTTCTAACAAAATCTGTTTGCTTCCCAGCAATATCACCATGAGTAACCTCTTTATATTCAAATACTGTTTATATAACAATAAAAGCTTAATGTCGATGCTCATGCAAACTGGAAGGGTTGCAGCTGAGACATTAGATTTCTCATTTATTATTTGATTTTCAGGCATCCCGTCGGAAAGAAAAAGCAATGCTGAGATGGCAACATACAAAAAAAGGTGTCTAGTTAGTTTTTCCCAAGTAAAAGATTTCTTTTATGGACATTAGCACAAAGGATTCATCAACTATTACAAGTAGCATACTGATAAAAATGAAAATAAATTAATGAATTGTTTTTAAAAGCAAAAGACATGTTGAAATGCAAGGAAACTCTTTTACATTAATCATCATGTGTGCAGTTCTTCAGTGATGTCAAAAACTAACAAAAAATCTCCACTCTATAATTTTAAAAGACTCATGTGAATCTTTAGTTCAATGGCTAATATCTTGGTATACCCTTAGTTCATAATTCTAGATTTCCTAAAAAATGCTTAAAGCTAATTTTGTTGAGGGTTATCCATTTTCCTGGTCTGCTGCCCAAACAGCTAACAGCACTTACAGATGTTTTTCCTGCTGTACTATCCAAAAATATAATGAATGTAAATAACTGCTGTATTATTGACACAAACGCTGGGGCAAATTTTCTGTATAAATCCAGGGTACCCTAAAGGACAGCAGCAGACTCAGGGGACATAACTGATACCAGTTGCATAATGTGTGGTAATATTAAATCGGTCTGATTAATGTCTCCGGGTTAACACTGAATTTTACAGAGCAAATATACACCTGCCTTCCCTGTAACGGCTAATTTTGGTCCTGAACTCCACACCATGTAAGTGTGGATCAGGACAAATTCGGAGCCTAGTGCTCCTGGAACACTGACCATTATCCAACATTGTTGCCGATGAGCAACGTTGCACTTTGGAAGTAGCTCCCTTGGTTAGGACCAAGGACTGATTGAGAAGATCTAGCCTGTAGTGTCTTGACTGAATCGTGGCCTTCATTTTTCATTGTTCGGTATTGCCCCACAAGGGAGGCAGGGGCTGTTATTACGACTACGCGTTGTCCTGTTCTCTGTGTGTTTAGACAGGAAGCAGTACAGAGTGATTGAGGCGCTCTCCAAAGAGGTCTGTTACAGTCCCGTTAAGGACCAGCACCTCCATCCATTGTAAGCAGCAGATGAAAAAATTTCACTCTATTTCTAGTGCAGCCTGTGGTTAATTACACTGATGTATTGGTCCATGAATTGCTCAAGGATGTCTTGAACCTTTTAAAGTAAACAACAACTAATTAATTATTCATCAAATAAATTAATAGGATAAATGTTTGAATTAATTGAATTAATTAACTGAATGAATAATCTTGCATTTAACATGTATATTCATCTTCAAAAGCATCTGGGCTCATGCAAGTGTTCCTTATTGCAGGAGACTTTAAAAGAATTACATTTTGCTTGAAGACAAAATGCATCTGTTCTTTTTTATTTCTTGGTGGGGATTATAGTAACAAAGACTGTTGCTTTTTGAAGAATAGCAAGCCACATAACATTTGGAAATGATTTTAAAATAAAGATAATAAAACATATTTGTCCTCTGCAGGAATGTATTATCAACACAGTGATATATTCTACCACTATCTTTTCCCTGGTTTTTTGTTTGGTGTTTTTTTTTTCTTTGCATGACTTCACCTCAGAAAACTCCTTTTTTCACCGTTAGGGACCAGGTGGTAGCATATATTCAAAATCAGAACGTATATTTCCTCTGGTAAAAGACAGCATCCATCAACATTTTGTACTTGGAGTTGCCATAAAGCAGCCAAGATACAGTTAAATTTTTACCTCACATGAATTCACTGGCATTCTTTAGGAATATGTAAAACATCCTATTTATTTGTGTACTCTGCAAAAAGCATCACTCAGTCCAACAAGACATTAATTATAAATACATCTTCTGCCAGATCTAAGTATTGGATGTTTATGGAATTTATTTGTGCATGTAGAGCAAAGTCTAAATCATAAAATTAGTTATTAACTTGAAGAGTATGTACTTTTCTCATGTATTTCCTAACATTTTTCAACTTATTATCCTTCTTATGAAGTGAATGATCTCTGTGGAAACTGATTCTTTCAGCATCCATTTCTCTTCCTTGTATACTTCTTTTGCAAATTAAAATCCCATTTTTCTTCCAAAGATTTAGGTGCTTATATAAACGCATACATGTAGTTATTCCATGGAATTTAAATGATGTAATAGTCTGAATAAACATTGTGACTTGGAAATTAGGTTTTCTACAGCAGAGCCACTGAAAGTTTGTCTCAGTACAGATAAACCAAAACTTAGATCACAGGCTTAGATCAGTCTGGTTAGCTAAAAAAAGATTTCCCAAAACAATCGCTCAGAAGTTAAACTAAAATTGAACCCTTGGGGAGAAGGAAAGTATCATTATCTCTATCTCTTTATTTTACAGTTTTATGCTTTTTGCCACCTTCTGGTCTCCAGCTAGCATCGTGAATGCATAAACAGCAGTGAAAGAGGCTATTCTACCACCACCTGCTCAGCCAGCAGAAACCAACAATGCTCACAGCACAAGCACAGCTGCTGCAGTAGGAGTTTCAGCACAGGTTTACAAACTGATGAGCATGACGTTTGGGGTACCCTTAGTTTTATAATAACTTGAAAAATTGTAGTACAGCTCTCCAGTTGCTCTGTCAATGAATACAGTCTACATCGGGAGCCAGCCATATGCTGCCAGGGAATATGTAACTTGTACCTAAGTTCTCAAATCAGGAATAATGTTGGTTTGATTAAATCCAGGCTCACTAGGCAAGTTGGAGATGAGGCGAAGGAATTGCCAAAAGAAACAGAGGTATAAAATATGTCCATGTGTTTAATATGTTTATTTAGAACTTCGTGTATCTCCAGTTAAGTAGAGAGATTGCTTTTGTAATTCCGACAAAGCCTGTGTCTGTCTGAATGAACTAATGTGGAGAGTTAAGCTGGAAAAAAAGAAAACAGAAAATGAAAAAGAGTTCTTAGAGGGTTAGAAAGTTTTCAAGGAACGGAGGAGTTGGGGATGGGAGTGCAGCAGTGGCCCTGGAGTCTTTCTTCTCTTCAGAGACTGCAGACAGACAACCGGTTCCCAGGGCATGGGCCAGAGGAGAAGAAAACAGCCAGCACCAGAAGCCATTTAGATCAAAGAAAAGTCTAAAAGCAGCCAAGTGCAACACGATTCGACCAAAATGTAGGTGTCTGGAGAGTGTCCAAGTGGCAGGGCTTCTGCAGAGCTCTGTGGTAAAGGCACAAATTGGGTTGAATATTTTTCTAAATATTTCCAATGACAATGTTGCCTCGTACCAGATTTCTTTATTCGTTCCCCACCCTAAACATGCACTGGTGTCCATTCCGGCTCCCAATTGCTGCCATACAGAGATGCAAGGCGCTGTGTGATTTGCAGTGCTGGAAGTCCATGAGTACCACCCCCCCAAACTAGTCACGTTGCAGGACGTTTCATAGGCAGTGATGCGAGGAAGTTCAGGGAGCTGTAGTGTTCCAATACAGGTATGTCCTTGCGAAGCTCTGTTTGAAAGACTACAACTCCCAGAATATTCCACTTTTTCATTAACTGCTGCAGAGACTTTTGTAAGATGATACCTGCTGCAGGAGAAGAAAAAAAGTAATGCTGGGAATCAATTGTTAGTGCGGACAAAGTAATTAGGAAAGTGTAACTTTTAAACTGACACTCCAGAATCTGTATCAGGTCGGTTTTAGGCAGCTTGAGAAACTGAGATACAGAGGTCTTCATACAAAGAGAAAAACAGCAATAACTAAAAGAACTATTCGGACTTTGTGGAATCTCTTTTTCAAAGTTCCAGCTTAGCACGAAAAGAGGATCCCCTGGATCTGAACTGGATCTGAACTCCAAAAAAGCACCCCAGAAGGCAAGATTTGGAGCAGACATAACTACAGTTTGAATGGGAGAGCTCAGCAACTGTATGGACTTGGGTACACAGTCCTCATTCTGGGAGGTTATTCAGTGACAGGAGTACATCCTTGTGCCATAAGGAGACATAGATAACCTTTTTTTTTTTATTATTTAAATACATACATGTACAAATTGGTCTCACCAAATCATGAAAATCATTTATGCAGTGCGGTGAACAGTGCACTTGAAAGGAGACCAAGAACTTGCATAAACTTCCAGTCCACTGTTCTGCAAATCCTCCCAGTCCTAATACCCAAATATTCCTACATTATTATTTTTGCAACTGTAAATTTTCTTTTTTTTTTTTTAAAGCAAATATAATCTATTGAGGATTAGCTTCCAGCGTATGCTAAAAGTTTCTGTATCTTTCAATTTCGTACCTAAAACTGAGTGCTCCCAGACAGCAGCACATCCAGAATATTTCTTGCTGCGCAACTGCTTCAAATAATTTCCTGGGCCAAATATTCTGAAGACTGATAAAAACTTGTACCACAACAGAATGAAATACCTGAGGACTTATGCTCTAATACTTTTCTGATGTGCAACAACATCCTTGAGAAAAGCCTGAAAAGAGCACAGTAAAAAACGGAAACTCCCACACATTTTAAGGCTATGAAACAGATTATTTCAAACCGTGAATGCCTCTAGCTTCATATTTTATTCCATATTTGACTAAGCACAGAGGTACTTCCTCAATATGCATATCAGGCCTGGCATACCAAGTTTTCTACAACTTTTGGTTTCACCAGTTCTTTGGATTTGCCCCAGAGCTTCTGTGTGCATCCTGGACATCAACAGTCTCCTGCAGATGAGGTTTCTTTTTTTACTGTTATTACAGAACAATGGCTTCTCCTTTCCAGAATGCTGTAATCTGCAGCAGTGGCACAATGATAATGACAGTGCCCAACCCATGAATTGCTTGTTTACACTTGACTTCAATTGACCGATAAAGATACGCACACCACTAGATGACAAGATTATCATGACTGTAGACATTCAGAGAACGATGTGTCATGCACCCTATTTGCATTTGGAATTTGGAAGAACATCTGGAAAGTCAGAGAGGAAATACTCTATGGACTAACATGGTGCATACATAAGTTGAAAGTCTACAGTATTGCAGGCTCTCAGTACTCAGTTGCAGTACTCAGGTCTTTAGCTTATGGTTCAACTATGCTATAAATGCCTGGCTTGCAGTAAGGGGCTCCTGCAACTGCAGAAAGGGTTTTCTGAGCATGGAAAGAAATGAGCTTGCTTCTGCACATCACTGAGAGGTGCAGTGTATCATCCTCACTAGTATCGGACAACATCTTTCAATAGTCTTCCTCTTCAGACATCTGCTCTCTGCCACTCCTTGGGTTCAATACCTGTACCTGGTGGAAGCAGAGAGGTGGCTAGTCCCATTTTTGCATTGAAAAGCCAGAGCTACAGCTTTACTTTGCCCTAACATGGTCTGCTCTAACGTGGCAGGCTATTGTACCTACAGAAGGACTGAAAAGATCTAGGCTTAAGGATCTACCAAAGATTTATGCTTTTCATTTTGTGATCTACCTTTTTCCTGGAACTTAGCTGGAATTGGTCAGGGTGAAAACTGAAGAGAAATCTCAGCTTTTACTCTTTAAAATGTGCTAACCTTTTAAAGCTAAGAATCAGTCAAAAAAAAAAAAAAAAGAGAGAAGCATTTCATATTTAAGGATTAAGGATTAAGGATTTCATCTTTTGATCTCACTAGAGAGCAGGAGAAAATTGCGTGTATGTGTGTATCATAGTGTGCTGGAGAAGGGCACGGATGGTTCAGGGCATGTGGATGCACTTCTGTCTGGGTAACCCTAGGAAGATATATAGAATCGCTAACTATGATCAAGTAACATGGATTTTAATGTTCATCTATATGATGGAAAATTAACTTCTAATAACACTAATGATGACTGTTCATGTAACCTGGAATATGCGTACATTAAGAGTCCCCTTTGGTGCAGTTTACCAAAGTATCAACAGCCAAAGAGACAACAACAGTTTTTTCCAGCCCAAAGTGGGGTGTAGTCCGAGGTGCTTCCAACTGCATGTCTCCTATTCAGCCAGTGACACGTTGGACAAGTTGGGAGTTATGACATTTATTTGTTATAAACAGAACATTTTTCAGCTTTCTTAAAAGATAACTTCAAATCAGACTTCAGATTTTTGGTGCCAAGGAATGGGACCTGGTCTACAGATTAACTGGTGTGGACTGTCTCATGTTGAAGACTACAGGCAGGGAGAAGAGACCCTAGAGAAAAAAAAATCACCTGTTTTTTATTTGTTTTCTCCCACCTCTATGGCAACTTGGTGTACTCCAGGCTGAAGCCTACAGGCAGAGTCTGATGCATGTAAATATAAGCTGGTGGAAATCAGGGCCAGGAGCAAAACAGGGAGCAAACCAAGTTGACAGTATAAGCACACCTACTAGTTCAGCATTGCATTGTCCCACAGTCCTATAGCAATGAGATGAAAAAGGACTTGAAGTCCCATCAGATGACACCCATCACATATACTTTTTTGCGGGAGATACGCATACCTTATATAGTCTGAGAATTGCACATAGCAAAGGCTTGGTACATTTTATTTGTTTCCTGCTTCTATTTTTAATTAGAGGGAGAACAGAAGGGACAGAAGGTGCCTGTTCTGTGTCACCTTTTGCATCGGGTTTTCTGTTATCTCTTTGTTCCTGCTGTCCTTATTCCCTGGCTATTTATTTTGTTAACAAACAATCTGCCTGCAACTACTTTTTTTTTTTTTTTTAATTAGCACTATGTCTGATTTTAGTAGAAAAGCCAAAGAAGAACAATCTGTATGTAGAATAAATCCCTTTTATACTCAGATCTGCAATACATCATTTAATGCTCTATTTCAACAATCCTGCTTACAATCACTTCCCTTCATATATCATAGCTGTTGTAGACTGAGCAGCAGTTTTACTGTACAGCTGTTAGGATGAAGTGGTATTTGCAGTGTGGGTAACTTTACTTCATTCGGGTGACACATGTCCATCCATCCATTCCTCCATCCATACAGTCATCCATCCATCTATCCATCCATCCATCCATCCATCCATCCATCCACCTATCTACTGTTCCATAGGTATGGATATCTGCATCAGTACTGCATTATATTTTTTTCTTTAAGCCAATTAGTCTACCTTTTGGTTAGAAATGTCTGAAATTCATCCCATAGTTGATTAGCCAATGTTTGCACAGTATCTAATCTGTCATGATTAAATGATCTGCTACAGTGTGCAGAAATGGAATGTCACGCTAGAGAGACATTTGATACCTTTACCGCCAGAAAGCAGGATATAAGATTTTCAGTCTGCAGAGGAGAAGGCAGAGGCAGAAAGGTTGGAAAAGGAAGAATGTTGGCAGAAGTTCACACTGGTGAAAGACAATTTGAATTTAAGCTAAATTTAAAGTATGCCCAGTACCATGAAACATTGCTTGGCGCAGGGGGATGGCTTCTTGTTCACCAAGTTAAAATCTTAATTTTTTCTGTTCTGTATCAGATCAAGAAGCCAAACTGGCTTTCAATCACACTGCAGATATATTGTATTCATAGAAGGTAACTGTGCAGAACTGCTGATAAACCTGCCTGTTCTGAATGCTACAAAATGTATTAACCCATGTATACGTCAGACAACATTTTTGACACTTCATATTATTGAGTACTATCAGGCAGCTGGAGCATAGAAATGTCGGATATAAAAAAAAAAAAAGTCATAGAATCATACAGTAGTTTGGGTTGGAAGGGACCTTTAAAGGTCATCAAGTCCAACCTCCCCTCCAATGAGCACGGATATCTTCAACTAGAACAGGTTGCTCAAAGATCTGTCCAACCTGACTTTGAATGTTTCCAGGGATGGGGCACCTACCTCCTCTCTGGGCAACCTGTGCCAGTGTTTCACCACCTGCATTGTAAAAAAATTTCTTCCTTCTATTTAGTCTAAATCTTCCCTTTTTTTAGTTTACAATGATTCCTCCTCATCCTATTGCAACAGGCGCTGCTAAAAAGTTTGTCCCCATCTTTCTTATAAGCTCCCTTTAAGTACTGAAAGGCTACAATAAGGTCTGCCTGGGGCCTTCTCTTCTCCAGGCTGAACAACCCCAATTCTCTCAGTCTGTCCTCACAGGAGAGGTGTTCCAGCCCTCTGATCATTTGTGTGGCCCTCCTCTGGACCCGCTCCAACAGGTCCATGTCTTTCCTGTGCTGAAGGCTCCAGAAATGGACGGAGTACTCCAGGTGGGGTCTCACCAGAACAAAGTAGAAGGGGAGAATCACCTCCCTCAACCTGCTGGCCATGCTGCTTTTGATGCAGACCAGGATACAGTTGGCGTTCTGGTTTGCAAGCATACATTGCCAGCTCATGTCAACCTTTTCATCCACCAGCACCCCAAGTCCTTCTCAGCAGGGCTGCTCTCAATCCCTTCATCCCCCAGCCTGTGTTCACTCTGGGGGTTGCCCTGACCCAAGTACAGGACCCTGCACTTGGCCTTGTTGAACTTCATGAGATGGGCATGGGCCCATCCTGTCCACATCCCTCTGGATGGCATCCCATCCCTCAGGTGTGTCAACTGTACCACTCAGCCTGGTGGTGTTTGCAAACTTGCTGAGGGTGCGCTCGATACCACTATGTCATTGATGAAGACATTGAACAGTACTGGTCTCGATACGGACCCCTGAGGGACACCACTTGTCACTGATCTCCACCTGGACATTGAGCTGTTTACCACAACCCTCTGGATGTGACCATCCAACAAATTCCTCTTCCACTGAACAGTCCACCCATCAAATCCATATCTCTCCAATTTAGAGAGAAGGATGTTGTGGGGCATCATGTCAAAGGCCTTACAGAAGTCCAGATAGATGACAGCCACTCTTCCCTTTTCCACTGATGTAGTCACTCCACCACAGAAGGCCACTAGGTTTGACAGGCTGGACTTGCCCTTGGTGAAGCCATGCTGGCTGTCTCAAATCACGTCCCTGTCCTCTATGTGCCTTAGCATAGCTTCTAGGAGGATCTGTTCCATGATCTTCCCAGGCACAGAAGTGAGGCTGACAGGTCAGCAGTTCCTAGTGTCCTCCTTTCTACCCTTTTTAAAAATGGGTGCAATGTTTCCCTTTTTCCAGTCAGTAGGAACTTCACCTGACTGTCATGAATTTTCAAATATCATGGAGAGTAGCTTGGCAACTACATCAGCCAATTCCCTCAGGACTCTGGGATGCATCTTGTCAGGTCCCATAGACTTGTGTATGTTCAGTTTCCTCAGGTGGTCATGAACTTGATCTTCTCTTACAGTGGGAGGGACTTGGCTCCCCCAGTCCTTGCCTTGCGGTCCATCCACTTGAGAGGTGTGGGAAGAGAGAGCACCAGTGAAGGCTGAGGCAAAAAAGTTGTTGAGTACCTCAGCCTTCTCCTTGTACGTTTTACCAGTTTGCCAGTCCTGCTCATCAGGGGTCTACGCTTTCTTTGACCTTCCTTTTCTGGCTGACATACCTGTAAAAGCCCTGCTTATTCTTTGCATCCCCTGCCAAGTTCAGCTCCAGCTGCACCTTGGCCTTCCTGATCCCGTCCCTACACAGCTGGGCAGTGTCACTATACTCTTCCCAGGATACCCATCCCTGCTTCCACTGCCTGTGCATTTCCTTCTTGCTCTTTATTTGACCAGCAGGACTCGACTCAGCCATGCTGGTCTCTTGTCTTCCTCTCCTGATTTCTTATCCCTGGGCATGAAGAGCTCTTGCACTCTAAGGAAAGTGTCCTTAAAGATCTGCCAGCTCTGTTCTGCTCCCTTGCTCCTGAGGACAGTTTTCCAGGGGGTC
Organism: Charadrius vociferus; assembly: GCF_000708025.1. Taxonomy (NCBI): domain Eukaryota; kingdom Metazoa; phylum Chordata; class Aves; order Charadriiformes; family Charadriidae; genus Charadrius; species Charadrius vociferus. Next base: position 39,118 of record NW_009647750.1, on the reverse strand, counting down.
CTATTGACTAACTCCTTGAACAGCTGCAATTTTGCTTTCCTAAAATTCAGGGTCCTGACTTTGCTCTTCACCTGACCCATATCCCTCAGGACGGTTAACTCCACCAGTGCATGATAACTGCAGCCCAGGCTGTCTCCAGTCTTGATGTCACCAATTATCTCACTTGCGTTGGTGATCGACAGGTCCAGTATCGCATCCCCTCTGGCACGGCTGTCTATTAGCCGGCTTAAGAAGTTATCCTCAATGCATTTCAGGAGTCTCCTGGATTGCCTACAGCTCACCAGTCTACTTTTCCAGCAGATGCAGGGGTCTCCAGCAGGATGAGAACCTGCGAGCATGATGCCTGCTGTAGCTGGAGTAAGAAGGCTCCACCAAAGCTCTGGGCAGCCTGTAGTAGACAACAACCACAAGGTTCCCTTTGTTGCCTCGGTCTCTAAGTCTTACCCATAGGCTTTCAACCTGCTCAGGGATATTCTTGAGAGACAGTTCATCACACTCTATCCATTTCTTGATGTAGAGGCCAGTGCTTCCGCCCCTCCTTCCTCACCTGTCCCTTCTGAACAGCCATTAGCCATCGATAGCCATGTCATGTCACGGGATTCATCCCACCAACCTTCAGTAGCGGCAACTAGGTAATAGGTTTCTAGCAGCACGGTGGCTTCCAACTGCTCCTGTTTGCAGCCCATGCTGTGTGCAAGATCCCAATCTCTGATATGTTTCTGATGAACATGACTCCACAGGCCACATGTTATTGGAACATAGTGATGAACTGACATCTAGGAAAGTTAAACTGATCAGAATAATTGCTCTTTGATCAGTATAAATATTCAGACAAATTTAGCACTGGAATCAACTGAGTTTGTGCTAAGCTAGTGATCAGTCACAATCCTAAGTGTCAGTATTTTGATATACAAGCTGCCAAAGAAAGATTAAAAGTAGTAATTTCCTGCTTGCATTGCATTTCTTGGTGAACATGATCAGGGGTGATGAAATATCAAGCAAAGTGCTTCTTTTTCTCTTTTTTCTATAAGCCAAAAGGATGGAAAAATGCAAAACCACTTACAAAACATAAAAATATAATAAGTTAAATGTGATAATGTTAAATCATCAACTTATTAGACATCAAACTCAAAACTAAACCTGAACCCTGCCTTTTATGTAATTTGACTCTGCAAAATCTGTTACAGATTTCACATTCGCTTTTGATGAAGATGTTAAAGTTTCAGTTACATGCATAGATGTATACGTGTCTGCAATATTTTTTTTGAGATACGAAATAGTACAAATATATTGAGAATATGAAGAGTATTATCACCATCTGTCTTTTAATACATACAGATTTTTTACAGAGTAAAACAACAACAAAAAAGAAATTAAATCTACCAATATGCTATGCAAAATATCCTGTAAGTTCTATGACTGCATTTATTTCTTCACTAACTTTTTCAGACTCTTATACTGAGAGGGTGTCATGGTTTCAGTTGGGATAGAGTTAGCTTTCTTACTAGCAGCTGGTACAGTATTAGATTTGGGATGGGAATAGTGAGGTAGTGGACTGGTGGTTTTGGATGTTGCTAAGCAGTCAAAGGCTTTTCTGTTCCTCACCCCACCCCACCAGTGAGCAGGCTGGGAGGGCACAAGAAGTTGGGAGGAGGCACAGCTGGGACAGCTGACCCCAACTGACCAAAGGGCTATTCCATACCACATGACATCATGCTCAGTATATAAAGTGGGGGGAAGAAGAAGAAAGGGGGGGACGTTCAGAGTGATGGTGTTCATCTTCCCAAGTAACCGTTACACGTGACGGAGCCCTGCTTTCCTGGAGATGGCTGAACACCTGCCTGCCCATGGGAAGCAGCAAATGAATTGCTTGGTTTGCTTTGCTTGTGTGCACAGCTTTTGTTCTGCCCATTAAACCCTCATTATCTCAACCCACAAGTTTTTTCCTCACTTCTACTCCTTCTGATCCTCTCACCCATCCAAACTGGGGAGAGTATGTGTGCGGCTGTATGGTTCTAGCTGCCGGTTGGGGTTAAACCACGACGGAGGTGGGGAGTGGAAGCCTCAGCTGAAGCTTCTTACAACTAACCGTTAACTACAGATCAAGCTTTCTTCACAAAATTGATGCAGAAATTTCTCTCAGACTTTTCTGCTTCTGGGTACTTTTTTGATCAGTCCACTCAATAAAGTTACAGTATTTTTCAGTTATTGTCTGCCATCTCTTGGTAACTGTTAAAGGTAACAAGCCACCTCCATTAATGACTTAAACACCAGCTAAGGGATATTTCAGGAAAATTACACCATTTTTTAAGAACACTCAGATAGTCATTGAACTGTGCATGCTTGGTAGGAGAAGGGAAGGTCATGGTGCACAAATGTTGTCATGGCAGTATTCTTTGTACCTGTCATAGAAAACATGCTCCTTCGGCTGTACTCTGAGAAGGGAATATGTGAGGTGAAAGAAAAGTTTGCTCTTTCACATGAACTGAGCTTCTTCAGTGAAAATGTGGATTCAAAGCAAAAATGGAAGCTTAAGCAGCCACTCCAAAGACTGCAGAGGTTTGGATGTGGGTCAGTACACTCGAGCTTAGAAGTAATACTCTTTGAAGCATCTGAACTCACTGTATAACAAGCTCCAGAGTGCCTTGCTCATAAATGAGCTTCATCTAAGGGTAGATCTGAGTCTTTACTTGCGTGAAGTACACAGTTACCTCTGACAGAGCACTCTCCTATGTTAAAAAGGAGTGAGTAGCACTTTTCACTAGTTTCAGTGTGTGATGCTACTGTGCAAAAAGACCAGATAAGAAAAGGCCTCTATTGCTTAACTGGTACAGTCCTCATGAGAATTCAAACTCATTTCCATTGGCTTCACTGACAAATAACTTTTTAATAATGCATGTTCCCGGTAGCACCGTAAAGCTCACACAGAAAGGAAAGACAGAGCTGGGTTTTCTACAATGAGCAACAGAATAATTTAGCGGTTTCCAACTCCATTCCTCAATCATACCGAAAAACAGGATTTTTGAAAGATCCATTTCTCAAGAGAATAAGAAAGGCAGGAGAGAAATATTTTGGATCTGATGCCAAGATGAAATTGCAGGCTTTGAAATGGAAAGAAAATATATTTTAATTTGAAATTTGTGAACTATTACCACCATTGTAATACACTTGACAGCCTCTTACAATATTTTTGTCTGGACATTTCTCCAACCAAAATACTGGTTTAAATCTTTTATGTTAATGGCAAGAGGAACTCAGTACATTGACAAGCTAGGAGGTCTGTCAGTCTGCTCAACACTTTTGGAAGTATTCATACCTGTACAGCTAATAATACTTTTAACTTGCACTGGGAACAAGAAGACAAGGACTTTCTTTGAGCTTTCTACATTTGAGCAGTTATGTCACAGTCCTAACATCTCTTTGACAACACAGAAGTCATTTTTACAATAGACTGCTGTGTTGCTTCACATAATGGAATGCAGTAGCGAAGGGGCACTGCTTGCGAGGAGACCTGATTTGCTCTTATCTTTGTATTAAAAAAATGTTTCAGAATGGTTGACAAGAAAAAAAAGCAAAACTTCTTGAGATGGTAGGGCTTTATCTGGTTATGAAACTGGGCTGGAGTCGCAGAGCATATGCATGTGCCATTTGGTTTTTGGTTCATGAGCTATACATGCAACTACTTTTCTCCTTTGTCATATACATTGAAATATATGGTGTATGTTATATCATACTGAATGACAAAAAAAACCCATAAAAACTTTTGCTGAAAGAAAAAAAGTTTCATTTTTATATGGAAAATCTTCCATATTGGTGGCTGGGATTCCTTACTTAGAGTATTTTCAAATTTTCCCTCAGGTCAGATTAACTGCAGTGGGATTCTTGGGTGTTAAGAATGAAGACTATTGCCTTTTTGTTTAATTTGTTTAAATATTAATAGACCAACCTGACTGCAGGCCATACAATGAAGAGAAGAAATTGTGACTTCAAAGAAGTCATATTCATAGAGTCATAGAAATATTAATATTGGAAGGGACCTCTGGAGGTCCTTCAGTTCTTCCAGATCCCCGTTCAAAGCATTGCTAGCTTCAAAGTCAGATCACGCTAGGTCGAGCTGAGTTTTGAAAGTCTGCAAGAACAGCCTCTCCCACAGCACCTGGTCCTGTATTTAGCTACTCTGACAGGGTTCTTTTTTCACTTACACCTAGCCAGGATTTCCTTTGCTGCAACTTACAATCATTGTTTTGGTCATTTTGCAATGTGTTTCTGAGAAGAGTTTGGCCCTTGAGACTTCCCTTTTCCAGGCTGAATTAACCCAGCTCCCACAGCTTCTGCCCAACCACCTTAGTGGCCTTCAGCTGCATTCTGTACAGTTTGCTGACACCTGCCTTGTATTGAGGTGCCCAGAACCAGCCTTACCAGTGAGGAACAGAGAGGAATAATCACTTATTTTTATCTGCTGGCTCTGCTTTCTCAATACAGCCCCATGTGCAGTTATCACAAGAGCGCACTGACGACTCATATTCAACTTGCTATCCACCAAAAGACCCAGGATCTTGTCTGCAGAGCTGCAACTTAATCTGTATCCAGACTGAATGTTCCTGGATGTCCCTTAATCTTCCACCATACCATCAGCGACAGAATAGGTTTAATCAATGTGCTCCCCACATTCAAACTTATTCCGTACAGGACCAGATATTCCTTAAGCTGAGGGGAAGACCAACCAAAGCCACTGTCTGGGGAAACTGCCATCTGCATCTATCGCTACCAGGCATTGCTGGAGTTAAACTGCAAGCAAACCCTATAAGAAGGGTTGTTGGGCCTGATGCCTGCAAAGTCAAGGATAAACAAGACAACAGGAATGGGGACACAGGTTAAGTAACAGGGTTCTTAAATCTCTTAAAGGCTTCCGATCAGATTTCTTGCAAGATTTCTTGCCACTCTGTAACTCCAGTCTCCAAAGATACCCAGAGATATCTACTTAAAAATAACAGTGAGGGAGCTGAAGACGTTTCTCCCCACCTGCCCGTATCATCTCTCTCCTGGATAATGCCACATCTGAAACAGGGAAATAGAAGGAAGCTGAATTTCTCAGCCACCTAGCTTAAATAAGTAATGTATTCACTTAAACTGCTATTAGAGGGGCAGACATTGAGATAAAAACAATCTCACCAGTATTCACTAGAAGACATTTGTCTAAGCTCTTGTAATTTTAGGCTGTCTGAATCCTGGTACCTTTAGTAGTTAGTTGTCTGTGCTGCCTTAACCTTGCCTTAGCTCTGTTTCAGGAAGAACCAGAGCTGTGCTGCTTTTGCATCATGATTCATTTTTCCCTAAGTGGTAGGTAAAGCCTCCTTTATATACATGCTGACAGAATCAAGATGCACTTTTTCAACAGCATCTTCAAGCACTCAGCTGTCAATGAGATTCAGCAAGGTTTCAAAGTATTTTCTAAGAGCAGCTGGAGTGACTGTTTGCTGACTGTTTATCTGATTGCCATCCCACATATACATCTTACACATATATATAGGGAGGTTTAAAATTAAAATAGCAGGTGACAGTTCCAAAACAAACTGAAGGTGGTATTTCTTCCCCAAAACACGGTTAAACTAGGGCATTCATTGGTACAGGATGTTGTAGATGCTAAAAGGTTACATAAAGTTACAAAAACCCACATGAAAAAATATGGGAGGAAAATGCATAAAAGCTATTAAACACAAAGATATCATCTTTAGCTCAAGATGTCCTTTGGCTGAAGATAAATGAAGAACAAGAAATGCACAGAAGAGGAAATGTTATACATTTTCCATTTTTATACTCTTCTCTGAGCATCTGCTCTTGGTTACAGTTAAAAACAGGATACAGAGCTAGAACTCCAAACTGGCCCTGTGTGGCCTTTCTTATGTTCTCATGACAGTTGCTAACTACAATACGGCACCAAAAACAGGAATAAAAGAGATGTATTTCTTGAGCTCAAACTATTTGAAAAGATATTCCAGCCCCTGTGCATGTCATATTTTATAGCCAAACCCATACACATCCTCTATATGTCATGAACAGCAAATCTGTGAAATTTAAGATCCTGCACAGAATCATAGAATGGTTTAGGTTGGAAGGGACTTTAAAGATTATCTAATTCCAACCCCCCTGCCATAGGCAGGGACACCTCCCACTAGACCACATTGCTCAAAGACCCATCCAGTTTGGCCTTGAACCCCTCCAGGGATGGGGCATCCACAACTTCCCTGGGAAATTTGTTCCAGTGCCTCACCACCCTCATAGTGAAAAATTTCTTCCTAATATCTATTCTAAATCTCCCCTCTTTGAGTTTGAAGCCATTCCCCCTCGTCCTATCACTACATGCCTTTGTAAAGAGTCTCTCTCCAGCTTTCTTGTAGGCCCCCTTCAGATACTGGAAGGCTGTTATAAGGTCTCCCTGGAGCCTTCTCTCCTCCAGGCTGAACAGCCCCTACTCTCTCAGCCTGTTCTCATGGGAAAGGTGCTCCAGCACTCTGACCATCTTCGTGGCCCTCCTCTGGACCCGCTCCAGCAGGTCCATGTCCTTCTCATGTTGAGGGCTCCAGAGCCCGACGCAATATTCTAGGTGGGCTCTCACAAGAGTGGAGTAGGGCCTTTTGTTCTGAATCTTCTCTCACCTTTATAGAGTTTATCACCTACTTCAAAAGGCCATTCATGCTCTTGGATAACATGGGTATCAAATAACAGCCCTATAGTAACTCTGCCTGTTGAGCAGGGTGTGTCAGCACATGGTGCAATCACCATATGCTTATTTTAGTATAAACATATTTCAGTCATGAACACCTATGAAGAGAAGATTCTTAAGGAATAATTCTGGCAAAAAAAAAAAAAATTAGTATCCACTATTACAGCATTATAAAAGACAGCCATACTCATTTTAGAAAAATCAATTGATTCCTTTGGTTATGGGGAGTGTGGGCTGGAAATAGCAAAGCTTTACTGAAAAAAACTTCAGTTGATTGATGCTTGCAGGTGTTTACAGGATGACATGGCTATCCTTCCTAGTATTATATGTGTACGAAGGAATCACAAATTCCTTGAGTCTTGGTCAATCTTTCACTTCAAATCCGTCTTATTTTACAAGAATAACAAAGCTTTTGCTGTGCTCCTGGGGAATATATCTTTGAAATATGCACAGGTAACCTTGTTTCAGGTCAATTTTATTTTGCTTTTCCCTCCATTTCTTTCAAAACTTTGCTTTCAAAAAGCCTCCCACTGGCTTTAGAAATCTCTATTTAATACATAAATGCTGATAGACTAGCCACTAATGCATTATTTATTATGTAAATCCTTATTACATGCTAGCTTTGACATCCCATCTTTGTGGGCGTGTGTAAGTACTTCATAAAGCATTGGCATTTCTTCTGTAGTTTTGTATTTTATGGAAAATAAAAGCCTACTTGCTAAAATGTAAAATCCCATAGTTCGGTGATCTGAGTGCCCAAATTATGCAGGATCAAGAATCTCAATCCAGTGGATTCAACAGTAGCCTGCCAAAGTACTTCTGAGCTTCTCACACACTCTGGGTTTTAGCTGCTCTTTGCTCCCATTCTGTGACAAGAGGATGACTTGACTAAATGCAATTTAGGGATTTCTTGTATAAGCTGATCCTTCTTATGACAGGCAATTCAGAAAAAAGACTTTTTCATAACCTGCTAGAATGCCCTACTCTATTTCTTCTGTACAAGACAGTTTGCCCTCTGACAACGCAGTCAGCTGCAGAAAGCTATGAAATACAGAAGGATTTCCCCTCAACTACAAGAAACAGGTCTAGGAGTTACAGCAGAAGATTACAGTAAACTGCTCTTGGTGTTGTCTGAACATTTCCACAATTTTTCCCTTGGGCTGATGTTAGTCTGGCTCACGGACTAAGCACCCTTTTGTAGTTGGAGCGTTACCCTCCGGCATACTGTTGGAGCACAGCTTCCAGTTCATCTTCAACTAAAAGCAATCTGGTTCGTAAGCTCTGAGACCACTCCATGGTGTTACCAAAGCACAGTAAGGGGAGGCAATTGGGAGATCCATTTCGAAAGGGAAAGTTCAGGTCATCTGAACCAAAACACTAATGTAGGTGCAGCCGTAAGAGCTTACCGTAGTACAGTACCTAAGCAGGAAAGCAGGCCATGTTAGTGGATGCAAGCTGCGTTGCTTGGGCGTCCAGTTTGCATAACAGAGCACCAGAGCTGGCCACCTTGGAAACTTGGGCAGGGGAGCTTGGCTCCCTCTGCTCCAGCTGCGTACACGTGCTCTGTGGGCAACAAAGGAACATTTGCACTGCTCTGGTGGCCCACTTTGAATGTACTTTTAACAAGAATTTCAGGGAGCAAGACCCATACACATATATGTCCTTGGGACCTTGAAATGCCCTGATTTTGCAGTGACATCTTCTGACTAGCTGTCCCAGCACAGCCCATTGAAATGTATTGCTAAAAAAAGGATTTACTCCACTGCATGCCCATAAGTATCACTGGGAGAAATTTCAAACAAGATCTGATACAACTGTTCCCTAGATCTGTTTCCATTTAATATTCTCAGTAATGACCTGAATCATGGAATAGAAAACACTCTCAAATTCTGTAAATGACATCAACTTTCAAAAGAGCTGCAAACACTCTGGATTGGATCAGAGTACAAATGATATGGATACGTTGAAGGTCAGGTCAGTAGAGTCCAAAATCAACAAGACGTAACGTGCTAAAAATAAATATATTAACTGGGCAGCTGTGCAATGGCTGTTCAGCAGCTTTGCAGAAAAAGACATGAACACCATGTCTATTTGTTGAGTGTACCACCCATTCTGAGAAATGCAGACGAGCTGCTGAGAGTCCTTCAGAAAAACAGAGTGAAAACAGGTTCAAGAAGCATGAGGAAAGGATAGAAGAACCTGATTTGCTTAGTTCTAAAAAAAAAAAAAAAAGACAATACAGTTCTAATAAAAGTTACATAGTCTGTAGAATTTCTTCTTGAAGGTTTTTTTACAGATGATCAGATGAACTTCTATTAGGGTTGATGTAGGTGTCCTTGACCCTATTTCAGTGCAAAGGCTACTGGATGGTCTCTTGAAATGTTCTCCAGCTTTACATTTCTGTGCTTGAGTGATGTGAAGCACCACTGCCTTTATAAAGAGGATGCACTCTCAAAGTCTCCATGCCATCAGAAGTACTCCTCTTGAGCTATGAAAATGTGTCATTCCTGGGATATAGACATCTGGAGCTGTTAAAGTTCCTGCAGGAGTGGCCACTTAATAGATACGAGTTTTTTACTCTGCCTCAGAAGTAAGTTCACTCACAGCAATGGTGAGAGAAAAACCTTTCTTTTCAGATGTATATTTGAGAATATCGAGCTGATACAGGCTTTTCCAAGGAGAACAAAAAGTTCCTAAATATCAACACAATTCATAAGATATCAAGTCCGAGGAGAATATTTGTTTGGAGGGTGGCTACCAGAGGTCTTCTGCCAGCATATCTTTGACATTTGAATCAACTTCATTACTGAAATTACAGGTAAATAATTCTCTCTTTCATAAGTAGCCAGAGATTATTTTTTTCTGCTATTTTTTTTAATATCTTTTTTATTCTTACATAGCCATTCACTGTTTGAGTATTAAAAAGAAAAGAATTTGCAATAGGGAAAAACTTAGGAAAGTTATGACTCTGATTAAGAAAGTATTCACCGTATCTGCAGTGAAACCTTTCTTTCCTGAACAAAACATCTTAGGGATAATTCCGGTTTTATAAGGGATGTGATGTAAGCACAGTCAAGGTAAGGATGACTGTTTGATGCCACGCTGGTTACTAACCCCCGGAGGGATATTCAGGTTGTGCTATTCAACAGTGTGCCCTGGTGTGCCAGCATCCCTGTAGCCAGCTGACCAGTTTTTTTTGTTTGCCGGAGTAAAAATGCCTTATACGGCTCTCACAGTTGGGTAGAGTTGCCATGGTAACTGGAAAACATGGTGGTGAAATATCAGCCACATAAACAAAAGCTCTAATAATACTTTGGGAACTATTTACCTTTTTATCTCCAGTATCCAGTGGTACTGCAGACTCATTTGTTAAGTATTTCGTGTCTCATAAACATGTTGATATTATTCAGCCTGCAAGGTTTCTAGCTGAGCTTTAGTTCAGCAGATTTAACTGGTATACTTTCAGAAAAAATAGGTATCAGTACAGAAATTGTACTCAGGGAAGTCAGTTTGGAGCCTCATGCATATATTTATTGCAATGCTTTGATTTTGAAACCACTTTAACCCTCCTAATTTTAATCACTTCACAGGAGCATAAAACTGGAATAATATAAAGCAGACAGACCTAAACTAGGCATAATCCCCCAATCTACGATTTTGCTAGTTCCAACAAACACTCCTAGTTTACATTGTCTATTTAACCTTACAGTTTGGCCATAGAAATGACAGAATGCACCTTTATTTTTTTTGTTGTCTTTTTAGGTACTAGATTAATTTGTGATCTCCTGTGTTTGAATTGGTGGAGCACATTTATTTCAAAACACATCTAGTAGACAATATCTGGGAAGCAAACCAGAGGAAGGCATCCACTATGACAGCATATACCCCTTGAAGAGGAGATTCAAATTGTGTGGAATATCCCTGCTTATGAGTGACAGGTTTTTGTCTCTCCTGAGAAAGGTCACAAGCAAAAGTATAGTTAAAACCACTGCAATTGACTGACAACTTCCTATAAACACAGCTACATGACACAATTACTCTGAATATTCCCTGCAAAAGTTCTTCACATACTGCACGTTCAGGTTTTATCTCCAAGAGCTCTGTAACCCTTTATTAAAAACAGACCTCAGAGACGCTCTTTAAACAATAACACAGAATATTACTTCAGTAAATCAGGTTTGAAACCATTTTGCAAAGCAGTTAGGCATTAATGAAATTGTTCCAAAGGTCACCAGGTTTAGTTCAATTTCCCATTAAGTGGAGATGAGAGCTCAGTGAATAATTAAGAGCAAATGATTGAATGAATTTCACCTTCCCATTGTAGTTACAAGCTCTTTCAGCAATTCACAGGACTCTCAAGGATGTTCTGAAATCATTGTCTTGGTTACTTCTCAGGATTTCTACTATTGCAGTGTTTGAGCCGGTCCATCTCTCGGCATCATGTTGCTAGACTCTGCAATGTTTGGGGTCTGCCACATTCCCTCCTCTCTCCAAGTTTCGTTCCCTCATCTCTCCTTGCCTTAGCAATGCAAGCCAGCAGCAGCGCACATACTGTACCAAAGGCAGAGTGTTACAGCTCATCAAATGTACCCAAAGGATGAGAATTAACAGAAAAAAAGGGCTAAAAATTCACAGAAAGCTTTTGGAAGTTTTGCAGTTCAGGATCCACGTTAAATGCATCAGGCCCCGGGATGCGATATGTTTGTTCATTGCATATTTTTGCAGGAAAAGGTTAAAGAAGAAGCCAGATATTTGAGGGGGGCTTTTCTGCAGCTTTACCGTCTAAAAAAGAGTGCTGTGTCACTGTCTACCCTGTAATCAACTTTTTTAAAGCTAAGAGAGCAATTCAGCTGCATGATAAAACTGCTTGCCACAGTGATTAAACAAAGAGCATTGCAGCGTCTTAAGAGCAGTAGCTCATGAAAATCAAAAACTCCAGGCTTCAGCAGAGGTTACAAAAGTCCTATGATAAACTAGATAACCGCATACACAATAAAAAAACTTCTTGAGAAGGAAATGAGGAGCAGCCTGTCTCCAGGCACCTGCCATAAGTCAGCAAGAACTTCTAACTCAGTGAGTCTAAGGGACCTCATTGCAATGTAAATAAAGTGTAGATTTTCTTGGTTGTTCACCTCAAACTTTTTGTACTATTTAACTGGATTTCTTCCTAAAACACCAGAGTCAGTTTTAGTGTTATGTTCCGCTTTACTTGTTTTTTAAACACTTTCACAACAGATTATCAAAAATGAACCGAATTCAGTGATTACTAAAAATAAACTGAATATTTCTGATAAGGTTTAGCAGCACAATGAAGAACATACTTTATTATTGTCTTCCCTATCACATAAAATATTTGCCCTTTCATAAAGGACTGCATGTGTAACTCTCTACCTTGCATTTTCAGCTTTGCTTCTATAGGCTATATTTTGTCTTTGAAGTATATCCAAGAAAAAATAGACATACTTTGGAAATTCTTTGGTTTCTCCACTGAATGCTAATAAGCCTCTTAAAGCCTATTTTAGCTGAAGGTAAGTCTCCAAAAGCCTCCCTTGTTTGGGTTTGTGTTTTGTTTGCTTTTTTTTTCTCTCTTTTGTAAGTATGTAATATATATAAAACAAACATTTCTACTGTACATGAGTAATAAAATCTATAATTTAATCTTTCTGACACTATGACCTCACAAGTGCCTTGATATGGAAGAATTTAAAATAAAAAATATTTGGTGAGTTTCAAAGGCTCCTGGATTTTGTAATAATTCTGTGCCATAGGTCTCTAATGGCTACATTTCATTTTGGTCCATCTACCAGGTCCATCATCTACCTGCTGGGCAGGAGAAGATATTTATCCACAATGTGTCAAAGTCTTTCATTTGACAGAACAAACAGGCCTGGTTCACTGTGAAATTTTTGCCAACGCAATAGGGCCTACGGTCCAAGATGACCTCTAGGGATTCAGCTAGGGATCCTGTCAAAGGATGATAGGAAAATCAGGTAACGGTGAGTGAAAAGTCACAATGAGAATTCCTGCAGAGAAGACTTGCATTTTCAGCCCTGCCCTTCTGCATTTAGGCAGTTTTCTCTGATATAAGAAAAGCCACCTCCTTTCACTTAGTGTTCTCTGAAGGACTGAGAAACCCCACACTTTTTTTTTCCTTAAAAACTAAGATAAGCAATCATTTTTACAAAAGCTTTCTGTAAGGAAGCTTCTGCTCATCGGCTACGGCTGGGCTATTATTCCATGAAGATGTGGGAAATGCGGGTTCATCTGCCTGGCTGAACAGACAGATCCAAGTTAACATCTTCCCGTGGTAGGCTGATGAAGTTACTCTTTTTTCTCTGGACCAATGTCATATTCACCAAGTAACGAAGCCTGACCAAATGCAGGAATTGACTCTTTAACTTTCTTAATGGAACTTTTGGAAATGGAAATTTACATCTACAGTATTACATTTTTCTTTCCTTACTCACAATAATGTTGGACTAAGAGAGGGAAAATGGAAGAATGCCAGTTAAGATGTTGAAAGTCCCTGGAACAGTTTACATAACTTCCTCCTCTCCATAGACAGGGTTTAGGAAACTCCTAAACAGAAAAGGGACTTGATTTCAGGGCTCTTCTATTCTCTAGATCACTTTGTCAAGTGAGGTAGTGACTTAAGATGCTTCACTGCTGCTTGCTGGTGGACTTGGGAGCAGCCTACGCCACAGATGAAAGAGAGGAGTATCAAATCTGCTCACCGACGAGTGTTGGAGGTGTAAAAGGTGCAGAACTGGGCCACCACAGTAATAGGGAGGCTGCTGGGTCTGAGGGTCACTGTCTTATCACAACTGGGAAAAGCAACTTTGTGAGCAGAGAAGCTTCTGTAACCTTAGAAAGCCTGTGACAGTGACCCATTCCACAACCGTTCGCTGGAGTATTTAACAAATGGTGTGTGATGCTCCCTACAAAAGGGATTACCATCTCGTTTAGAAAGACAGGCATAAAACACATCCTTGCACAACTAAGAGCCCCTTCTCTAGCTAAATTATGTTAAGGCAGTTGCTATGAACATGGTCTTGAATGGTGCTTGCTTTGCAGAGCATAATAAAGGTCAGGCTCATTTCATAGTTATTCGCACCTCTGATACAAAATACCTGAGGCTTGGGCTGAAAAATTTATCAGGAAGTTTTAGTGTTTTGCGGATTAAATAAAAGCTTTTGTCCTTGAAACACATGAAAATTAATTAACCATACTCCTCAAACATGGAGTTTGGATAGCTTCGTCCAGCATGGCAAATTCTGTGTTCAAAAGCAGCTGTTCATGCAGGGATCAATGCAGAGACTGGGCTAATGGTTACCCATGTGCAAGCATAAGACACATCTTCGCTGCGGCTCCTCCAGCTTGGCTCTCAGTTGGACAATCATCACATTGCAGCTAATGGTAACAAGATTCTCCCCTCACCACCTAATGGCATTTGTTATGGCTTTTTGAGTTGCAAGGTCACCAAGAAATTCAGCCCACAACAGGCCATAAGGGGACACAGCCATGTCCCAATGGCAGGCTAACATCTCCCCATTTAGAAGACCAATAGAACAACCATGAGGAAGGGAAGTGTAAAACACTGGGGCTTTATCAGTAACGGGGATTCAACTTGGAGCTGGAATTGACAGAGATACCATAGAGAAAGAGCAATACTTTGTGAAGAGAATAGCAATCCCCTTTCTTTTTCCTAACAAATGGTTTCTTCTCCCTTTTAGACTTCAACTCTTCTGGATTTGGCGGGGTGGCTCTTCTGCTGTGGGATCAATTCCCCAGAGCTAGCTATTTTTATATCCTTATTTTGATGTTTAAGAGCTCTTGATGGGTTTTTCTCAATATCTAGACGCATGGCTAAGTGCTTTTTGAAGCATTTATATTTTTAGTCTCCAGAACACCTGTGACAGATAGTTTAGAAATCAAAATGCATGGCATATAAAGGAAAGTAAATCTATCTGTTTTTTTAAAACCTGCCTCCCAACTGCTTCACTTGATGCTCCTGAGTTCTTACATTAGAATAGACACAGAGTAGTCATTCTTTCCACAACTCTTTGCAATCATTTTTTTTAACAAACCTGAAAAAATTTGGTAGCATCCACAAATTCTTTAACCTCATTATTCATCTCCCTTTCCAAGTCATTTACGGATATGCTGAACAACAGATCTCCCTCTGAGACCTCGCAACATGTTTTTCTTTGTTTCCTACTTAGCCTTAAGCAATGGCCACACTTTTGGCTATGTCTGGCTTCCACACCATACTTCAGTTTAGTCTGAGAATGCTTGCCAGGAAACACATCTAGAATCTTTTACCTAAAAATATCCATAAGTTTTTCTGCTAATATGTCTTGTGACCATAAGGAAAAATGGTAGTGGGAACTTGCAATGGAGTAGTATTTTATGTTTCATTTACCTAAGTATTTTCTTTTCTAATTGTAGATGTATAAGTGCTGCACTGACAAGGTCCGCTGAGGTGAGTGAAACAGCCCAGTACCTATGTGATAAAGGAATGAATTTGGCCTGTGAGTGGGTTATCTAACTAACAGGGCAAGGACTGAGCGATAATGAGGCAAATAACAGTCGGAATGTCTCCGTTTAAGAATTGTGTCTGGTTTTGTGTTTGAAAAACAACTTTGAAAGCTGTGAGCTAGTTTTGGCTCCAGGTATATTTGTGCCTTTGTTTGCATTTGGAGTGTATTAAAAAAAAAATCAGAGCAGCAGCTGGGAGGCAGATGATTAATCACAGAGGGAGCTAAGCCTAACCCCCCTGTAGGGCCAGCTTTCCCTTAATGCACAACCTTGTTCATGCTGAGTAATACCTTGCTCTGCAAATCATCCCTCTGAGATTAATGTTGCTGTTAGTTTCAAAAATGAAGCCCCACCGAAGACAGCGAGGTTTGCAAGGTGCTTAATGAAAAGGCAATGGGATTATATGTTTAGCAGTCAAAGTACAATCTATCCTAGACTGTGAGTGGCAATCACCTATTATAAAATGGAAAATAAAGCTCGCTCCCAGTTTTGAATCATTCTGATGTTCCTATTACTGCTTCTGTCCTTGATTTAGATTCATCTTAATATACTTGAATGAAAAGTTAATTGGTGCTGGCGCTGATTCACAGGTGGATTAGATTGCCTTAACTCAGAGCATCAAAGGCACAGGGTGGCTGATGAGGGGCACTAGCAGTTTCAGCCATCTGATTTTAACTTGCTACTACATTTTTGCCAAAGCCCTCCGAGTCCATCTGAGCGGAGCTAATGAGCTAATCCCTTCATTCACTTTGGGAAAGCACCACATCTTTATCCACGTATTCTGAAACTTCCTCATCAAGGTCCTTAAGTATGTACAACTGGAGTCAGCAGGGCTACCCAGCTGCTTAATACAAGCACATACTTAAGCACCTTGATGAAGTCTCTGAATTTGTAGACAAACAACCTATATAAGGTCAGATCTTTGATTAAGCTGGAACAAAATTAAGCAGAAGAACAGAGCTCATGTCTGTGTTTGTAAAGGCAAACAAATGCAGGAGACAACATATTTGAAAACTCAGTCTCTTTACTGTAAAATGATGGAGGGGGAACATGGCATTACTGAGATATAAAATAGGTGAGAACTTTATGGGGCTAATGTTAGTCTGATTCCCAAGGAACTCAGCGATTCTGTGATCTCCTTCCCCACTGATTTATGGATCCACAGCCCAGTTTCAATCAAATATCAAAAAGCAAGACGCAAGCTCAAACATATGAAGCTTTTGCAGGTTTCATGAGCCAGTAGTAGCCACAGGTGTGTGGCTGACGAGCCCTGTGTACCCAGGCAAAGTTAGTCTGGGTCTCCCGTTGTGAGTATGCCCTAGGATTTGGAGCACAAGCTGAAGTTACTGTAGGTGTTGGGGACAAAGGACAAAGTGTG
Organism: Charadrius vociferus; assembly: GCF_000708025.1. NCBI lineage: Eukaryota > Metazoa > Chordata > Aves > Charadriiformes > Charadriidae > Charadrius > Charadrius vociferus. The sequence goes on along the minus strand of NW_009647750.1, from coordinate 22,478 downwards.
TTGGAAATGGGGTTTTATTAGCTCAATGTCTCACTGGAACAATTTGTTATCATAGCTGTCAGAACAGGGTGCACTTAAGCATCATGGGCAGTTGGTAAAATATAACTAGCCACCCAAGTAATGTACTTTTGTTACAGGGAGTGATAGATTGCTATTTAAAACACTTGTTTTTTAACTCTTATTTTCCCTAATTTTTCACAGGACTTCAAGAGTCAGCAATATGATTTCTCTGAGTAGAAGCTACTTTGGGGTTTTAGATACATGTTTTTCTATTCCAGCTAAAAGAAACCTGTCATTCAGTCAGTTTTAGTAGTGAGTTAGTCGCGCTGGAAGACTGACTTACAGAAGACATGCTTATTTGATGTCATAAGATCCTGTAACTCTCCTGGTTCCCTGTGATTCTTTGTGGTGGAAGATTGAGCAGTTCCATTATATGGTCTAGTCTATGCTGGTAGTGAATCAGTGCTTTCTAATGTTTTACCTAATCTAATATTAAGTGTTCTCTGCTTCCAGTGCAGTCATTCACAGCTATTCTGTGTCACAAATACACGTGCTAACAGTATTTGCTTTTTGAAAACAAGTGCAACAGCTCGTAGTTCTAGCTCAGAAAAAAAAAAAATCCACCAAAAAAACCCAAACCAAGCCAAAAAATCCGTTTAATGTAGCTGTTTAGTGAATGCTACAATTTTGGCTACTTTTGTTTTTTCGAAGGTGGAAATCACCTGGTATTACCCTGTGGAACACTAATACCAGACATTAAAACATGTTTGCTCATTATCACACTGCAGATTAACATCCTTGAGGAATTCTATAGAGAGAAAGAGCAATCAAGCAATCGGCTGTCATTACATTATACCTACAAGATTAATGGATTATGAAGGAGACAGAGACCACATGCATTCACCATCTTCAGAATTGGCCAGAGGATGCCTGTTGAGCTGAGGTATGTACATGATGATAGCTGTTATTTTAATTCCAAAAAAAAAGATTATTGAGCTTTTCCCAAAATGCCAGCTAGCATGTATATGCCATGGGCAGATGGTAGCCCCAAAGTAGACATATGTATGCACATATGCTTTTATATTTGTATTCACGAATGGCTTTAGTATTAAAAAATCACTCTAATCCACAAATTCTACTGCTGCACTCTGTGCATGTCAGATTGTGTGATTGCTGAGGACCCCTAACCAAAGAAATCCCTACAGAGAAAGCTTTACAGTTGTTATTTATGCTTGCACAGCACTGGGGGATGGAGAAAATGAGGAATTCCTTTGACAGCCCATTTACAATACTCATTATCTGTTAGTTAGCTCCTCTTGTGACTCTGAATCTGAGACCAGTCAGGCTGTCAGGGCTGTATTGCACAAACTGCACCAGCTGGTGGTGAGAGTCCTCCCGACACTGAAATTCTGGTAATAAAAAGGACAGAACACAAGATTCTGTCAAACAGTCCATAGGTCTAATTACATAGAAGTTACTAGAGGAAATACAAAGAAGGTATAGTCAAAAGCATGAAAAAATAGCGTCTTTTAAAAACAAATGGTCTCCTTCTTGGTAGCTTGTTGTTTGGTTGGGTTTTTTTCCTTTTTTTTTTTTTTTAATAAAGCACACACATTCATGTGCTCATACAGAGAGGAAAATGGGGAAAATGGAAGAGGGTGGGACTGAATGAAAAGTGAAGGGTCTCTTCCTTCACATCTGAGAGGCACAGCTTGCTCTAAAGCTTTCAGCTGAAATGTCATTTAAGAACAATAAAAATAGGGCTGCCAAAAGATAAGGGAGTATCCCAATGCACATATATGCCATACTGATAAACAGACTAATGGCAACCATTACTGGAAGCAACAGTTTGGTATACATATTACTCTGCTGTAATCACAAAGTACTTAAGGACCAGGAAAAAAAAAAAAGTAAACTTGCTAAAATGATGGGAATTATTTGCACAATTTATTTTCAGCTCATAGTGGCTCAGGTCCTTACTTATGCTTCCTTCGCTGAATACCTTGACAAACATGCAACATATATTCACCAGACTGGTGCAACACTTAAATGATCATTGAGTTGTTACACTGTCTTTACAAAATATAAGCGGTATCTTCAATAATGAAATGTGACAGTCAAAATGTGCTAGATATATTCAGACAACATTCCTTAGGTAACTGACAATGGGAATGAAGACTGGATTTAGAGCAAGAACAGGAAACACAGTATAGCAGGTTTTTTTCCACTTTAACTTTCTTTAAGAGATGTTGATTTCAATTTCAGGAGGAAACAAATGATTCAGTTTTGATCTCTGCTAAAATGTGAAGTGAAAAAAAATTTGTTCCCTTACTTCTGTTAAAAACAACTTGAAGTCCTTAATAAAGTAGGAAGGCTAGTATATTAGTTTTCCTTGGCAATCTCTCCACCAAGTCAGCAAGAACCGTCATCAGCTAATAAATGATCCAAGGATGGTAACAGTAATCTCCAGCTGAAAAATAAATACCGCGATAGAAGAGTCCTCTGGGAGCTAAGAGAAAATAATTGAAAACAGAACATCTCTACTTAAAATAAATTAAACCGCAACTCTTAGCTGAGTCCAAGTGGCTGAATCTGCGGGGAGGGTGAGAAATCCAAACAACAAAAACCTATCAGTCTTGTTTAATAACAGCACATAAGAGAAATTATAACTGTACTCATTTATTCTGTCTTCCAAATAAAAAATATTTAGTTGTTCATCTATGAGACAGATCACATAAAGATGCTGGTGGGGGATTCTCAAACCAGGCTGGGGATGATTTCCAGCGGTCACTGCTTGTCTAAAAGGAGCCAGACTCCACCAGCAGGAAGGTGGGTGCACAGCACTGCAAGGAGCAGGACCACGTTGAGGTGGCCTGTGTCTTCTGACAGTAAGGAGCAACGGTTCTCTCACAAGGTGCTGTGGAAAAAGGGACTAACCCCCGGCAGCTAGAGGCTTTCTGGTGTCTTGTCTGGGAGCAAATCCATGGGGTAACAGCTGAGTTCCTCACGCCCATGAAGGTATGTATATGCTTGACTCTGGGATGCTTTCTGGTTTCCAGATCTACATTTGTGCTTCCACTGTGTGACATCTTCATACTAAGCCAAGATCCGGACACTCAGCAGCCACACTTGCACTCAGTTTTTCAGAGAAAGAAAACCCATGGGTATAGAGAGGACTACAATATGCTGTGAGCAAGTCTTCTGGATGACTGAGCAACCAAAATCCTGGGGGCACTGCAGCTTTCCCTAGTGAGGAAGACTTGATGTGTGTGCCTAGGGGCAAAAGCGTGCAAATAACATAAGAGGAAATTTTCAGAGAATCCATAAATAATTCCTACATCAACAAAATTTCGGCCTCACCATCCTGAAAGCTAATTGACCAGATCCTTAGATATCTATGCCTCTGCATGGCAGTGGTGGAGAACTAAGCCTTCAGCTGGAAATTCAAAGTTAATTTGAGAAGCAGCACAGGAATGCAAGAGGCAAACCCCAAATATACAGCTGTAAGTGTTCAATATCTCTGTGCTGGTACCGATTGGATGGTTATGTTCTTTGCCTGCCCTCTGCCTCCCTCGCCTCCAACAGCCAACAAAGGACTGTGCCGCTGAAGCCACTTCTTATCCCTCCTGTCCACTTAAAAGGGAAATAGCCTCGGCTATATCTCTGACCTTGTGTTGCAATCGATATCGATAGCGGTTCACCTTAAAGCACAGTCAACTGTAAAGGCTGAGAGACAGTGGCTGTTCTCTCCCAGCTGTAAATTCCAGGGAATGAAATGCGATTTCTATGCTTTAGCTATTTCTTCGCAAGTAAAGACATTCACTGAAATTGTATTTGTGTTTGTGTTTATTCTCATTGCCCGTCAAGTTTGGACATGCATAGTTATGGCAATGTTCTTGTTCTAATTTGGTTCCTGTCACTACTGTGACTCTTAATGAATGTTTTGTGCACGGTGTTTCTGCAAATTGCTTTCAGGAAGAAGTTTTGCATTTGTTTGGGATGCAAATCAGCCAAGAAAAGCTGAGAAGTATAATACCACCAGAACTGTTAATTTATTTCCCTAAGAATTCAATATAAGAAATCCTTTAGATATTTAAAAAAGAAATAAAACACTATAAAAAGTATTATGAACTGAAACAGTGACTTTATACTTGCAAGGCTGTAAGTGAAAACTGCAAGTCATTATAGAAATAAGTGACGGACCAATTTTATTAGTTCCAGTTATTAGACTAAATCATTGCATTTTTTTTCTTTTTTGCTTTGTTCAAAGACAAGTCAGGAGTAATGAACTGCAATATTTTCAGTATTCTTTATACCTGTTATATTCAAAGCCTCCGATTCCCCTGGGAACTTTTGAAAGAAAGTCAGAGTTTACACATTCTGTTTCTTCACATTATTTACTCAGCTGTATCCCAGACTTTACAACAAATAACTGAGTAAGAGTTAACACTAAATAATTTCACTAAATAACAGCTGCCAAATTCCTTCAGTCAGCTGTTCTTCACCTGAGTACCTACTGACAAAATATGTCTGTCTTTAAACTTTAGTGAAATACCAGAAGAAACATAATTTCCTCTGAAAACTAAGGACCTCTTGCCACTAGACATAATCTTTGTTTTTCAGGAACAAAAGGGGAAAATAATACCCTTGCCTTTTGAAGTTTATCAGCTGAAGGATGCATAATTCAGTCTTACAGGAAAAATTGGTCAAAAGAGATCTTGTCCATTCATCACAAAAAACACAGAGATGTATGTTTCTGCCTTTGCCCAAGCTCTGTATATAGATGAGTATCATAACTCTCATGGTCTTCCTGGGGATTCGAAAGGGGAGATGAGTGTTGTATCTGTAAAGGTGGTGTACTTCCAAAGAAGGTGGAGTTATTAAAATTGCATACATATTTGTATATTTTACCTAGCAGAGGTGCTATATGTTTAGTTCAGTTTACACTCACAGTAGGTACTTCATTTGGATAGGTGGTTCTTATAGTGCAAATGCTTACAACAGCCATCCCTGAGAACGAACTACACATTCTCAAGAAAAAAAGCAAATTATTAAGATGGATCCAGCCACCCACCAAAAAAAATGCTCTGGGAGACAAACAAAAGAAACAAGTCCTAAGAAATCAAGGTTCCCTAAAAAGAGTATCCAAATCCTCACATTCAAAACGAGATGCTATTTTTATTGTGATGCAGCTGGACTGTTTGCAGGGCTGAGGGAGCCACAACTGTGGAAATGAGGAACTGAACCAGCATCTAGTAACAAACCCCCACCACTAGCAGTAGCCTCAGGCAATCTCAGGATACATCTACTGGCAGTTAGCTAAGCTCTCCGGTTAGCTCCCGCTGCCTGGACCTCTGTTTGTCCATATTGCATGTGTTTACTCCAAAACTCTCCTTTGAAGCAAAACCACTAAAGTCTCCAGAGATGAAGAGCGAGGACTCTTCAGCATTTGGGTCACTCCAGGGACCACTCCTAACAGGCAATATGGGTAAATGTAGGCCGGGGTTGTCTCTTTCCACATTACACACTCTTCCGGCTCCCTCCCAGCAAACTATATCCTTGGATA